>NC_056481.1:13700744-14013872 GCF_008729295.1 Plectropomus leopardus
ATGGCTATTGCTGAAAAACAACATATTATCAGCATAGGGTTTGATTTCATGAAAGTCTTTAGGCTCGTAACTTGAATTTTAATTTGTTTTTAAATAGGCAAACGAGGACAGAATTATCTCTACAAAGTAGATTATAACGATGTTCACCATTATGCATGTCTGGATTCTTATGCATTTACTCGTACAATTCGTTTCGATGTCATTCATTCATTCATTCCTTCATTCCTTCATTCATCCATTTCTAATTAGGGCTGATGTTCCCTTTCTCAGTACCTGTCACTGCATTTAAACAGAACATGCATCTGTAATATCAACCATAATTCTCCACTCGAGTAATGTTAGCAGGCAGCACAGCTGACTGTGTTGACAATGCTATCAGTACATGTCAGCTGGCTATTGAGTTGCAAAATGTTTCTCCCTATCAGCATGATTTGTTGAGCATGGGAAAATCTAATTAGCCACCATCATTGGGGATGGAGTTTGACTGACATTGATGCACTCCACGTTGACGGTTTCCATCTCATAATTCCCAGACTCACCCACCCTTCAGTTTCATTTCCTTTGCCCATCACTTTCATGTTCATCCTTTTAGCCTTGATTCCAAAGTGTGACACGGATAGATATACTGAATTAACCAAAGGCTAAACGTGTAAGCGTGTCCGCTGAAGGCTGCATCATTGGAGCTCTGCTTACGTCAAATGCACACAATTTTGGGTTTATTTTGTTTGTGCTTTTGGGTAGTGAAACAAATGAGGAGAGAATCATCTTGATCTCTTTGCGGCTCTTTGCACTCTTAAAATGTTGTCATTTCACTGAAAACTGGCTCAAGTCAGCTGTGAAACATGTGCTAAGTGCTAAGACACATTTGCAGCATTTCTGCTTCAGACATTGGAGATGTTTTTGCAGTTAAATGTAGCATTTCTCCATCCTGTACACTAATGAATGTAAATAATATTGTCCAGCAAGTCAAAAAGTCCTCACTGACCAAGCAGCATGGGATCAAGGGTAATTAAAGCAACAGAGGTCATCTATTTCTGTGCTCGAGCTACATTTGCTTAGACAGGCGGTACATCACAGCTTCAGCTGGCAATAACAGCGAAACGAGGGGAACTGAATTAGAATTTAATCAATACCAATTCATAGCTGTCCACAAACTAAAAAATAGCCTTTACTCACATGAAAAACTCACGGATAGGTAAATCATAAAATATTGGTGTATTTACAGAGTGTATAGTAAATATAGATCACTGTCCACACAGAAAATCTATATGGTTTACATCTGCAGTGAGACTGTGAGGTTATTTCTCCGACTCAATTCTCTTCCAATTAGTATCACAGCTATAAGTTTGTTCTTCAGCCTCATTTTTCATTTCTAAATGTGAAATCTATTCCTTAAATCTTTGAGGGGGGATTTTGTTTTCTCACCGCCTGTGGACTATATTTGTTCTGTGTTCTAGTTGGATCTCAGGGCTCAGATTTGTGCTGCATCAAAGAATTGACCTGCGTATAGCACTGTTGATTTTGACTGCATACCTGTTAATATTATAGCTAGAAACTATTTCAGTGGGACCAGGTATTACAAATAGGAAATGATATGCTGAAAGGGCTTGTGATTTTCTGCCAAGCAAAAATAAGATGTGCAGGTGAAATGGGTCTGCTGGCAGATATTTATGTGTGTTGTTAAATAAGTACAGTATCACAGCCATTCATTTTGAAAACCTCCCACAGTTGACTTACTGACACGACTGATTTAAATCGTTACAATTAGATCCAGATTGAAGCTTCAGGATGGTTAGCATATTAAAATAGTTCATGTAGGGAATTGGGAGTATGCAGTGCCCCTTTGGGTTTTTTTGTCTTGTGCAGCATTCGTGCACAGTCACATTACTGCAGTATGACCACAGTGCTGTTACCTAATTGTGGTTCATACTGGCATGAAATAAAACAATTTGGCCTCTTAAAGGCAGTCATTACATGTATAACAGAGCCATGATATGATTTGGAAAATCGCCATTGAAGTAAGAGATAATATTCAATAATGTCTACCCTGAAAAGAATACGCTCATTATGATATTTACTTGTTTTAAATTTGTTACAAAATTGAATAGTTGCGACACAGATTAATACTTTTACGTTAATTTGCAACTGTAAAAATCTGTGGTTATACTGTCTGTAACAAGAAATTAATGAACACCTACAAGACTAGTTAGAATTCGCAGTAGAGATCAGAGCACAACACATCTTACTCATACACAAAAAATGGCGTCTGCTGGAGGGGAAAAATAATGTGCCACTATGTGGACCAAGTGCTGAAATGCTAATAAAATGATTATGGCTAGCAAAACAACAGGAGATATCAGCTTGTCAAAGTATTATTTTAACACCTTAAATCTACCAGGGAGGAAAAGTTACATTGGCAAACTGAGTGTTATCACTATATCTCAGTTAAGATATCTGAATAAAAATGGGTTTTATGGGTATCCATTAGTCCTCCTTTACAGATATGCCCACTTTATGCTAGTCAAACATAGTTTTTGGCTGTTATTTGATTCCTAATCCAGATAATCTGGTAAGAAAAGCCTTACCTTGTCAATAAGGACTTAATGCAGAATAATGTAACTGTAAACATGCAATTTAAAAAAAATGTGATTTATCACAATAAAGCATTGAAATTCTATGATTAATCTAGATTTAAAAATTAATCATTTGACAGCTCTAGTTAAAGCATACCTAACTTCTACTTTTTACTTGTTATTCTTAAACATTTGTGTGGCTGAATAAACCGGCAGTAATGCTCTTGTTGTTACAAAGGTCTGACTCGCTGTACGGTTGCAGCAGTCAATCATATTGACTTTGACAATGTTTTCCATTTGCACCCACAGGTATGAAGAACCACAGGTGTAATAACCAAACCAACAAAATCCAGGTCTCATAAACACTGCGTTCTTTACTTACACCCACTTGTGATTTGAAGCATTTAGAATGCATTCAGCCGGCATTATACAGGCAGATATTGTATAGACGTAATTATAAAGACACCAGGCACAATATGCACAATTTGATTTTAAGCTGTGCTAAGATGTCATTCATTGTGTTTGACAGTGTATTGCGTAGCAGTGTCTGCCTGCAGGGTAAAGAAATGTGACCGTCTATTCAAGGCTGGTTGGCTAAGGCAGTCAGATTGATCACAATGAGAGCAATCTTTTTTTTTCAGCCCCAGACTCTTGTTTGGGTTCTGTTAGACTGTAAGCTGTTCTAGTCGTCTCTATCAAAGCTGCACTGCTCTAAACCTCCTGTACTTGTAGGCAGCTTGCAGGAGTAAACATACCACATTCGACACACAGGAGACGCAGCAGCTATGTGCAGCCAGTCACTTTGAAATCTGCCCTCTCTCCTTCTAGCACACACACAAATACACACTCACCTTATTACTTTGTGCCTCAGTGAGAGAGTAGTTATAGAGGACCCTAATCCATCTTTTACGGCTGATACTGTAGCTTAGCCAGAGGGTTTGGCTTCAAGACAGTTCATCTACAGACAAAGCCCTGCTATGGCCGTGTTGTACACTCAGTGTGTGTGTTTGGGAATTTGTTATTGTGTGAGTGTGTGTATGTATAGGTCCTTTGGAGTCCATTAGCATTTGCAATGATTCGTACTCAATCATGCTGAATGTAGCAGACAGGATTAAGGCTGTAGAGGCAGATGTCAGCAGCATCCAAAACACTGGGCACAAAAGACAGCAGTGTCCTCTTTCTTTACAGAAAATAATTTTTAAAAAAAGCTAAAAAAATAAAATAAAAAAGGGGCCCTGCAGTGTCCCTGCTTGACAATGGGTGGGCCTTGGGAAAAACAGCAACAGCTATTTGCAGACAGAAAGTCAACCCAGTTCGACCTCTTTGATGAGCTCCCGATATGCATGCAGATCAGTGAGAACACCTGGAGCCACGTGGCGCAGTGGCTTTTGCACTCTGTTATGCATCACAGAGCAGGATGATCCCCCAGATACATAAGAACCAGAGCCAGATTTGTACTATGTAGAGCAAGACGAGAAGCGGGGAAATGGGCATAACTAATATCATTGATGTTTGTTGAGAAAACCATAACATAATCCTGAGTGCATAATAGTAGTATTTACTTGCAGCTCTTGCAGGCATTCACACTGCCAGTGTTTTCCAGCCATTGCTAATGTAAAAATCATTGAATGCAGCACAGTATTGGCCAATCATTGTGTTTATGCTATTGACAGAAAATGTGACTATTAATGTGAAAATGTGACTATAAAATCAATGTGGTACAGTGGGTAACTGCAAACAGGACAGTTATGGCATGAGTATGCAAGCTTACATCATAATCATGCTGGCTTTTTTCTTACATTCATACATACATATACCTGATTAGGTTAGCAAAAGAAACGTGTTTAGGTGTCTTGAGGTTTAGGCAAGGAAAGGTACAGTAGTTAGGTTTAGGAAAAAGAAGAGGTATCCCCAAACGAGTTGAAATTATCTCAAAGTTCACACGGGAAAGTCTGTGGTTTTATCACCCATACACCATCCCAAGCCTCATGACAAGACCACTCAAGTAGGCATCCTTGTTTACTCCTGTCCGCTCAATGGTCACGTGATCGCAGCCTTCCAAAAGACACGAGTAATGCACAAATTAATTACTCATAATAACGTGGGATATTTATGAAGGTGGGTGTATTACTTCATAGGAAAACATACGGTTTATGAGCACAGTCTGCTGTTGTATTTAAATTGTGTAGATAAGAAAGATCTCAGTATCCTCAGCTGAGATTTGGTATTTAACCTTTGACTACTGAAATTGAACGTTATTTAAATCTAGAAGAAGATAAGTGGATCTGTCATATTTGCTTTAATAAGTATCGAGTTTCATTTTGTTTTCAGTGGTCCTTTTCTATTTGCTTGTTTAAGTAAGATAACAATATATATTGATTTTGTAAATATGGAAGATGCACAACGACTGAGTTATCTGTTCACATTTGAAACATACAAATTAGCCAATTATCTGGAGAAAGCCTGGGAGAAAGAAAGAGGGCTCTTTATCGGTATAATTTGTAAGTGTTTGGCATTTTGTTGAGTTTGTTTCCGTTTCTTTTCTTTTCCTTTACTATGTTTTGTTTGGCACAAGACTGAAAGTTTTTGTGAATTAACTTCTGTATATACAGTAACTATGTCCTGCATATACATTAGCTTTATATATATAATATATATATACATACATATATATATATATATAGAGAGAGAGAGAGAGAGGGGGGGGGGGGGGGGGGGGGGGGTATTATAAATCAAAAATAAAGTTGCTGGGGTTAGGGTTAGTTGCTGTAATGTCATGTATTTTATAACAGCGGCCCTCAGTTCATGCGCTAACATTATGATCATTATCATTATGATTTTATACATTATGTGACTTTATATTGAAAATATACTTGTTATGATAATAGTTTGTTTTGTCTGGCCAACAGCTCAAAAACCAAAGAATTTCACCATTTTTTACAAAAAAACAGAGACAGGCAGCACTCCTTATAGTTGTGGGTAGATGGATAAGATAAATGAACCAGCCGCAGTTACTGTGAGTCTCATATCAAGCAAAGGTGAACTTGATGGTTGATGTTTTGCTCCTGAGGAGACAGATAATGATAGTGTTTCCAGGAATGTTGATACTTTGTGTCAAGTGTACTGTAAAAAGATTTCACTCTCCCTTCCCACAGTCTCTCGTCCTATAATCACAGTATGATGATGTTTTAATGGCAATGCGTTCTCCTTTAAGACTAAATTGCTAGTCTACAGTAAAACATCACTCTGGCCCTATGATATTCAAGAGGCGTCTGCATTTAATGCTGCACTTATTTACAAACTGAAGCAATTGTTTAGATAAAGGTCATTTCTTCTCAGTTATCTGTCTACGGCACCATTACTGTTCATATTAAGAGAAAAAGTGAGGAAATGGAGATTAATAAAGGCTGATGTGGTGGCAGAGCATTCATAAACAAATAATGAGCATCATTACATGCTTATACAAAAGACAAGTTTTTCACTTCATGCAAATTACTTTCTGAGATAATTTCACAGTGCGGCGTCCATCAGGGCGGCGCTTCAGACTACCACGAGCCACCAAAAATGTTTCTAAAAAATCATTGATCCCAAGCGCAATTATATAACAAATTCATAAATTGACTAATCCATGTCATTGTGTTTTTGTGAAGCCAAAGACAATTTTCCAGATTTGGGGCAAAGATGTAGATGTAATCTAATCTATTGTAAGATAAATTTTGTCAAAAAGCTTGGACATACTGTCTGCATTAAACATCTGTAAGTAAGCAGTTCTATTCATAGTATAATTGTAGGTCTGCATCAGGGCCGAACAGTACTGCTAGACGGTCATCCTGCTGTCTTTCCACTGCTGCCATTGCGTAAAAGTGAAACTAAAATGTTGGAGTTTGGAGACTGGAACATGTACAGTCGGCGAGCTTGCTAGGTGCACAGTCACAAAAAATGGGCTGCACATGGACGTCCACTGATCTCACCTTAAATTGGCCCTTTGTTTTTGGCTTTAGACCAAAATGCTTATTCATATTATGCACATTTGTATCTTTTATGAGTTTAGTCTTGTTTTAGTCCACGAAAACCCATTACATTTTAGTCAACTTTAAGTCAGTAGTTTTAGTGTTATCTTCCCTTTAAACTGATGTCATTGGGCTAATACAGGTATCGGAGTGCTGAAATTTCAAGACTAGAGTTTTGTACTCAGGTTCACTGTAAATTCTAACTGATCGATCTCATAGAAGCAGAAAAATACCTCAATTTCAGCCTGAATTCTTTATAAATCTGCAACATATTAGTCCAGAGGTTTAAAATCATGTCCTCTCACAGAGCAGGTGATTAAAATTGGACTTTTAGCTCTGTCAAAGTAAACTCCCCTCAGTTCAGACTGTTAATTTACTACACAGCTACACTCACAGATAAACAACAGACAGCCAAACCTCCTGCCTGCCTGTCAAACAGCAATCCTTCTCAGACAGTCCGGATATGAGTGTTGTCCTGTGGGGATCAACATATGTGAAGTCAGCGGCTGGCGGCTGCTCGCTCTGCTGCAATTCAGTGGCCAACAAGTGGAGCTAGCTGCTTACAGACATCGCTGCAACTAACAAACTCCTTTCAAGAGCTCCGCCATGCACAGTCAGACACACACAGCTGCTTTTTAACTGATGAATTACAGATTACGCCTTACACGGTTGACACTGTTCCATTATGAGTTTTTTAAAGGCGAGCAAAATATCCTGGTGCAGACTATTGACTTGAGTTTGTCTGCCAATACGTCATTGGGAAATGATTGCAAGCACGGCTAAACTAAGCAGATCCAATGTAAACCAAGATTCTGTTACTGTGTTTTTTTCATCCCAAATGTTTTCAGTAATATGTTTTAGTTTACTGTTGAACTGTAATATGAGAAATGGCTGGCTGGACCAGTCCACATTACATCACCCACCAGTTGGAGCGTTGGTACAGAATGTTGCATTCTGGTAGTTGTAGTTTCTCTACCTCTTGAAAAAAAAGCGTCCTTTTTCTGTGTTTTCTCTGGTTATTTAGCAACCAATTTCAAGTATTCAAAAGTACTTTCTACTGCAGAGACAGCCTAGTTTTATATATTGATAAAGTACTTCTTTAAATAATGTATACTTCTATTCTTCTCTGATTTTAACTTTTCAGTAGTCACCACTAACATTTTAGTATCGTCTCATTTCATCCACAAAACCAAAACATCCTCATAGTTTTTATCAACAAAATCTGGTGAAAATGGGTTGTTGACAGACATTTTTTTGTTAGTGAAATGAACACTGCATACAGGGTTACCTTTCAGAGAGGTGATTTGTCCCGTATTAATATTTGAAAGCACGTGAAGCAAGTTCTCTTTCTCTTTTGGCTCTGTTGGACATTACACCCTCTAAATGCATTCCAGATCCTAATGCATTCAAGTCATGTTTCTTCTATGTAACATGCAAGCGATCTGCTTTACTGTGAGAGGATCATCATCTCAAAGACAGTAGCCCCCATTTAATACAATGTGTGCCGACAAGACAATGAAGTTACATACATCTTCACTTACCCGTTACTAGTGGGAGGTGAATTATTCAGGTCACTCTCGCTCCTGCTGCGTTGATGTCATCTGCCGCACCTGCTACAGTTCTTGGCAACTTTAGTAACGTTGAGTTACAGGCTGTTCGCAGAAAAACATTAAACTCAATCACTGACAAGTAATGAGTCATGTCAGGACTGTATTTTCTGTCTTTTGTCAGGCTTCCAAACAACACAGTTGAACTTAATTACTCTTTCATTGGCACCAGTCCTAAAGGGGCATGTAGAGGATATCAAAGAAGATAAGCTTTTACACACCTCGTTGACAAGCAGGAGCTCTGGTGGGTTTTTTTTTTCCCCAGCCTCTTGCCATCTTTCTTTATTACTGTTTAATAATCACATTATGTTTTCTCAAGGTACAGTTCAAACACCCCTTTTTAGATTCGTAATATACTGCATTATAGTGGAGGCAGCCAACAGTGTGTTGTGTCTACGTGGCACTGGCAGTTGCTTGCAAAAAGAGGAGAGGTCTGATGAATAATAAAAGTCACAGAAGTGTCTCTAGTGATTCAAGAAGATATTGTTTTGATGACTCTAGCTCTAAGATTGTCAGGATGATCTTAGTCAAACTATTCTGGCCGTGATGTCTCTTGTCAGCTTAGAAACTGTATGTTATTGAGTACAGTTAATATCTGTGTTAACAATGCGTCATCACTAGATTAAAACACAAAACCATAATTATGGACAGTATAACATCTGCTTGGGTTAGTTTTTTTTTTTTTTGCAAGTCACCACTTAGTCCCAGGTCTTTGCACTCAAGTCAAGATTAACAAATCCCACGTCAAGACCAAAGTCCTTTGAGTTCTGAGTCCTAAAACAAATATAATGTGATCTTTACCAAATGTAATGCTGTTTTAACAACCGAGTAATAATAAATGAAGAAAATCAAGATTATTTTAAAAAACAACAACAATATTTATTTGTTAAAAAGTTATGTAGCTGTAAGATAGAAATAAACTTGCTAACTATGAATAAGCAGTTGCTCATGTCACCTATCTTTTCAACTATCTTTTCACTTTGCACTTATGTGTTGGCAAAATTTACATTAACCATACTAATTCTAAAAACCATATTCCTACATAATACTTACCTCTTTTTGGGGACACATACTTGCCTTTATACTTATGTTTATACTTACCTGCAATGCTTAAATAAGCAAAAGTGTTTTGTCCCAAAATCAGTCTCAAATTTGGTTTAGAAAATATTTTGAAAAGGTGGTAAAAACATTAAATTTTATTGTCTGGCTCGAGACACCCTGGACTGCTGCTAGAATGTGGGAATCTGAAAGTATGTTTGTTGTCCAACATGACATTTTAAGCCTGTATCTGTGTCCCCTGTGTAATACAGAACAAGTGAAATAGATGCATCATAATTCAGTTTGAGGTAAATCTCCCAGGTGGAACTGCTTTTTGGAGAAATACGTCACTCTTATTTGCAGGTAACCTAGGTGGTTTTCTTGTCTCTTAACATGTCCGGGGGGGGGGGCATGGAAGATTTATGTAAAATTGCACCGCCTGCAGGCTAAATAAATGGCATACCTAAATCAAAAACCTTAAGTTTCACCTCAGTAAAAATGTTGTCGTCACTTGAAGATATTGCTTATGGCAACACGGCATGAGTCATGTAACACTGTTAATAGAAACATTGTGCAGTTAACAGCACAGCTGCAGCGATAGCCGGTTATCTACGTGGCTTTCACTCTGTGGAATAGTAGCTGTGATTCTTTTAGCTGTGTCACTTCGAAACAGGCCCACGTTAATTGATGATCTTTAGGGAGTCTTCTGCAAACACGCCAGATGATCACCACAAACAGAGCTGATTGATGATAATGTTATCTCCCCCTATGTGCCGTGTTAAGCTTTGCTCCATGCTTATATTTACAGATAAGAAGACAATGAGGGTAAATGTCTCTTTTGTTCCAAATAGCAAAGACAATTGACTCTTTTTGTTTGTTTTCTTGTTAGCCCAGTATAGTAGCAGTCAAACAGTGCACTTCTAAATTATGAATCACAGGAGGTTGGGAGCCAATAGAAGGTTACTTACAGGGGTTAATAGTACACAATGCAGATTTCTTGCGTTATTCAGGGTCGGAAGTGCAAATCTTATGAATATTTAATCTATACAGACTGCTAGTAAAATACATCCTTATTTTTCGAGAGCATATAGCTTAAAGTATTACTCCCTTCAAAAGAGAATAGAATTTCCCAGTCTGCTAGTATATTTTTGCAATTGCACGCTCACATACACACACACACACACACACACACACACACACACACACACACGCACACATCCAGAGAGCGAAAAAGAAATCTCTGAAGATGAAGAGGAATACATCCCCTTCAGCAGCATCCACCCCCCTCCTTCACTGTGTCCGTCTCCCCTCACCCTTTTCTTTCCCCTCTGTTATCTCTGGTCCTTTGAAACAGCACCTGTTACAGACTCGCAGCTCAGGAGCACCGTCATGATGTAGTGTGCACTCCTGCGTGATACAGTGCCAGCTCCCAGTTTCACATTCAGCCCCGCTGATGTGCAAGGCAAACAAGCCGGGACGTCTTCATCCTCCAAGAGCTTAATGACTACTTGGAGCATAGTAGATAGGGCACACCAGACCAGAGTGCTGTGTACTGCTGTGTTGTGCCATGCCTGTTGGAATATTTTATTTTGCTAGTTAGCTTAGATGACATTTGATAGTGAGATTGTGTAAGTGTGTGTTTATCTTGATGAATGAAATGGCTGCAGCAGTCTTGTTTACTGTCTTAGCTGATGAAAATGTAATGATCCCTGCAGCAAAATGGGGACATTGCAGCGGCAATTACAGCAGCTCAAGAAAATGCAATATACTGTAAACACTATTTAGCAGCAAAATGTATTCAGGAAAAGACCCAGAAAAGACAAGAAACCTTATAAAAAAGGATGAGGACAGTGTAACCTTACTTAACTTTATTCACAATGTATTTACTAGAACAGTAAAATGGCTCATTAATCAGAAACCTAATGAAGCTCTAATTAACTTTAGTTGAGTTTGCATGTGCAATATCTGAGACAAACAGTCATTTGACTGACAATCTGGATTTTAATCACAGTATTATAGTGCTATACATCATACATCATACTTTTCATGTCCCAAGCAAATGAAATAGCTTTTATTAATGCTCTGTTTTGTTATCAAAGTAATTAAGGCTACCCAAATATATGATGCCAATTATTTAACTGCTATGCCTGCATTATGTTTGTATCCACACATTCACAATGATTTTAACCCCTTGAAAACTGTGCATATTGGCTTTTTTCCTTCTTTAACTCAACAAGAAACAGAAATTACCTTAAATAACAAAGGCGTATTTTGTGCGTGTCTATGTCTATGTCTATGTATATATATATATATATATATATATATATATATATATATATATATATATATATATATATATATATATATATATATAAATATATATATTATATTTATATATATATAAACTAATTTATTTAATTTGTTAAACTAATTTTCAAACAAATTTCAGGTCATTTTCTTTTCACCTTTTCCACCTTGTCTCTTTCCAAGGTGCTCATTGCCTGTTTGCCAAATATTTGAATGAAATCAAACCAATTAGCTTAGGTTTCAAATGATTAAATGCTTGTGAAAAGCATGAATTCTGCACAGGAAAACTGACTTCAATCCAGGTTTCAAACGGTTAATAGAAAGAAAAGTCGCTCGATGACAGCCATCCTTCTAGCTTTACCTCTTCCCGGCCTTTTCTCAGTGTAGCATTAAAGTTTTGAACACCGACAGCTGCATATCACTCTTGTATGTAAACAACTCACACACAGCAATAGACATCCATCAAATTTGCTCGAGGTATAAATCATGTCCTTCCCTGCTGCACAGCTGCAAAAGACAGATAGAGATATGTATGGCTTATGCGATAAAGGCAGAAGACCATCTTTATTGGAGGCATTTTGGCCTTGTATCATGTTTTTTTTTTTTCCACCATCGAACAATCTGGGCAGATTGAAGCCAACTCATAGCCTATTCTTTCCTCGTACGCCATCAATAACAATGAGAGAAGTGTCAGCCACTGATTAGGCTTTGATATTGAGAGTGAAGCAGAGATGGCTGCGCGCGAGGGAATGCATGTGTGTGATGGGTGTGATATGTTTATGTGCGTATTTCTTATTATAAAAGAAATTAGATCACTGGAGGTCTACTTTTTTTTCCAGCTCATAAAAAATGGATTTTAGTTAGTCATCCTGGCCTTCCCAGTGGTAAAAATTAGGCTGCGGTGAAAGCAAATGCAGCTTAAATCAACTGCCCTCATCCTCCTTCTTCAATGCGGTATTCATACACTTGATAAAATAGCTGGGTATGGACTGCAGCAGGTGTTTTATTTCTAAAATGAGCAAATTAAAAGCCCGCCAATCCCCACACAGTGAACAGACTTTAAATAATTTATTTCAATATTTAGCAATTAACATAATACCATACTGCATCTGTGCCACACATGCATATGCAAATCTTGATTTTATTATGCATGACTTATGGGTCAAGTTATGGAAATTAGGGGTAACGCCCAATTCAGTAATACTTAACAACAGCAGTTGGTGTGCAATATGAGATGTGGCAGTGAGTCAAAAGACTTGGTGCAGTGTGACAAATGTGTCTATTGAGTGTGGCAAGAACCCCTGCTGCCAAATAATGATTGCCTTTGATAGTGAGACTGAAGAAAGTCATTTTCAAGAAGTCAGGTAATTAAGCGGGAATGGATTCAGTCCAACATTATGTGTGTTTCAAATTCGTAGATACTTTCTGTTGACTTCCCAATTATCATGCGTAGATTAGATCAA
This sequence comes from Plectropomus leopardus, assembly GCF_008729295.1. Classification (NCBI taxonomy): domain Eukaryota; kingdom Metazoa; phylum Chordata; class Actinopteri; order Perciformes; family Serranidae; genus Plectropomus; species Plectropomus leopardus. Next base: position 13,713,743 of record NC_056481.1, read on the forward strand.
GTGCCAAGTTTTGGTGGCATGCAGTGTCTCTTCTTCTCAGTAATATTTTTAAGTCATGAGATTATGCCAGCATTAAAGCAAAGTTTCATTTTGTCAAACAGAGCCAACAAGTTGATGATAGCAACGTCCTGCAGTTCAGGGTTAGCCAGCTTTAGTCGTAAAGCTCAATCATATAGCTGAGACAAATGAAGACATGCTGTTGGAAAGTGTTTTCATATGGAGAGAGGAAATGTTTGTTTTTCAAGAGGCATAACTGTAATGTTAAACGCTATGGGATGCCAAATGTTCTAATCAAAAAAGAGATGTTTACACAGCTACATGACTCCTTCGACAACCGTTTGCCTTCATTTAGAAGAATTGACTTTAGCTAACTGTAGCTCGGAATATAGACTCCATGAAACAACAAGAGCCATATTTACCTGATGACATCAAAACAATGTATGAAGCTATACAATGCATGCACTCATTTATGTGTTTTAATGAAATATTAGTCACAGGCTTAGTCCTACTGGAACATTATAAACAGAGTGTTGAAAATGAGAAATTTGACCAGGGCACATGCAATATATGTTTTCCTTTAACCTTCAAACGTTTACATATGGCATACAAAAAGAAGACAAAAACAAGTAGTTTTACTGTTGTAATAATGACTCATTTTCTCTTTGTTAAATGCCTCAGGACGGATTACTTTTGTGATAAACTAAATTGAGAAAACCTCAATACGTGGTTAATTTAGTGTCATACCATGTTTAACTCATAAACATTTTGATGCCACTATGAAGTAGCTTAATTATTATTATTCTGTGTTACTGATATCAAAACGCACGTCAGTATACCTTCCATATAGTTGTGTTTCCAGAGGTGACAAAGTCTACCTTATAGCACCTCTGAAGTTTGGCAAACACTGTCCGATTTGCACTGATTTTAAAAATGTTGTTTAGTTCAAAGTCCAACTGTGCAAGTAAACCGTCTGCAATGTAAAGCCAAAGCTCACAACTCAGACTCCAAACGGCCAACTACCAGTCGGAAGCAGCTGATCAGACTGTGATTGTTCCCCTGTCCACCACATTGTAAATGACGCCCGAGAAGGCAAACTCTGCAATGAGTAGAACAGGTTAAAAAATTTGGTCAATAAAGGGCTCCTAATGTGCAGTGTATGCCCAGCTTAAGGCTTGTCAAGAAAACGAAGAAGAACATTTTCCAAAATAACGAACTGTTGCTTAGACAAAAATTTGAACTTGAAATGCTGTTTCCAGGGTCAAGAATAAACTTTGAACTTCATTATTCAAGTTTTTTTTAGAAACCTTTAACCACAGGTATAGTGTATCACTGTGTGACAGTATTGCCCATATCATTGCAACAAGTTGTCAACAGATGCCAGTAAAAGTGAGAGATTAATCCCCTTTTGAATTCTGTACTATTTGTCTTGTTGACATTATCAATAGCTAACAGATATTGTGAATCCAAAAGCCTGAGTTAATCTAGTCAGTAAGTGCTCAACACTCTGACTAGCAGTAAGCTACTTCCCTTCTGCCTTTCCAGTTATAGCTCATATGGAGGCTTTTTTCAAAGGACATGTGGAAGCCAATATGCATGGGCGTCAGAGATTAAATGCAAAGTTTGGTTGACACGATCACATTCCCGTCCCTTGCTCTCCTCCTTGAATCTCTTTTCCCTCCCCTTGCTCGTAGACTATCCTCCATTTTTCTTCACGCTAATTAACAGGCAGGGTGGTGATTAGTCAGGAGGCAGCGCACCCCACCCCTCCGTCATCTTCCCGACTCAGAGGTGTGTTTTCACTGCGACTCAAACATGTGTTAAAGGCAGCTGGGTAGTCACAGTCAGCTCCGGAGCAGTGGGGGAAAACATGCTCCCAGTCTATAGCTGCTGCTCACACACAGCGGCTGCAGGATATAAACACACACACACACACACACACACACACACACACACACACTCGAGAAATCTGTCGCATGTGACCGAATCCACACACAGACACAGACACACACACACACACACACACACATCTGGGCTCTCTTTGAGATATTTTACCCTTTTGAAACACACCAATGCACACATACATAAATACAAGCTCTTGTTCCCTCATTTCCCCCCATTTGAAGATACACACCCAAACACATACTCAAAGCGCGTCATTATCTCACATTTTTGTTTATCATCCACTCGACGCCATGTTCGCACAAACACATTCACGAAGCATTGTTTGCATCTCATTGAGGGATGGCTGAGCTTGTTTCACAGTGCTACAAAGATGGTAGGAGGGGAGAGATGGAGACATAGACAAACAAAAAGCAAGCCCAGACGTAAACAGATAGCCAGACAGGCATTCTGAGTTTGGGTTTGTGATTCAGAATACTAACAAGGCGTCTCAGCACACACCCAGGGATGGAAGGTGTGATGTAGGGCAGAGCCAAGCAAGGAAAAGGGAGGGACAATTTACCCTTGGAATCTGAGTGGTCGTCTTTGGTCCCTCCCTGAATTTTTACAATATTTGATTGGCTGTTTTGCCTCTGATTGACAAGAAAGGGACAGTGCATGTGTTTTTATGCCAGATAGAGTTTTTTTTTTTTAAAACTGAGAACATAGGGATGCCCATAGTTTATATTTGGCCACCCTGAAAGTATTTGCATCATTAAGGTTCCTCATCTCCTGTGATGCGCACTTTTTTTTCCTTTTTTTTTTAACATTGGATGCAAGATGAATATATGAAACAAAACTCTCCTGGGATTCTGTCTTTTTTTAAAAAAACCTTGTGAACTTGTAATTATTTCTCCCACACAAAAAGCAGTTTCAATTTGATAATTAACCTGATATCTTTGCATTAGTTATTCGCAATGGCACTTCATTTGGCATGCTGTTTTTTCATATTCCATTTCATGAAGTTTAGTCTGATATCACTGTTGTCTCTCTTTGCAGTTAATGATGATTTTTATTCTGCAACAATGATAGCCGTGGCTGGAGGCATTATGTTTTTGGGGTTGTCCATCCATCCATCTGCCCCATTCTCCTTACCAATAACTTCTCAAGAATATCTTGACAGAATTTCCCCAAATTTGGCACAAACGTCTACCTTTCTTTAAAATTTGGCACAAATGCCCACTTGCCCACATGTTTTTGGCTATAACTCAATAATTAATAAGGTAATTATGACAAAATTTCATATAAATTCCGAATAGGATAAAATTATGAAGTGGTGACAGTTCATGCCCCAAAAGTCAACTTCACCTTTCTGGTTATTTTTCACAGAAGGGAAGACATTTCATTTGATACTGAATCGTTGACTCTATTCTTGGTTGTCCACCTAAACACTGCCCCAATTGTTGAGATCTTTTGTGCTTCTGGGTTGAAGATGTGCATGAAACATCCATGTCAAGTCTTTGCATCAACATCCATATCTGAAATATTGTCAGGTGTCACGGTTATTTTATTTATTTATTTGTTTATTTGACATGGACATACAGTAACATTGGTGCTGTAACATTCAGACATGCTCAAGTCCCAGATGCAATCCTTTGAGTGTTGATAGTAAAATGCTAATATGCAAAATCTGTCCATTAGAGGCTTTTATATTTGAGTCCTGACAGACGGATGTAAACTGTGACGTGACTGGTTCGCAGAGGCTTACAACTGCGAGGAGACAATTGTAGATAAATGGATATTCTAAACATTTATTTCAGATCACATAAATCATGTTTTTTGCCTATTTTTTTGGAAGATGCACATTGATTGTGTTATTAACGACTGTAAAAATCCAGCCGAAGCTATTCAGCATACACAGTTTCATTGTACTAAATAATGTATTATGCAAATAATTGATTAAACCAATCCTTGCTCATAAACACACAGTGTTCAAGAGCTGGGCAATACATTGTATGAATACAACAAGCCATCATCTGCATTACAATTACATCACAAGATTTTGGCAACAATGAATCCTCCATTTTGTTTGGTCACTAATGAGCATTTCCCAAAATATCTCCAGGAAGCAGCAATAGTCAGACCACAAACAATCTCATGTTATTGGTCTATTAGTAGCTCTTTGTGCTGCTCTTTGGGACAACATAAGGACATAACATTGTGTATGTGTGTGTGATAGAAAGGGTTGTGAGCGAGTTTGGATACCAGCATATTGTGTTTGTCATTTCTTTCAGGCTGATTAAGAGCTAGAAGTCTGGAAGTGGGACAGACAATGACAGGAGAGAATCAACTTCTTTATCCCCTCCTTTGCTTGCCTGAGCGGAGAACTATGGAGGTTTTTGTGTGTTTTGCTTATTACTTTAGAAAATGAAATGACACAAAGAGTCTGAGGTTTAAGATTTAAAGGGTTTAATTCAAGGGTATTTTTCACACATCAGTTGAACAGTAATGAGTCCCACTATTTAAAGGTGCAGTTAGAGAGATTTTTACTGCCACATAACACAAAATGACCGTCTCAACGATCACACCCTGCAGCTTGAGTGCGGATCATCATGAATGACAGATTTTTAAAGCTTTCTGAACTCAGCTTCTAGCATACACATGATTTAAAATGTCTTCCACATCTTTACATTTATTTATTTGAAAGCAGCTCTATATAATATTTTCACCATTGCAATGAAACACATAGTTACGTGTGATGGGATATGAAAGGGATGGAGATCCCAACACTGAAGTTCAACTCACCTGTAAAGATTTATGTCTTTTAGCTCATTGTTTAGGTTTTCTGGCAGAAGACAGACAGACAGACTAGCTTGTAAACATTTAACAGTTAAGGAGCTAGATATTTTGGGTTCATGAAGGCAAAAAGCCTAATTTAGAGTGAATATCACACTTATATTCACAAGTTCATCAGAAACACGACTCCAAATTAATGATAACATCGCTCCCTGACTCCTGGAGGTGTAATCATTTCATCTATTTGCCAACAAGTTTACCATATAACCTTGAAAAGCGATAATGCATCAATGTATGGTTTCAACTGCTGCAAAGTAGCTAAAAATGTAGTCAATGCATGTTAAGGGTGTAATGGAGGAATGTTGGATACTGTATTTAATCCTTTTTTTAAATCAGAGATGGTCTCTGTTTTAGGAAATACAAAGCACAACTGTCAGCTTAGTCGCCATAATAAATGCTTGCATTTTATCTTCTGAAAACCACAACAGTGGTTATGGGATGGCAAATGGCGTGTCACTAAGTCAAGACGGCTGCTAAACTGTGGACCCTTTGCACACTACTGTGTGAGACCAACAAACAACAAAGCCAGTTGTTTTTCAGAAAGTCATTGTTGCGTTTCTGATGGCTTTTTAACCACCGAGTGTGGGTGTTTTGTAGTCATGTTGCTGTTTTTCCACCAGGAATATGCCCATGAAAACCAGTGTTTTTTGACAGAGGCATTGCTGGGTTTCCTGCAAGGATAGTGCCACAAAAGTGACTGTTTTATACTGAGACATTGCTGAGTTTCCAACAGCGATGGTGCCACAGAATTAAGTTTTTTTTTAATTTTTTTTTTTTTAACCAAGACATTGCTGAATTTCTGGCAGAGATAATGCCACAAAAAATGTTGTTTTTAAGCATTACTGGGATGTCAACCGGGAAAGTGCCACAACAAGTGGTTGTGCTTTGCCGAAACATCACCGCTTTTCCTGCAGGAATAGTAACACAAAAAGTGGATGTTTTTAATCAAGGCATCACTGCATTTCCTGCAGGGATTGCCTCGAAAAGCAACTTTTTTTTACAGAGACATTGTTGCATTTCCAGATTGGATTGTGCCATTGAAAGTGGGTTTTTTAAGCCCAACATGATCATTTTCTAACCATAACGAAATAGTTTTGTGCCTAAACATAGCTAGTGGTTAACCGCAGTGCTGTTGACATGTTAAGTTTCAATGTATCCACTACATAAATATACCTTAGCTGTGGTTTGCAGAAACAAACAATGGCAAAAAAAAAAAAAATTCAGTAATTGGGTTGCAACAGGTACCACAGTTGCTCCATGTCACCCAGTCTGCACAACACTATGGCAGGATGGCAGGAACATTTTCTTTTTGAGCCCCAAAAATACCATACCAGAGCAAATTTTTTAAAAATGGACACCCATTAAAAAATCATATGCAGGTGCATTGCTACTACCATCGGCTTTGAGCCACCATGAAATAAGAGGACCGTATACTGTGTCCCATTTATTTTCATCAATGGGGCAGTTACATACTGCATCATAGAGAAAACAGGAGGGGTAAGAAACTGCACATATTGAGCGGAGACACACTGAACAAATGGAAGCTGAAACTGCAGCTTGAGATGTAAAAACAAAGAAAGATGACAGTCTATCACAGTCTTCACTCTTATCCCAGCCTTAACCAACAACTTGTGATCTCCACTGCTGCTCAGTTTGTTTTACAGAGCTCAGTTGTTGTTGGCACTGTTGTTGTTGTTGTTGTTTTTTTTTTCTTCATTTTTTCCCAAGCTATCAGGTTGAGCTGAGCTGAGTGAGAGCAAACGGTCCACTTCTGCCTGTCACTCATCCAGCACATTATACTGTATGTTGGATCGGTGACACTGGTGGAAATGTGGACAGATATTGACGGATAATGTTTGAGCGTAAATCCCCTCAGTTCACCAACAATATGTCATCGACCGGTAGAATAGAGAAAATATAGACCACGCTGACATATCGCTCACTCATGTACAAGTTTATGTTGAAACAGACACATCAAAGCAAATCCCCCAATTGTCTCCCCTAAGCCGCGGAAGAGCAGAGGGATGGATCAGCCCACTGAATGTTCTCACAGTATGTCCACTGTTGGTGATAGGAAGAAAAAATGCCTAAGTCCTCTTTGAGACAAAAACTATTGAGGATTGTGCCAAACTAGGGTGTGTTGAGAGGAACACTTTATATTTATGACCTGATTTTTGAGAAGTTTTTTGTTTTATCCTGACAGCACAAGTAAGTTTTTGAACTGTTTTCTTTATTCCATTCTTTAATTCATTCAGTTATCAGCCCATTGGTAAAAATCCCCAATCATTAACAAGATTTATTCATGTATAATAATGCATAACGACAAGGGTATTGCTAAGATATTGCAGCATGCACAGCCAAACTTCAAATGTCATAATTTTGGTGGATATATTTATGACAGTTGCCGAGGGATCTGCAGGCATCAACAGTGCAGGGATATTTATTTGATGATGAAGGCAAATATCTGGACTGTGCCAGGACGTTGTTTATATGAGTGTTCCAACTGTGGCAGCTTCGCTTCCACCGTAGATCTTGAGTCGTCTACATCACGCCAAGTACTCTCTATCCCAGTACCCCATTTCTTCCACTGGGACCTGGCATTCCTGTCAGTCATGTGCTATCAGTGAGGCTGCAGGCGCCGCTTAGGCCTGCCCAACTATCTTCCCCCCTTCCGTTCTCTTTCTTCTCACCCCACCCTTCTCGACAGTTTCTGTGTATCTCCCTTCACCACCTCAGTCCTCAGTGCGCACTCCACTTTTTACCGTCCATTCAGTCCTCTTTCTCAGTTTCCTGTTCTCAGCTTTCTTTATCTGAAAGTCTGATGGTTCATGCTGTACTCTGGTTCTTTTGCTTGGTTTGTCTTGCATCTAATCTTGCTCTCTGTCTGTTTTTTCCTCTTTCTTTCTTTCTCTTTCGCAGGTGTAAGGAGGGCTACCATGGATTACGGTGTGACCAGTTTGTACCCAAGACAGATGCTATCTTGTCAGACCCAAGTATGTTCTCCTTTCTATTTTTTCATCTTACAATATCTGTGTATTGATCTGTGACATGAGAACAAATTCAGAAGAACATGCTACATGCCCATGAGCCAATCTCTCACTGCACAGTATCAGTCAACAAGATAAATATAAATCAAGTAGGATCAGCCTCACGTTAACTCTTACAGCACAGGTTTGTGTGCTGCAGTCCTCTGGGCTATAAGGCTTATAAAAAACTAACTTCTGGAGCAGCCTCAGAGCCAGTCATAACCACAATATCCCTGGTTCAACTGGCAGGGCCAAGAAGAACAATAGCTTGGAAATCAACACATACAAACAACTTGGTCAACAAACAACATAAGAATATAGTGTTTGCAAATTTGCATCTTCTTTTCCAGCTCGCTCTCATTCTGGAGCTGTCAAACACTGCTGCTTTGTCAGTGATTTCAGCATTAGAAATTGACATCAAAAGCCACCTTTTGCCACTGTGTGATGCCCTGCCGGGCAGTGTCAGTTTGTAACACAGCTGGAAGGAACCTTTCCTGTTGTTATGATACACCCTCAGGCGGTTTGACAGTACTTGGCTTGGCCATATGATATGCACATGGGTGGCATTAGTTGATAACGTGGCTGGACAGAACTTGTAACAGCTGTATGTTACGCCCCTGGATGGTGTCAGGTTGAATTGTTGCCAGTAATGCTGTAATATAAGGAGCGCCCTATAGGGTGGGTGGGAGGGGTGGTGGATGATTTCAACAAACCCCTGACTTTCACTTGGGAGCCCTGTGTTCTCTTTCCATGATGTTTTTTTATTAATCTAACCTTAGCCGTTAACCTAAACACATGCTTCATGTAACCAAATCCGAACCATGTGCTTTAGTTGGTGTCCTGGTGCTGGTAACAGCATCTCAGAATGTCAACAGCAAATGCAGAAGGACACCTAAAGCGTCATATATAGATGCAAAAGTTCACTGATAAAGCAGCAATATGTGACAACTTGGGATGAGAAAGTGTTTTCTTTTCTCCCTGTTTTTGTTCTTCACCCCGAATGGCTTTTGTCTTTGTATTTTTATTATTTTACTCTAATGCTCTCCACATACTCTCCCTTTTGTTTCATTTCTTTTTTAATTTTTGGGTAGTGTCCTAGCGTCCACATATGTCACCAATAGGAAGATCCACCACTCCCTATTTGAGATCGTAATTTCTCGTGCTTCCTATCTTTCTGTCTTCCCTCATTTCCTCTCAGTGCTTTGCTATCAACTCATTAATGAAGGCATAAAACACCCTAAAAACTAATTTCCAGGAAAGAGTAATGTTTCTATTCATCTGATGATACTAAAAAGCTGGTTGAATAGATAATATTTCTCATTATTAGTGCAGAATACACATAAAGTATGTACATTCTGCCTTAGATTTTAAAAAAAAAGGTTTTGATAAGTCTTATTTGTATTTTTTTCGACCTCTTAAAAATGTTCTCTCTCTAACCTGAAATGAGTACCAGATAACAAAAAGATACATAGCTCAAGTATATAGTCTAAAAGGTGATCTATTCTAGGTTTAATATCTCCATTTTGTGTCCATTTTTTAGATAACACGTGGTGATTCCTTGATTAAAAGTGTCATAATGTGGAGATTTTTATCGGAACCTGAATTTGGAAATTATTAGAACAATAAAAAAAACCATTATTTAGTTAGACACAGTCATAATGCGTATCATGAGAGCACTTTTTTAATTAATTGGCTGACACAGGTACGATGCTACCACGCAGATACTAGAATTAAACCCTGTGCATAAACCCTTGTGTATCTTTTATTACAGTCTTTAATCTTGCTTTGCTTTAGTGTAGCTAAAAGGAAAGAAAGTCTTCAGTTTCTTATTGTTCATGAAAAACAATTCCCCTGAAGTCTTTGAATCCCCATGACAGCTGTGTAGTGTAGTTAAAAAATAAAGCAAAAGTCAGAGGTACAAGGAAGAGAAATTGGAGGCCCAGAGCCTTTCCCATGAGACTGCGGCTTTACAAATTCACACTGTTTTATGGAGTGACTTGGCGCCTCTGCACCAAGAGTCTGAGAGAAAACTTAACTCCTATTGCCTTCTGTTTGATGCCACCAGGCCCACTGAGAGTCCATTAATGGGGTCACAAGCCGGTGTCAGAAAGCATGTTTCTTTCCCCCTCATGGCAGCCAGTTTTCACAGTGGGATTTATCTTCTATAGTACACACATCAATTTTCTTGTGTGTCCAGATTTTTATGTTGCAGTTTGAGATAGGCTGAATCGTATTGTGCTCAGCACAAAAATTGAAACCCAGTGAAACGAATACAGTAAGTTAAAAACCATTTATAGGGCATTTTTATTAATTAAAATGTATGAGACAATAAGCCTTGGATGGCAAAATGCAAAAAAGGGTTTGTTTGATGTGCTTAATGCATCTTTTATGTAATTTTCTGTACATTTTTTTAAGACACTGCAGTAAAGTAGGGCAGGAGCGATATGCTCATCTCCCTATTCGAAATTGTCATGATACTTGGATGCTGATTCAATATCTGTTGCTATTTTCAAGTATTATAATTTAAATTATTTACTTTTTTACAGTTAACTATAGGGAAAAGGTGAATCTTGTAGAGACAGATGGCATGTTTCCAAAAACAATGCACTTCACATGTCAGTCAGTCTTTCTGGCTAATATTCTGGCAGCAACACATACTACTGAGAAAAGTGGTTGATAAAATGTACATTTTACATTTTTGTACAATAGAATGAATATAAAACATACTATACTATTTTAAGTAAAATTAAACCACTACATTCAGCTGTCCCTGCAGTGTTTCCCATATATTGATATATTTATGATACTGTTGAATGTCACTTATTAGTTTTCTATTTTTTTAATATTAAGTAATATTTAATAGTATTTAAAATTAGTAAATTCTTATTCCACTGCTGAGATGACCGCAAATGGAATTGCTCATCACTTCCTCACCCCGGTGTTTTTCACTTTGTTTATCAGACCAAAAATGAGACAACAAATAGCTAGCCAGTAGACTCCATAGTCCCTCCACTTTACTCCCTGCTGATAGGAGGCAACTTCACCAGGAGGAGAACAGGCACTAGCTCTAGGACAGATCTTCACTTAGCAGCTGTAGCAACTGAAATTTAGACATGCACAAACTCTAGCTCCCCAGCGCACAGCAGGGTGGGCCTTACCTGTGGAAAAGCAACAACAGAAAGATTGCCAAAACCCGTCGGGACGGTCAGAAATGACCCCTGGCCCTGGGGTTTGCAGTGAATAAATTGGAGCTGCTGCAGCCACTTACTGAAGGTTGGTGTCCTTGGACTGTCCACCATTCTACTTCGTCACTTCATTTTTGTTTTTAACGGCATGACATTACCTTAAAACAGATTACAACAATAAAACTGGTCACATCTTCCCACCTTTGCATAGACAAATGAAGCAACTGAATTATCAATAAAGGCATTAACAATAATCTATTAAAATATTTGTTTTGGTTCAATACCTTATTGAACCTATACAGTAAAGTAAACTGTATAGATAGTGCATTAGTTATTATTTACAAATTCAGAAATTAAATTTCCTGCATTGTATGGACTTACCAAAAGCACTTCAACAATATTATTCTTAGGAAAAAAATACAATTTTATAATATTACAGGAATGAAGCAGAAAATTAAAGTGGATGGATTTTGTCAGTGGATTAAACATACAATAGACATTTCAGATGACCAAAAAAAAAGCTGTGTTTTAAGGACATGCATCTTTTACAGTTGCTGAGGATAAGCTCATGAAGCAGTTTGATCAGCTTGTGGAAAAACACTTGAGAGTAGGAATCTCTCAGACAACAGCATTAACTCTTAAACTGCAAGACTATATTTGCACTGTTGCTGCTCACGTGTTGTATCCAGAGGCAGTAATTCCCAGCCTTTTTTATTTTATGACCTCTAAGAACAGAGCTATATGTATTAACAGTCCCATCTCACAGGTTTTACTATTTCTACAATGTGCAGTGAGCCAAAGAGTTATTTTTCCTTTAGACATTGATTTATTTGAATAATTTCTAGAGGCCTGTTGGGATAAAATTATTCAGTAATCTGCTGAAAAAGCAAACATTAAAGCAAAGTCTGAACGTAAATTAACATAATCTTGTATTAAATAATTATTTGTTTATACAATATTATAATATATTATAGTATATTATAAGAAAGTTTGAAAACTTAAAAGAATGCATATTACTATCAAGAGCTACAAAATGTGGATTTATTTAAAGTTCAAATTAATTTTAGGCAGAAAACTGTAGTCAAATAAATGCATAAAGTAACATTTCCACATGTCACAGTGTGTACTGACTATACACAAGTACACAATATTCCACTTCTATTTTGAGATAGAGAAAACATACTGTACTGTAGGTGGGAAACCTGCTTCAGTGATACTGGAAGATAAATATACGGCTTGCAAGGAACCACCCATCACAGTTGGTGATTAAATTAGGCTCCATAGTGAACTCTTGTGGCCCACAATCATCCCTATCCACCCTGCTGCATATCCCTATATATAGCCCGCATATGAACAATATGATATGATCTGAAGTGCAGCCTTTTCATGAATATAAAAATCTCATGGAAAACAAGAATAAGACCTTCCAATTCCTTTATTATGGTTATATAAGCTTTTGCTTTCATCTTGCTGAAGGATTTGGGAGGTTGAAGGCCAAACATCAGTCTTGTGTTCATGTCCTCTTTTCACTTTTGTGAAAAGTTCATGTTGTTCTTTTGATTATGTCTTCTTTATTCAGTTATGTTGTATTGTTTTCTTGTTAGTTAAGTACTCCTGGACCACTATGAAAGCTTGTCTTAATCTGGTTCTGTTCAAAGAATATAATGATTGTTTTTATTTTATCTTATTCATATTAATAGTACAAAGCACTTATAAAAAATATGTTGGAACATAAAGAAGATCAATGGATGAGTAAGTGATATATAAAGATACCCTATACCTATCAAATACCTATTTAAAAAGACTATAAAATGCTCATTAGAAGAGCAGTGTGTAAGATTTAGGGGGATTCAGTGGCTCCCGATAACAATTTCTTCTGTGTTCACTGGTCTCTTTAAACAAATATACCATTTGGTTAAAAGTGGTAAAGAAACTGATTAAAGCCATTACATGTTTCAACCAAGGACACATTTCAACATGCTATTCCTAGCATCTGCTGATATGTGCTCAACTTTTCTCTCTGATAACTTAAGATCCAGATATTAGTAATATTTTTACAGGGAGCCCAATTATCAGCAGAGCTCTCTTCCTCTCCCAACAGATGGACCAGTTGCTTCAACCAATGAAAACACTGAATAAAATAGTTTCACAGTAAAAAATAAAAACAGTGTTTTTCCAATGTTCTTGTCCTGGAGAGGCCACAAACTACAGACGTGGATGCGAAAATATGAATGCCCCTATCTAAAGCCAGTGTTTAGTTTGTCCGTTCTGTGCTTCTATAGGAACATGGTGGTGCAACCAAGCTCCTCAGGAACAGTGATGGGCTTTGAAGCCAAATGTACATGGCAAAAAGTCAAATTACACCATGTGGGCTCTGTTAAGAGATACCAAGGGGCCCAAAAAGACTTTTTCACATTTTACGACTTTTTACGTTTTTTGACGTAAAAAGTAATTTGTTAATCAGTGAATATATATTTTGAGCATCAAAAATCCAGCAAAACTTGTATCACTATAAGGATTTGATCCATAAAATTTTGAAAGTCTAGATGAGTGGCAAAATCAAATCATTTGATCCATATTAGTTTTTCTAAGTCTCTAGTGCACATGCTCTATGCCCGTAATGCACAAGATCAGTTTTATTTCATACCACAGGGACCTGTTGCCTTTGTAGATAAACAAAGCTCATTCTAAGATAACAAACACAGGGTTCCTATTTTTGTGTTAGTGTAAATTGATGAAAACATAGTTATTGTATTCCATTTCTGCCAATATATCCCCCTAAATTCGACACACTGAACCTTTAAAGCATTGCAGAAATGTATTAAATAAATTTTCTGAAGCAATTTTGGGTCATGAAGTCACCCCCAACCTCTTTTGAAAAGTAATAATAAAAATACAAAACTGTTTACAAATTGTCTTGTACCACCACTCCACAAATGCACCTGTTCACCACAGAGAACTGTGTTTAGCCCACAATCGTTCAACCCCCATAAGAGATAAGTGTGCCCTGGAAGATTTGAGAGAGGAATGAAGCCTATTTTGATCTCTGTTGATACAGAGTAATCTAAAATTTACCCAGATTACCAAGGGTTTGGAGGATTATCCTGCTTTGAAAAGTCAAATCATATAATAACATACACACATACATGCACACAGTAACAACAACTAGTGGGACAAGCTCCAGTAATATTCACCTCATTACACATATGTGTGTGTGTGTGTGTGTGTGTGTGTGTGTGTGTGTGTGTGTGTGTGTGTGTGTGTGTGTGTGTGTGTGTGCGTGCGTGCATGTGTGTTTTTTACATGTATGTTTGGTTGCAGCATTTGTTATGTCTCAAGCATTAGATGCAGATTTTACACTGGGGAGGGGGGAAGAAAAGTTTCAACAACCCTGCGCACTTTTCTTTTTTTTTTTTTTACCTGAAATCAATCCCTGTGCACCTTACAGTCACAAATCATCTATCGCCTCTCATCTTTTGTCTTGCCATCGACTGGCCACATAGCAGCCACTCAAAAGAGCAGCCCGCACTGACTTGCGTCTTGCACACACTGCTACTCCATCATACACACACATCCTTACAGAGGTAGAAAGAGAAGCAGAGACTGTCGCGCACATCTCAAAAGGGCCTGTGACAAAAGGACAAAGAGGCTCACTTTCAGGTACTCCAGTTACACCGCTGTGAGCTGAGCTTTGGAAATGAGGCGAAGGAGAAGGTGCTGGGATCTTACATATTGGTGCACCCTGCACAGTGGGGAAGTGGCGGGGTCTTTAATTGGAATCATGGGAGCGGGGACGGCTGCAATTTAGTTTTTATGTGGTAAAAAAATATTGGGATGGGTACCTCCCTTAACTGTTTAATCGTTTGCCACTAATAGTCAGGCTAGTTGCACCTTTGAGACTACAGGAGGTGATATTTGGTGGAAGATTGAAGAGGAGGATGTGGGCCAGCTTTTGGTTTTACCCTGCTGATTTACAAAGGGGAAGAAGGCAAGCCTCTAATTTGAACTATTTATCTCCTGTAGATATTAGGTCTGGAGTAAGTAGCTACACAGGATATTGAGTTCAATAATACACACACACACACACACACGCATACACATACACAGAGACATTGGCTCCCTAGTTCCCAGATCACCCAAGTGAAGGAGGGGATTAAGGATTTGATTCACTCCCGCTATTGTCTCTCCCACCCGCCAGATTTCTGCTTCTTAATCGGGCCAAGAGCATCTGACATGATGCACAGGTATTCTCCAAGCCTGCTCAAGGCTCCCGCAAGACGGCGTACGTGATTCCCGGGGGTGCTTTGAATTGCCAGTGCGACGGATTGGGAGCCTGCACGTATTATGATTGGTGAATGTCTCCAGACAAGGCGATGCCAGAGCGAGGGATGTGTATCAGTGTTGTAATGACATCATCTGCGCAGGCTGTGACAGTCAGGGCGATTTAGAGTGGAAAAGTGTTGGCTGTTGCCATGGGCGATCACAGAGGAAGGCTTGAATGGATAATACAGATCAGGCAACATCAGTAAGAAACTGCATTCACTTATTTGGCCTTGCCAAGTGTTTGTTCCACTGTGACAGTAAGCGGCGCCGCAGCCTAGTAGCGACAGTGTCAACCATATTTTAATCATGCAGTTATATCTTAAAAATCCTCATGGCAAAAGGCACCATGTCCCTCAGCCAGAATTGATTGGCTCTTAACTGCTTTAATCATTAGATTGTGAATTATTAGACTGACTGTGAATCAGTAACATTATAAATGGTGGCATTTGTAAAACAGTCCTTCAGGCTGCAGGAGATAAATCTAGAAATGATGAACTTACCTTGTGTTCAGTAAAACATGATGACTCCTACTTCCTACTTCAATGCAAAAAACAATTAATCTGTTAAATTAACCATTAATTTGACAATTTCAGACCTGGTCGCAGGCTTTTTCTCTCTTTTTATCTTTTGCCTCATTAAGAGTCCATCAGGCAGTGATAGAGTACATGTCAAACTTGTATTTAATGTTATTTTAAAGGAAAATTTCACCCCCAAATTAAAAATACACATTAATGAATATATATGTATAAATGCCCCCCCCCCCCCACCCAAAGATGAGCTGACAGTCCCACAATGATGCTCTTAGAACCCAGGCGCTTCTGTTGAGGGATTTCCCTTACTGAATACTACCGCACATATAAACACAAGCATGCCTAGTCAGCTCAGTGTCGCTATAATTTACGTGTATATACAATATCATTTAAGTTCCTTCATGAATCTGTCCACGGCGAGGTCTGTCGATTGCCGTGAGTCAGGTCATGATTTCTGGAAAGAGACATTGCTGAAGGGTTTTTTAGATGTATTTTGAGCATTTTGAGCACCACAAACCAAAATCCATTATATTCAAGAGAATAATGACATCTCTATGGTCGATATCTCCAACACTCTGTAACTCACACCAAAGCAATCTACACTGATCAGTTGCACTACATGTAAGAGAAAAAAATAGGTATTTTTGATTCAGGGTGAACTGTCCCTTTGACAAATACTGAAACTGAAGCTATTGAAACTTTTCCTGAATGTCATAAGTTTGCTAAATGCATTTCAAATTTGATCATTCACATTAAAAAGGCCTATTTCCTGGAATCACAGCCCTTAATAGAATGAGATAACCTTATGCAATTATTATAATCCATTCTTCTCTAACGTTCATTTGTCTTTTATCGCGATCTCACTCCAGTTCTCTGGGGTGTCTTTATTTTTTCTCCCCATTCTCACAAAGCTGCAGCACTGACAGATTTTCCCATGGTATAATCAGAATGCATGCGAGAACAGATGTTTTTTTTTTCCTGTTAGCCTTTTTGTGTGTGTGTGGAGAGTGCCCACTACATAATCTGTCAGGAGCTTGGCAAGCCACATTCTATTTAAAACTCAGACCACCTCTGTCAGAAAAGCAATTACTAGTGAGGGTTTCATTTTAATTTAAATGAGATTACATTACAGTGACATGAAAAAGGGGCACTGTCAGGATGGAAAGAACACGAGTGCTCCTTTTTATCTGTTTCCCCAGCACTGGGATTGGGGTGGAAAGACTTAACTGCATGAAGAAAGGCTGCATGTGTGAGAAAGAGAGGGTGTATGTGAGAGACAAAGACATACAGACAAGAGTGTAATGCACTGTATGCCTGTGGGTGCACACAGATGTGTGTGTTAGTGTGGCGCATCTTAAAGCGACCAGCTTGTGAATATTGAAAAGCTGTGCTTGGAGACAGAGAGGAACAATTACTACAATGCCTCAGGCTCAGATCAATATAAAAGTCCCGTGCAAAGAAACGTCAGTGACATAAAGCTATATGATATGTCATTTTCAACTTTTACTTCCATGATCCTTCCTCTAATCCTCTCAGCCCCCATATCTTTGTTGTTTTCTTTCTTCATTCAAAGCCACTGTAGGCTGTGTGAATCCGGAGTGTATCAGGGAAAAGCATACCAAGCATCTGGGGCTGGCTGGCTCATTACCTGGTGCACAAGGGAGAGCCATGTCAGAGGAAGCCGTCAAACCAACTTTATGGTCTAGTTGCAGCATGTGTCTCTCCCTAAGGTGAATACTGAGTAAGATAGAGGCACATCATGTTGTAACCGTTTTATTCTCTCCCCCCCCCCCCCCCCTCTCTGTTTACCCATTTCCTCCCTTCTCTCATGCTACTTGGCCTTGAATGGAACAGCGGATGAACTTGGGATTGAGTTCATGGGTAAGAAAACTTTTTTTTCATTGACTGTGTGGAGTGCTTAATCTTTACGTCTGTGAAATACCACATGCAAAACACACAATCCAGCACAACAAGGCCACTCACCTTGGAAAATTAATGCAGGCCAGTCGCCATGGAAACACCGTAGTGGTGAATTAGGTGTATTCTGTCTGCATGAAGAACGGCGCAGTTAGAGACGAGTGATGTAATGAGAATGGAGCAATAAA
This sequence comes from Plectropomus leopardus, assembly GCF_008729295.1. Lineage (NCBI taxonomy): Eukaryota > Metazoa > Chordata > Actinopteri > Perciformes > Serranidae > Plectropomus > Plectropomus leopardus. The sequence goes on from NC_056481.1 coordinate 13,731,646, forward strand.
GACACACCACGGCACTTCATCTATGAATGTGTATCTTGCCGAACATATGTATGTAAAGTCAGTTGGTGGTGGAAAAAATATTTGTCTGTGTTTTCACTTATCTTAAAGCCTATACAAATACAATTACAAGCAATGAAAATACAATTTAAACCTCTCTGGAATTCAATTGATATCACTTTCAACCTTCCAGGGGGTTAACAAATCTTTAAAAACCAAATTATCGAGCCCTCTTTTGTTAATAAAGACACGCTGTTCTTTGTCTGGAGGGAATATACAATCTTACCCCCCGCAAACAGCCTCTACCACACTACATTTTTTTCTCCTTTTTTTCCTCGTTCTTTGTGATTCCTTTATGCATACATATAAACTAACATTGCATGCTGTGAAGTTTTCCATTAACATGGTTTCTGTCTTCACGTCACACGCTTGCTCCAGGAAATAGAAGGCAAGGAGAAGACATTCGGGGAGCAGGAAGCCTGCACTGCACACAGCATTCCTCAGTTCAGTGATTTTAATCTGGGGACTAAATTAGTTCAGAATGCTACTGCAGGTGGGCGGAAGCATTAGAGAAAATGAGAACAGGACTGATCGATTGATAGCTGGACAGATGACAGACTGAAGGTAGTTTTCTTGTTTCTGGCTCTGCGTTAAGCACTGTGCACCACTTGCTTATTCCATTATGACTTCCTCCTCTGCTTTAGCAATGAATCTTTTGATAGGTTGTATAAGTCCAATATGTGACTGTTTGAGACAGTCAGTCAGAATACAGCAAAGCTCTGTTTGAAGTGGGATGGAGTGCTCTAAATATGATCTTGTCTTTTGATTTTCTTGCTTTTTTAGCCCAACAGCTGGGGCTCTGTGTGTCTCACTAGTTTTCCCAGATGTATTTCAGCATGAATACCCCATTTTGTCATGGATACTTTAGCATGTTCTTCAATATAGCATATTTTTCTGGTCATGTGTAGAAGGGTTGCTATGGCTGGCCATATGGGATTGTGTTATCCTCGTGTCGATATGACATGGCTTAGCTGATATAGCTGAGGCTATTCGGTTTGTTCCGTTTCCCAACATGCTCTTGCATCTAATTTCAGGAACGCCTTGTAGGCATCGAGCATGAAAGGCCTGTAATGGTTTTATGTACAGACTGCATGTTGGTTTTTCCTTGCAGCCATTCAGCAGAGCTTTGTAGACAGCTGTTTTTATGTTGAGATTTTGGAAATTCATCTATCCAAAATAAAAAGGCAGAGGCTTGTCTCAGGTGGTGCCGCACATGAGCACTGATGGTGTGGCAGCAGGGAAAGATATCTCCTATATATTTCAAAGATGGAACTGTCGAGAGGTCATTTCACTGATGGTTAAAGGCCGGAGGGCTTTCAGGGCCACAGATACACAAGAGACACATTATTCATATACAAAGAACAGAGGCAACTTCTGTTGTTCATTTGTAAAGTGTAGCTTGAAGACATTCACTGCTGTGTTGCTGACAAATTACAGGGTGGGTCAAGGATCTGCTTGTTGATAGCTCCACCACTCAGAAGTATGATCATATTTGTTATTTGATACTAGTATTATGTTTTATTATGCACAGTAAAACCTGAAAGATATATCCCAGGGCTGGTATTATATGCCCTGCTGGCTTATTATAGTTATAAATATCACCATATGTGTTTGCAGATATACATAAAGGCATTCCAGTGTCTTAAACTACAGCAGAAATTATTTATAAGCTGCATTTATATGCAGACTATACTATTTTACTTTAAAGTGAAGATATGTTTGCTCAAATATGCCATATGATATATTTTCTTACTAATGTTTACATTTCCTGTAAAATTTGCTGCATGAAATTAGCTCATAGCCTATGATTGAAGTTATTCTCATCTGCGCTAATAGCTCCTTTTTTGCCACATTATAAACTGGCCCATTGGTGTCAATATGAAAAATCCAGATTCCATCAGTCTATAATTCCCAATATAGGCCTAAATTAGTTAGCCTCATGCCTTATTGCTCTTTTCAAGATAGAATGCCAGCAGACACAACTCAACTTTAAAATGTACCACTTATCATTTGCCAGATTGAATTGATTTGATTGATGTTCAGTCACTGTTGATCATAAATATACATAAAAAAAAAGTCATAGCATGCTATATTGATGCTATATTAAAAGCAGAGTTCACAGGTGAAAAATCTTCTTGTCATGCATCCAGAGCCATCATTTGATGCCACAGTGACGTAATTGAAATGAGGAAGAACTACAGGCTGGATTTCTCCTCCAGGTAGCCAGGGGGCGTGCTTCAGATGCAGCTCAAAAACAGAACTTCCTTGTTCTCTTTGCTGGTAATGCAGACTACTGTTTCCAACAGCCATACTGGCATCTTAAAATATCAGTGCAGAAGATGTCAGGAACAAGGATACATTTTATAGTGTTTTGGTTGACTTTGATATTCAGCCATATTCTTTAAAGCTGGAGTATGCAGCTGAAGAAATACAGCAGAGAATGGCTGAGGATTGGTTATATTGCACAAAGATTTAGCCATCACGGATCCTCCACAACCTGAGCTGCTAATAACAAACATCGACAGGTGATGCCTTTGCTCAAGTTGCCCTCTGACAGAAATGGGATTTTTCTGCTGCAATGAATTTCTTTCTTTGGGATACCAAAGACAACTTGTAAAAGACAGCCAAGAACAACAAAGCCAAGAGGGCAGATGATCAGTAAGTATTTTTGTCACCTAACTTATAGGGTTCCCATGGTTCCTTAAGTCTTAAAATGCACTGAATTCATTAATATAAAAATAAGAGCTTAGTTATTATTAAAACCTTTTAAATCAATCTTTCAAAAATCCCCAAAATGTTTGGGACATGAAAAGTAGAATTTTATCAGCCTTTATTTGTCTGGTGTTGCATTTTAAAATCTGTAATTGGCAACATATTCATACATATATACACACACACACACACATAACAGCATCAGGCAGAGCAGACTAATGGAGGCAACAAAAATTATGTTTTACAATCCAATAAACATATGGGCAAAATTATCCATTGTGTTATTGTGAGAGGTAAATAATATAAGGAGTGAGGCAGTTATGCACTGTGTTGACAGTTTGAAACATAATGAGTATTGCTGTCCTGGTTCATGCTGGTACAGCTTTCAGAGGCCCCAATGGCTTTATTGTGTTACCAAAAGAAGTATAGGGACAACTATGTTTTGGCCAACAAAGTAATAGCTGTAGGCTAGTAGGTCACGAGCAATGCATTCTGGTATATGTAGGCACTGCAATCAGCCTTCTCGGTTAATCGGAATTTATTGCTTCAATCAACTACATTTACTATCAACACTGATTGAACATCTACGTAAAAGGTGGCATATTTTTCCTCAAATGTAAAAGAAAAAATATTAACAAATTTCCCACATTGCAGTTTGTCAGTTTGCCACTATTAAATAAGCAATAGTGTGTCACAGCTGGCCACCCCTGCAGCATCTCTGGACCGACTCTATTTTAATCCAACCCACCCTGCTCCTTTTCACAGGAGCTGAGTAGGCAGTTTGGACCTCTGATGTATATATATTTATCTCCACATATTGTTATTCTAGGATGTGTTCAGATGTTATCTTCATCTTTTGCCAGAAGCATTCTAATATTAAAAAGGTTTCCCTCCAGTTTGAACTTGGTTACACCATCTTACCCCTTAAATGTGTTGATGCAGCACTGATGTAATGCAGAGGAAGAAAATTGAGAAGAAAAAAAAAGGAATGGTGCAAACAGACTGCTTGGTTGCACTCAAGAGTAAGCTTTAAACACAGGAATCTCTTCAACTGTGCCCTTAAAACAAGAGTTAGAAGAAGCTGATAAACCAGGGTAGACAAGCAGGGATGAAGAAGACCTCCCAGGACAGTTCTCTGTTGACAGCATCAAAAGCCACAGACAAGCCCTCAAAGGTCACGAACAGGCTGTGGTGATGTATTCTGCACTTTAGCCTGCAGTTGTCAAGGTGGTGAGATCACACACAAGGGGATTTATTGTTTTTGATTGATTGAGTAATGCACAGGGGTCTGTGTGCAAGGTTGTGAATGACAATTGGACAGAGAAGTCTGTCCACAGTGGATTAGTCCCATGGCAAGCTGCATAGACATATACACTTGGATGCCACATTCACTTGTTAGCCCATTGCAGCGATGTGTCAACACGCAGCCATATTGGAGAGGGCAAAACTTGCCTGTAAACATGCAGAGGTAATCTGTGGAGCTGTGGTTTACTGGAGTAAAAGCACTATAATAATTGTATTTCTGTATTAATTAATTGTATTTTCTCACCCAATTTTGATGAGTTGTGGATTTATGAAAAAAATTGGCCAATTATTAGTAGCTGCTGGATACTCAAGAGAGAAGTGTTTGATAAGCTTGCATGAGCTGAATTACTCACTTGATGGAAAATAATGCATTGTCATATGTAAAAAATTTTTTGTGGGATTAGAAAAGTTTTCAACTAGCTAGTGCATTAGCTAGCTATAGCTTCTTAACAGAATATAGTGTATTTGACCGAGGCTCATTTTATAGAGGCCACTATAAGAAAATGTCTTCTTTGTTTAGATAATGATACAATGAAGCAAAGATGTTTCTATCTGGCTGCGAGTGATAGCTGACATAGCAAGCGTCTAATGTTATCAAGCCTTAATTTTTCCACGATACTGCTTGGGTGCAGATGGAAACCAAACTAAACACACATTGAATTGCATAAACAAAAACATTTCTTGCAGTTATATCCTAACTACCAAGATTCTACCTCACAAAACAAACCTTTTTTTTCTACTTCAGGAAGATCATAAACTCTTAAATATGAAAAACAACTCATTGCATTTCTTCTCTTTGCAATAGTCAATAACTGGCCTGTTCATGCTACACGACTATGGCATGATTACTTCCAGTACAGTTTGCAGCAGTGCAGATAGCTCCTGGGAAAATCAGCATATTAAGATTGTTTTCTTCATGACATCAACACGCCAACATGCCAAAGACCCACTGGCTGACTGGCTGTAAATACAACTGACAAGATTAGACAAATCCAAGTCTACAGTTTAATATCATACTAGTCGAGGTATCGTGAGGGGAAAAGTGGCTGGCGGCCATATAAAGGGCTCATTTAAAGACCCAGGGGAGTGTCAAATAAAACATAGACTTAGAAATAGACTTTGGTCCCCAAGTCAAATCACATTTATGTCTGCTCTACCCATTACATGACAGGTGAGAATAATAAAGTAATACTATCTCTTACTAAAAAGTCATATTGCAATGGTATAACAGTGATACTCTGAGCCCACGTGTTTGGTCTTGCATTTTTGCAGTGATTTTTGGCCCAGGCCTGTCCAGTTTAAACTACTTTACTCATACTAATTACTCATTTAGTGAAGATAGTGGTAGCATGTATGACAATGTTAGGTATTATTCAAGGCCATTCAGGGCGACTTTTATAATAATCCAGCATGATGTTGGCCCAATATTCTTCAATCAAAATGTAAGTCAAGGTTGGGAAAAATAAGAGCTTTCCTGAAGACGTTTTACCACTCATCCAAGAGGCTTCTTCAGTTCAGCTGAGTTCAAAACTGAAGAAGCCTCTTGGATGACAGATGAAATTACTCCAAGAAATGAAAGCATGTCGTTATAGCTATTAGAATTATCTGGATGACTGAGAATCATAACCAACCACAAAGGATAAAAAAAAGCAAAGCTCACCCAGGTTTTTGCAGTGTATATACCACAGAATGCACACCCCCTTTCCCTCAAAGAAAGATGGTGGCGATCATGTGACGTCATATCAACTTCTGCTTTTTATCCAGAAAAATTGCAGCTCTCCTGTTTATGTGTATTTGTTTACAGGAAAGTCTTGCTCTCTCAAATATGGCAGCAACACAATCCAGCAGCCAGTGAGGCATCTGTTTTTCTATATTAATGCAAAGTTGTAGGTTTTATAGTGTGCTCACTTTAACCACTTGACAGTTTGTTTTAATAAGCCATTGCGTGCAATGCCTTCACCCCTCTAGCACCATGCACTATGGTAAGTAGTGCAGCTCCACAATCCGGCTGCTCAGTCAGACAGATATCTGCTGGGATCAACTGCTACTTGTCCCAGCTGCTTGTGACCTTAAGCCTCTGCGGCTGATGTGCAGGGGTCTGACAAGAAGCTCCGGGAGCATTCATTTGCTGCTAATTCCCTGTCACCATCAGTCTCTGAATGCTGACACACATACAGTACTTGCACGCACACACTTGGTGTGGCCCCTGCTGTGCAGACAGTCCATCCGGTGTTGCCTGCTGGGTTTGTCTGAACGAAATGATTATCACACTTCAGTTAGCACATGTCACTGAGCCCTGCCTGTGTCTGCCATGTCCCTATCCCATGCTCAAACACTGACATTTACTGACAGCAGCATTGGTCGCTTTATGCTAATGCAGATTGTGGGTGGATGTCTGTGTGTGGTCGCGTGTGTGTGTGTGTCCATCGGCTGTTTGTGTGAGCCCAGTATGTTAATTCACGATATGTTTCTTCCTCCCTGCTCAATCCCAGTCCATTTCATTTGTGTCACAGTAGAAATTCAATGGCTTGAACTGTATTCTTTCCTCCGCAGAGAGTGGTGACACCTACCAGAGGCAGGTGCTGTCCATCTTCAGCATCGCCTCAGGGATCTGTCTCCTTGGAGTGGCATGTATGGCTCTCTACCGCCGCAACAAGTGAGTGATGCCAGCCAGCACCACATTAGTAGAGTATGCCCCCGGCTGTGCAGAAAGAGCACTTTACTATCATGGCATGGAGCCCAATGAAATTCTAAGTGTGAGTCAGCTAGAGGATCTCTTAGCAGGGCATCAAATCTAAATTGTGTAGGATGCATTTGGGACAGATACTCATGTAAGATTTATTTGCAAAGTGTTTTTTGCAAGTAGGTGTGTCACAAAATGCTTCACACAAAACAAAACACACAGATAAGGCGAGCTAGAGGCAAGCATGCTAGAGCAAGTTTGGAAAACATTAGACCCTATGTGCGTGTGTACGTGTTCGTGACTGGATAAGCGGGGTACCAGGCGGCACAAAAGCAGCCCCGCCAAAGTCAATTACTCACTGCAGGAGAGAGGAAAGAAAAGGAATGTAGACAAAGAAAAGTAAAAGCCGAGTATAAGAGGGAGTTAATGTGGGTTGTGTTGATTGAATTGGTTTTGATAAACAACATCAAGGTTTTATTTTCGGTACTGTAGCGCCCATCGGTCAGGGAGTTCTGGCTCAACGGTGGAATAAATGTACCGGAAATTAACCAAACCCTGAGTCCTTGTTAAATTGAATCTCTTTTCCCCAAATTATGTTTGACAGTGTAGCTTCGCCTGCAGTAAACTTAAGTTTATTCTGCTCTTCAGTAAAGACCTGAAATGTCATTTACATCAGTACTTCACGGAGAAGATTAACCAGTAGTTCTCTCTTGATGGTGTTTGAAGACTATAGAGAATTAGAGATAACTCCTATGTTATCTTACTTATATGTTTTTAAATACTCAAAGAAATTAAAATCAAAGCCTAGTTAATTATGTGTGGTTTTAAGATTTTGTAATTAGGCAGGATACGGAAGTGGAGCTACATATCAGTGAAGTGCTGATGCTTGTTGAATATTCACCATCAATTGCTGATTATCATGGATTAGACTGTGAAATTAAAGGGTGGCTCTGTTGCGTTTTTGAGGTTTTTATTTCATTCTGCAGCTTTCCAGTAGTGTCCCTCATGTATTTGAGTCTGAAAATTCACATTTTGGTCAAATTATGTATGTTTTAGTATCAAAATGCTATTTCTTCAAGCCCATCTATGTACTTTTTCCCATGTGAGGAAAAGTGTAGGTTTTTGCATGATGTTGTTGCTACAAATAAAACCCATGTGCTATGGTGGATGCCATAATAGTTTAATTCTGAAAATTCCAAAATAACACAAATAAACTTTATTCTTTAGTCTGGTGACTTTGAAAAGGATGATATAACAGCCTCAGTTCCCAATCGGTAAGGACTGTTTGACAGCAAGGTAAAGCTGTAAAACTAAATCTAAATGTAGCATTCACTGGACAAAACTGATATTGTTTTTTTATAGTTTTATTTAAGAGATGCTTTAATACATTTTGCTTCTGCCCTCTTCCACAACCACTTGAGTCCTTTGACAAAAACAGTTATTTTACCTCATAGACCACAAGGAATGCTGGATTACTGCTACTTCTTACCATTTAGTTAGCTAGTGTTATTGTGTGATTTACCAAAGCAGTAGGCTACATTGCTTAGCTCCTGTGCCCCCAGTGCTCCTGTCTGCTTCTTCAAAGTGGGTCCATAAACTGTATACAATGCTGGACATAGTCATTGTGATGTCTTCCATTGATTTGTTAACTCGAGTCTCATTTTGGTTGTTGCCGTTTTGTTTCTTTGGAGCCAAACTTGACCAGATTTGGATAGGAGGTTGAAGTAGTGGAGGAGCAAGGGGTCGATCTGGCTCCTAGACTGCAGTGACAACTTGAAGACAGCTTGTTGTTTAAGTGGTCCTTCTATATGTGCAACTTTGGGTTCTAATAAAATGTGAATGAGTAATTTATATTTTAAAAAAATCCAGCCCCAGTACAGTTTAATAAGTTTAGAAATTATCTATAAAGAGCAAAACTGTTTTTTGTACTAGGCTGTAAACATTTTTATTTCTGCAGTAAACATGGAATTTTAACATGGGTGTCTTGGGGATTGACTGTTTTGGAGTCAACCTCAAGTGGCCATTCGATTTGTTTTTTCAGCACAGGATGTTGCTTACTGGTGGCAACTGCCATCTAGCTTTAGGTAATACACTGACTATGAGCTAAAATGTGTTTGTACTGTTCAAGTGGAGTATTATATTGAACCTAAAGGTGTCATCACCTAGTTAAATAAAGGTTTAATCATAATGAAATAACACAACTCACTCACCATGCTTATATTGTCAATGTCAGCGTACAGCATGCGTGGGGTTTGATAGAGGGCATCAGCACTGTAATCTACGTCATTGCTTTTTGCTAACAGCTGAGTGGGAGCTTCCATTTGAAAAACTGAAAAAAACGCAGATGGGCCCCCTCTTTACCCTTAACCTTCGTACAGCATGGTGTAAGCTTATATAATAAAAACAGACTGAGCCTGAACTGTCATTTATTTAACCACTTTCACCATTATGTACCATTATTTTAAGAAGTTAGTGGTCAAATCATCAGTTAGTCACAGTTGAGTTATTGTCTTTTTCAACCAGCTTAGTCATTTGCTTTCTTTTGAACTTCTTACCCTGTCATTTACTCAGGAAGCATTTAACAGGCCTCAGCTGCAGAGAGTTTAGCAACCTAGTATTTAAGAATGAACATTTAATGGCGAATTAACATTTAATCCAAAAGTCTTAAGCATCAATTAATTTTTAATCCAATCAAAGTTTAATCCAAAATGAAGGAACACTGTCATATTTTATATTTAGCATGGCTAAAAGATGCCATTTTACTCTTCTGTCTTACATTTTTGTTTTTTCATAAGAACTTTTTTATGGTTAATATTGGAACAGATCAGGAGCAATTATATATTGTGCATGCAACAAGATATTGGAGCTATTTGTGAAGCAGGAGAGCCGGAAAGTCAGAAAGTCACCAGATGCACATGGATAAATTAACACCTACCAGGCACTGTCAATGTGACATGTTCACTTCACAGCTTTTGATTACTCATGCATGCACATTATCTATCCATTAAAACACCCAACCAGAGATGTTCCTTGTAGTCTCTTTCTGTCAAGCAAGGCTCAAAACTCAGCTGTCTGTGGAGGTATTTCTGGAAGATCTTTGTCTTTCTTTATTTCTTTTTCCCAGAATATTATCACAAAGGCATGTAATGGACGTTTCACGGTACACTGCTGTAATTGAATTTTCACTTGAGCAAGACATCTTCTCTCCAAATGCTATTTTTGTAACCAGTATTTGCGCTTTTCTCCACCATCAAACCTTCAGTCACAGCTCTGGTAAAATAATTCTCATATTGGAGTTGTAAACTGACTGGTGCTCATTTTGTCACTTTAACCTTTCAAAGCACCAGTATAATAAAAGCATTTGACATATGTTATTAGGTATCAGTAGTTTAGCCGTAAGACACATTTTTTTGTGTATGTGAAACAAAGTGATGAAAAGCTATACCTGTTCATCATCACGCTTCCATTATATACGCAGCTGCCTACTATGAATAGTTTTAAAGTGAAGTCCTTCCCTAAACAAGCCATTGCAATGAATAACTGAGGAATAAGCTGTAGAAACAGATATTTGCATATGTATGCAGAATCTGTGGGCAATGGTACAAGAATCTGGTACCATAAGTTCTGGTTTCTGTTTGTAGTCTGAATATTACTTACCTGTTATGCTTGAGTGGCTGTAAAACAGAGTAAATTGCAAAAGGGACCAAACACATTTGCCAAAATGCAATCTTGGAACACAGCAGCTATTGTTTGACGATTTAGTATATATGTGCTTTTTTTTTTTAAAAAAAAAAAACATATCAGAATCTATATACACTAAGATATATATATAACACAGATGAGAAAGTCTTGGTGTCGGTATTGGTCAGCGACAGTGGATTTTCCATAATATTGACTGTTTACCCCGGAGGTTAACTGTTGTCAGACTGATAGTCGATGGGTTCCAAGACTGTTGGCAGGACTAATCTCATACTGTGTGTGTGTGTGTGTGTGTGCGTGTGTGTGTGTGTGTGTGTGTGTGTGTGTGTGTGTGTGTGTGTGTGTTTGAGTGCATATTTGTACCTCTATCTTTATGACAACCAGTTTGAGTTTTAGACTTTGTCACTGACAACATTTTGCGAAGTCAGGTCTTTTTGGCCATTCCTTATTATTGGGGTTAATGGTTTAGGTTAGGCATTCAGTTGAGATGGTAGGACAGTTCACCTTAAAAAACAAAATATGTATTTTTCCTCTTAACTGCAGTGCTATTTATCAGTCTAGATTGTTTTGGTGTGAGTTGGAGATATCGGCTGTAGAAATGTACTCCTTCTCTCCAATAATGGAATTAGACGACACTGGGCTTGTGGTGCTCAAAGTGCCAAAGAAATACTTATAAAAAAAACTCAACAGCAATGTCACTTTCCAGAAATAATGACCCTGTTAGTCAAGATAATCCACAGATCTTGTGAGCAGTTTCATTTCAGAACTATTTTCTTTCTATCAAACTACGCTTGCCTATCATATCACTACACAGAAGGAAGCATGCATCTGCTCACAGACAAGTAGCTCATAGTTGTAGGAAAAAAAAGTTTTTACATTAAACCTCTCACAGCTTTTGTGGATTATCGTAATTAACCAAGTTGTGATCTGGGAAGAGACACTTGAGTTTTTAAAATGCATTATTTATTTATTTATTGGTGCTTTTTGCACCATAAATTGTCATCTAGTTCCAGGCAGACATGGCTGAAATCTCCAGCACTCTGAAACTCACACCAAAGCAATCTAAACTAATAAACAGCACTACAGGTTAGAGAAAAAATATATATATTCTGTCGTTTTCACAAGGTTAGGTTAAAGAGCTAACGCTTGTATTGATGCATTATGTCAATGATTGTCCTCACAAGTACGGAAGTACATTGTAGCATATGTGTTTATGTGTGTTATGTATGGGGCTGATTTTACACACACAGTAAAGTGTGTCAGGAATAAAGGGTATCAGGTCAGTATTATGATCACCTACCTTACTGTTACATGTGTGTATAAAGAGCAGGCCAAGTGGGTCACAGAAATCAATGACTAGAACAAAAAACGTTATCTTATTGTGTTGTCGTTAGAGAGAGAGCAGGAAATACCCTGACCACAGCAAAAGGCTAATAGATCACCTATAATGAATCATTCCACTAAGGTCATGTTTTCTTTTTCTTTTTTTAATTGTAGCTTTAAATGACGGTTTGTTTTGTCAACAAACCATCTCGTGCAGATTGATTACCTCTTTATTTGAGTTGTAATATTGCATCTCTCTCCTTCTCCCTGCACCTGCTTTCCTTCACAGAAGACACAGGGAAAAACTCCAGGCTCATTTTTCTGATAGCCGCAGCCTGAGGGATTGCAGTGTCAACGCCTCTGGCCTCATGTCCAAATCTACTCCCAGGCTCCAGTACAGCCTTCAACTCCAAAAGGTAAGTCTTTGCCTATTGATTTATTACCAGTCATATCTTTATCATCATAATGATCATTTTCATCTTAATATGTGCAGTACCTCTCTAAAAAACAGAGTTTAGAGTGCTTGACAGGATGATGTATGATGTGTGTCGTAATAATCTCTCCACTGGCTGAAGCCTTTTGTTCACACTCATATCTGACAGGGGCTGAGAGACAGTGGGGAATTATAGTTTCAAATAAATGCATCGTGTGTTATACAGAAAAAAATCTGCTTGTCATGTTCGGAGTGACAGATCCCCGTGATAAACTGCAGATTGGAAATTCTAATCTGTGGCGTGTCACGGGTTCTGGATTCACCATGCAAGCACAGCAACAATACTGTAAAGTAGACAAATAACGTTAACACTGGTATTTTACTCCTGAGAGTGTCAAACCTGTATTTTTTTATGCATTCGCTTCCTGTGGTAAAAATCTAGGCAGGGTTTCCAAAGTCGTGAAATTCCTAGAAAAGTTCTGAAATTAGAAAAACTACTTGGAATAACTAGGTTTGATATAAACAAAATGTTTTGTAAAAGTTTTGATTTTACATTGTTTTAACCTTTGTTTCAAATATGCTCATAAAAAATTTAAATCATGTCTAAATTTACACAAAATATGTTCCAAGTATTACTAATTTAAAATCTACCTGGTGACAGTGACGACTGCCTCAGACCCAAACCCCTAAACCTATAGATTAACAGTTGGCTATTAACAGGTTGCTTATTTAGACACAACAGTTAGGCGAACAATACCTGGTGAATCTCTGGGTACTATAATCCTGAAATCTATGCATTAAGCTAGATGTCTGCTTAAGCAATATCTAGCATAGATAAAATTGTAATCCCAACACAAGCCAAACTGCATTGACATCTGTTTACTAGCACTTACACCCTCTGTTTTCTTCCCTCCCCAAATTAGTTAGGCTTTGCCGTTATAAAATACCAGTATGTGCTGGCATGATCTATTGGCAGTGGGAATAGGGATAGAATTTAAAAAAGAATAGAAAAAATTGTGATTCAGAGCTATTTAATTAATCATCACTTGGTGAACAAAATTTGGGTCAAAATATAAAACAGTGGTATGAGGTTAATTTGAATTTCAAGGACTTTTTAAGCAATTTTTTAAAGGGTGTATTTTAGAGGTATTCCAGTACTTGATTTTTTCCACAAAATACAAGCACTTCAAGGACCTTATGCAAACCCTGAAATAATATATGACTGTATCATTTATAAAGGAGGCCTACCCTTTTTAACTTACTTAAATAAAGTCATGCAAATGGGATAAAATATTATGGAAAAGTTATGAAAAGTTTTGAAAATTCCTTTTAGTAACTTTTTGGGGCGTCTTTGAAGCAGGGGCTAAAATTTGCAGCAGGATTTAGAAGTTTGTACCAAACTGAAAATCTTCAATTCAGGTCAGAAAATGAAAAGAACAAAAAAGTTTTGCCATCAAATTATTGATTAATGAGAAACACAACACTGAGACATTTTGGAGGGAAACGTGACGAGTCAAAGGAGAAAAATCTAATTTGGGCAGCTATTTCTCACAACAAAAAAAGCACAAAGACAAAGCCCTGGCTTAAGTGAAAAGAAATGGCACGGTGTAGACATAAAAGAAAATGTAGCTTGGAATTAATTAAAAGCCGCCACAGCCTGCAGTGGCAGATGCTGCAGGAGAGAGAAGTGACCCAGACATTCACAGCAGAGCAGGTGGAGGATGTAGATGGCACTGACAAGGCTGATGTCTTTGCAGAATCTCAAGGTAATTTCAGCCTAATGCACACTTATAAAGGTCTCATCAAAAGAGTGCAATAACGCATCAGCACTTTCCTAAATGCACCCTCTTTGTTTGGTGATGGAAAAATGGTCACGTGTTTTAGTCTTAATAAGATGCTGTTTTATTGTTTTTGTTGTTGATAGGTGCGCAGCCTTCTTTCATATTGTTTGAGGGAATTATACGTATCACTGCTTTCCCATCATATGTATGTGCTAATGTGCACCTGCTCTTTAGAGATGTGGAAATCTTCAGGAGTTACTGACCTGCAAGAATATATATAAATACTTCAAACAAACAAATCTTCTGTCATTTGCATGACTCTCACATAAAGAATATGTGTAAAGGCAGGTAGTGAGCAGACTTAACTGGAGACAAACAAGACGGCGGTGCGCCTGTTTGATAGCCGTCACGTTTGTTTTAGACACAATTGTATTAGTTATCAAAATTGCAGGTTCAGCCTTGTTCTGTCATTCCTGGGATGCTAAATGTAGCCTGTACTGAGGCTCATTAATAATGCAACAGTGTCTATTGTCACCCGCTGAAACAAACACCCCTCAAGCCAACCCCACCCACGGAATTGCAGCTGGCTAAACCTGAAAGCTTTTTGAGGGTGTCACTGAAAATTAGGGATTCGAGCAGTTGACAGCTAAGAGGTCTTTCTTTCTGAAGATTTATTTTAGGTGAGAAAAGGGCAGTTTGGTAACAGTATCTTGGTTATCAATATTTTTGATCTGCACTGTTTATTTTTACCATTTGATCTCAGTTTTTTCAGCCTCTGTTTTTACAATACAGGAAACGGCATGGTGACCAATTCCTGTTCAAAAACTCTCATAATACAGCCAAAGAGTGCCCTAAAGTATGTTTTTTTAAGATATTTTAGGTGAGAAATAGGCAGTACAGTAACAGAATCCTGGTTTAGCCGTGCTGTTTAGTTTTACAGTTTGGTCTGAATTTGAGAGAATGAGAAAAAGAGGGGCGACTTTCTTTTGATCAGCTTCTGTAATTTTGTGTCCATGGTGGCAGGCATACAAAAATGTGGAAGTGCAATCTGTAGTGTGAGCAGTCCAAGAGTCAGCTAAGAGATAAGCAGGGAGATCTAGGCGCTGGTTAAAACGGGGGAAAGTTTACCACAATTCGTTTACACAAGCTGCCCACATCGTTATGGCACAAAGCAGGTTGAAAATTGGCAAGGTATCCCTTTAAGTAAAAAATGAATTTCAAGTAAGCCCGAACACAGCACATGATTCCACTCTACAGCACAGACATATTCATAACTCACCCTTTCACTGACACCAAACCCGTCTCAGCACATTGGAGCCCAGTTTAATGTATTTCACTCGGATGCGAGCCTATTGTCCCATAGCACAATGGCAGGCTATTATATTAACACCATGACTATGAGAATGTGGTGACAGGAATGTATGAGGGCTCAGCATTTAGTGAAGCCCTGTATTCAGCCCCAAAACGTTTTCAGAGCAGGACACAGGGAGGAATCCAGGAAGAGGGCAAAGACAAAAAATGAAAGGTGGTAATAACACCACCGCACAGAAACACGGGCTGTAATAGAACAGTGTGAAGGAAGCTTAAGGTGGGACGTGAAAGATCACGGGCTATAAGCACCCAGGAGGGGGCATGAGCTGAGCAGACCAAGGAAAGATTATCAAGTGAAACCTATTTTTCCACAGATTTGACATGGTGAACCCAGACCACTGCTTCCCTCCACCCACACCCGCAGCTTGCAGCTCACAAGGGAGCGGACATGTGCTGTAGGTGGTGCAGTCCTGCAAGTTCTCTGGGTTTTTCTTTAGAAGATAAGTTTGGACGGACAAACCCTACTAGGAAGAATAGAGCGGCAGAGTGTTCTTAAAGAGGCAGAGAGAGACATTTACTGCATAACTAGTCGGCATCAGAACACAGAGGTTTTCTTCTGAGGCAGTAAGGTAGAGGATGAGCGCAGTGAACTGTGAACAACAAAGTGGCTCTGTGCAGGTGCACAGGAGAGGATGAAGTCAATTTTGGTCAGTGTCCCTCATTCTCGTTCTATGATAAACTGATGCACTGATGTCTTTAGAGCAGTGTCTACGATTTAGTGGTATGTAGCAGTGAGGATTTTAGAATACAGCTGAAAGTCCTGATTCCTCCTGTATTTATTGTTCAGGAGAGTTTTTTTTTTTTATTTTCTGCTGAATTATTTGCAGAAGTTTCTTCCTCTCTAAAACAACCAAGCCATAAAGCAGTTTCACATTACAAATCAGCTATTCAACAATGCTCTTGTGCTTGTTGGGGGGGGGGGGGGTGGGGGGGGTGGTACAATTGTGCATGGTGCACCACACTGGGGCTGGAGAGGTGGAGCAAGATACCCCACGGATGAGGGATTGCTCCCTATATAGATATAAACATGTCATTCTAAAGCCCTAATCAAACCAAAGATTTGAGACAAGATAAGTTCAAACATGGAACTACTTTGAACTACTTGCTATGTGCTGGTCTTCAACATTCTAAAAAAAAACTCTCCAAGATAACTAGAGAAAACAGTGTATCATCTGCATTGCAACAGCTGTCTGTATTTGTTCTGATTTCCAGCTTATGAGGTTTATTTTGAAGCTAAATAGAATTTAGCTTCTTAAAATAAGAGTGAGTCGGTGAAAGTGATGGCGAAAACATGAAGAAAACAGCTTGAGCTTTGGGGGGACAGTATTCATTATAAATATGCGTCAATGACTTGAATAATCACCGTCGATGAATCAGTCAGTGAGTGTTTGTGACATGGGCACATACAGCGAGCAGCAGCGACCCCACCATCTGATACCGACATACCGTGCGGACGGAGAGGACTGTTGTCAGAGAACGCCACAGCAGGCAAACACACACCGCCTGCAGTCATTTTGAATCGGCCAGCTGACTTTGCTACAAGTTGCATGCCTCACGTTCTAACCAGCTACTTTTCTCTGCAGTGTTCTAAAATGGTTTTGTCATGTTGCGAATCTTTGGTCTGGGCTGTAATTTAGGCAAACAACAACATGACTATTCTAATTATAAACTTAAGAAAACATACTTATTATATTGTCTTAAAATTCTAATATTATATTCCCCTAAATCCTACACACTGGACTGTGACCTCCTAAAAATATATGTAAACTCCCTGAACTCGGGCATTCTGCAACAAGATATTTTCCCTCAAGGTGTGCTGAGTAGCAGTGCAAAGACGTATACAGCATATGCTGACATCACAGTAACAATGATTTCTGCAGCAGTGCTTCAAATCAGAGCCAACTCAGGTTACTAACCCCTTGGCACCTTTTTTTAAAATAGGCACCAGGGCACCTGCACTGCCTCTATACCATGTGTACTTTGCAGCCCTGAACTATTATATCTGACTCCTCTGTGCACCTGCCCTCGCTCTTGCAGCATTTGTACATATTTCTGTGTAAGCTGTTCCATCTGTCATCGCTAATTCTTTTACATATTTGCACATCTGGAAAAACATACCCGTGCATATGTTCCCCCATCTGTAATTCTAAATTTGAATAACCATGTGAATTACACACACTGCTGCAATATCTGAGTCATATAGGTTAGTATGAGTTGTTTGAAGGAGCTTTTACGGGAATATTAATGTAATTGCATAGTTAAACACCTCCAACTTCCTCTTAGGGTTGAATCAACACCTTTGTGGTGATAAGAGTGTGTTTCAAATAAAAAGAGATAGGGTATACACCCGTGAGACACACTGCACGGAAATAGACATGCACCAACATGAAGGAATAGGGGCACACAAACTGGGAAGACAAGACTAGAAAAACTCAATTCCCTTCAGCCAGGATTCAGGAGCTGGAGGTAACTAGCTAGCCGTACTCTAAGAAGAGACTGGGTCACCCACAGGAGTGATGCAAGGCTACCGGTGAGCATACTGTATGAATACTTCATGGGCGTGGAGAACAGTACGGTCCACAGAACGCAGTCTTGTGTACTGAGTTATGACCTCAGAATATTTTAATAAAAGCTCTGGTGTGCCACAATGATATTTTACACCAAAGTCAATTTACGATACTCTGAGGTCATGTGTCCTCAAAGACACTTTTCTTTCTTCAAGACGAGATTGACACGAAGAAAGCAACCATTATTGGATACCAAAGGCTTTCTAAAGATAATTTCTTATCATGTTTTATTATGCACTTAAGGTAGTAGCAGCAGAGGTGGCTGAGCAAAAGATTATTTATTTTTGTCTAATTTAAATGTCTGAAAGATTTAACCCTTTGGAATCCTGAGGAAATTGTCTTGATTAAAAAAAAAGTAGGGGGAAGACAAAAGTAAAAAAAAAAAAAAAAAAAAACACAAAAAAGTTACAAGAAAATTACCTTGAAATAAGCAATATGCAAAAAGTACAAAAAAAAACCCCACACACCGAAAACAACAACCAAGAAAACAAAAAGGGACAAGAAAAAGACCTTTAAGAAAAATAAAATAAAACAGTATATTTTTCTGTAACATAAATTGAAATATATAATTAAAAGAATGATAAAAATTGTTTTCTGGACATTTTTTTTTAGCTTTTTATAAAAGCAGAGGGCATGTTGCCATCAGAGAATTAAACAGGGTGCCAGTATGAACAGAAAATGGTGGATGAATGTAAGCCCCTTGCTCAGTGTTGTGACAGCAGTGGGGATGATATGAAAGCCTCTGTAGGTAGCTCCATGATTAATAAAAGGACAGGCTGGTGCAGCTTAGAAATTAATAATGCTGTCAACAGTTACAAACTCAGTGCTAATGTGCATGACAGTGCTTAATTCTAAAACAGCTGATTAACATTTTGGTCTCACAGAGCCAAATGTGTGTTTGCTATCAGTGGTAGTAACATCCTGGCTCAGAGAGTTGACACCATAAAAAAAGGAATAAATAGAAAAGACATTAAACAGTCTTTTGTGGTAATTTGACAAGTATAAAAGAAAATGCTGATTGTTGTTAGTTGTCTTGATTATAAGACATGTCAGTGGGGCTGTAAAGTGCACCACACTCGTTTAACATTTTCATTTTGGCCTAATGTTACACCTATTTTCCATATTAATACAGAAAAACATACAACCATACACCAAACCAAGTGTATCTCTTTCATCAAACTAACACATAATTTCCTTGTTAACTCATTTCCTACAAACTCTATTATGTTAGAAAGACATTGGACTCTTACGTCTTCAACTTGTTTTGAATTATAACACATTACTAACATTAAATTTGTTTAATGCATGCAATTTATCCCCACAATCTTTCTCAGCCTCTCAGCAGCAAACATGCAATTAAAGGGAACAATGAAACAGGGAAATAACAGCTACTGTAATATTTTAAAACTAAAAAATTGCTTATTTGAAAATGTACTACTCCACTGCTCGTTTGTGAGTGAGTTAAGGGTTAGCCATAAATTAGTTTGTTTATATGAAAGGAAGCCCACTTTAATGATGCAATGGCAACGGTACACATAAAAATGGCCACTGCTTGGACCATCCTGCTACTTTGATTCGATTGGGAATATCTGCTCTCATTCTGTATCTATGGTTGACACATGGCTCGGTTCGAGCAGTAAGCTTCATCTGGTGGTTGTTTGTGCTGCTGCTGGCCCCAGGAATGTCCTTCATGAAGAATGGTCAAATATCCCATTATGCACAGTTCAGGACCTGTGATTTGACAGTAATCCGAGGAGGATTAATGCTGCTCTGAATGCATAGGTTTGCTTTTGTCTTTGTTATGTAGTTGATTGTCAACATATTGATAGATTTTCCTGCGTTTCTCTCAGCCTCCTGTATTTTCCCTTTCTCTCTCCTTGAAATAAATCCACATTGCGTTGTGTTTATCCAAGGCTTTCACAAGTGGCATAAAACAAGGCAAAAGTGAGATAGGAGGGAACAAGTGAAATGGGTTACGCCACGCAGGTCTGCCATTGTCTGCCACAAGCTATTTATTTTATCCCCTGACAGAGATATCATCCTCCGGGAAAGTTTGCCACAGTAATTGTTCCAGAAAGTGAGGCGTTTTCCACCTGCAGGGTACATGAGAGGGTGGCCAAAATGATCCTATTTTCTCGCACAACTAGTGAACAGCAGTAACAGCTCCCTCTGGGAGTCAGGGGTGTAAGGGAGAAAAAGGGGCTTATCGGGGATGAGTACCCTGAACCCAGCTCTAAGTCACATGCAATTGCTTTAATTATGTACAATCAGACAGAGAGAAAGGGCAGCGAAGGAAGTACTGTAACTGGAATAACAGAATTATCTCATGACTTAGTGTCTCACGGGGGGGTTCTTGGGGCATTCATGGCCGCTGTGCCACAGCTCTGTCTGGGGCCTGTTGTAAGATAATGGTGTTAATTTTGATAAGAATAAAAGGAAAGAATTGAGGGGGGAAATTCTTTAGGAAACCATTAATGTAATCTTGTGTGGGATTAATTCTTTAGTGCAGCGGGAGTGCTGTGAGGGCCATGGTGGAGTTTATTCACAAAGCGTCCCCTCCTAATCTGCAGTTTAAAATGTAAAGTGTAATTAAAGACACTCTGGCTGACTAAGAGGGGGAAGACATCAGTGAGAGAACATCCTCAACCTGACTGGGGACTTAAACCTGAGTGGGGACTTGCTGCTAAGCCACATCCAGTATCCCCAGCATTATGTATTATACCCTGAGCTTATTTCCTGTGTTTACTTACAGGACTGCTTACACCTGACCATGCTGTTAAGGTCCAAACACCAAATAACGGAAGTACTTTGTTGTAATGCAAGGAATTTAGGAAATTAATTGCACTTTTGAGGGGATAAATGGGCTCATAAATATTGCACATATGTCAGAACATGTGAAAAATGTGGTATTTTAAGTGTGTCATGCCCAGTTGTGATGAAATGACTCAGTAGTATCCCCCACAAAATTTAAACAAAGTAGCCCCTGTGGGACATTACACCTAGATATACAGAAATTCGGAGGTATGTATATCACCCCAAATTCTTGGAGCCACACTCTAAACTCAACAGGATATCAGACATTTTGAATGAACTATCCAATTTTAGTGCAATTTTTAACTTTAACAAACGCCTCCTAGATATTTAGTACGACTGACTACAAATTTGATCTGTGCCATCTAAATACCTTGATATGACCATGAGATGCAAAGTTGTTAAAAGCTTGAGTTTTTGTGGAATGGTGTGATCTTGGCAACGTGTCAAATTTCAATGTTTGGCCATGAAACAGGTAGTCGTTTGTAACTATTGAATGGCCCCCAGATTTCATATGTCTGATAATAGTCCGTCCCTGAAGAAATCTGTATGCCAGTGTTTAGTTAAAGTCATAGTAACAATTACTGTCAACAAAAAATGACATGTTTTATACTTCGATGACCAAATCCAGCTCAAATTTGCCTGATAAAGCCTCAAGACCTTGATGATACTTTGTTGTTAAGATTGTGAGTTTTTGTTCAACGGCCAAGCCATAGTAGCGCGGCAAATTTTGGTGTTCCTACATGATGACAGGAAGCTTCTGTTAGCTGACTTGAGATTTCATATGCTGGAAAAGAGTCCTGGCTTGAAGATAACTGCATGTCCATATAGACTTAAAGTCATAGCACCACATACTGACACAAGAAGACAGCCCTATGGGCCAAAGATCATCTGCTTTATATGAAGTTTACATGGTGCCGTCTGCACATGATATACAGCATCAGGACATACTGTATAATCAGTGTGTTCTCTAGCATCACATAGTGGAGAGTGGAAGTTGTAAATTCCAGCACAATGCATTCCACACAGAAAACATTTAAGTCCTTTCATTTTTAATGGATCATTATTACAAAGCTAAACTTTAAAGAATCTATTTTTTGAGTCTTTGTCATAGCATTGGGATAATAATGAAGATACATCCTGAGCCATAATTGCAATGTCTTTCCGCTCACCGTATGCACCATTCTTCTTCATTTTTTTGCAGAGCTGCAGTTCTCATGGATCGTCTGCTAAGGGCAGCAGCATGGCGCCAGGCACATCATCAGTTGCCCCACCTATTCTCAGCAGAGCACTGTCTAAAGGGAAACGCTTCAGGTGACAATGTGACATTCTCTTTGTTTCCTGTTTCATATCTCTCACTACATCCAGATATGAGAGGCAGCCAAGTGAAAAATGTAATCATCCTGCAATGTGATGGAAAATATAGACCTCCAAATAATAGAACAGATAATGTGTAAAATTGAAAAAAAATTGTGGTGATAATGAATGGGAGCCACTGTGTTTAGTATATATCTTGAACACGTTGCCAACACCATAAGCTTTGACTGCGTGCATATCCTTAATAAGAATCAGACATTTTAAAGGAGGATTATTGGTTTAGCTGTTTAATTAAATGAAAATTAGAGTCTCTCAAAATAGTTAGGAAATTAGATGTCTTTATTTACATGGCATGTCCAGTAAATTGTGCAAAGTGATTAACTGTGTGCTCAGGCAGATTCTGAATTGACTCCTTGCACACTGATAGGGAAGAGCATATAGGGAAGAGGAGACATCGTCTGGAAGCGAATTTTAATGTGCGAAGTTAAACATTGATTCAGCCAAATTCCTTTCATGCCATCCTTCAAATGACAGAATATTCAACAAAATTAACATTTTGCTACGAGGGATCTCAGTAGCGGTTGTGCTTTGTGATCACAGCAGTCAGTATCAAATGCTGCCATTTTAAAACCTCAGAAGAACACAGGGATGTGGGTATGGAGCGTGCCACAATGGCCCAATCTGTTTACAGAAAAAGCTTCATTTGCCTTGATTATATGGGTGCGGGCAGACTTTGACAAGTAATGACATTCAGCCACACAATATGCAAGAAGTCATAAGTGTTTCCCCTTAATGGCCCTTACACTCTTTATTGGCAAATCACAAAAAAATGTTTGATTGCTGGTAAATCTCTACCTTTCAATTGATGTGATCATGCTGAGCAGAATTCAAAGCACCCTCTGGATGAGAGGGTTGTAACTGTTCTGACATCAGGCTGTGCTTAAGAAATCATGTATTTTACATTGCTGTATGCATTAGACAAACTGTCAGCATCATGTAGAGAGGCTGTACAGCACAGGATGTACAGTGATTAGAGGCAGCTATGTTTGCAGAGATCATGGGGAACCCGTGTGTGTACAGGCGGAGGGAGCTTTTAGATGTCTGGTTGACTATGATGACAACTTTAGTGAAAACCCCACTGAGGTGGCAGTTGTTCTCTGTTTTAATGGACCGGTTGTCATGTGTGGCTGCGGGGATGATGCCAACTCGTCTTGGCTTTTTATTCTCCACAGTGTCGTGCAGGTGCTTCACAGAGGGCAGCTGACAGTCAATCATCTGTTCAGCTCGATCTCAGAGTAAGGGGAGGTGAGGGGAGAACTAGACGTTGATGGATGAAGTTGAGATGCTTTCAGCTATTGACCTGAGAAAGTGGACCACATTTGGAGCTATCAGGAGAAATGCCCCATAAACGCATGTCAATATGGTCCATCAATAATGCTGGAAAAGGTTACCTGTGTATCATAGGCTTCATCACTGAGTTTGAGCATGTGTAGATTGATTCATATGCTTGAATGCACAGTGTTCTGTTGAACTGAAAATTTAGATATTAGAAGAATATAGAAAATACAAATCAAAAAGAATAACAGTGTTGCTGTACCATAGTCAGAATGTAAAGATGGATGAAGTGTCTTAACCTTCTCTCAGAAATGAAGCCAAAATATCTTGTATACAAGCACTGTCATCTTGCACTGGTGATGTCATGTCTGTGCAGTAGCTCAGGAAGTGGAGTCGGGGTATCAAGGTACTGCCAGGCCCCCAAAAATTACGCCACACTTTGAAGTTAGTAGCTAAACAGTGGAATTACACCATCTTAGCCCATCACGCAATGCCACTGGGCCCAAAAGATCAGTGGGTACACTTTTTGACCACCACAACCACCGTAAAATGACTTGTTTAAGTATCAGAATATGATCCCGTCAGTCTGATAACAGTCTAGAGGCTGCAAAATTAAATCATTCTTTTACCATCCAAGTAAGGGGAGCGCTAAACCGAAAGCAGCCAGCTAGTGAAAATCTGTTGGCCAATGATGCAAAAGCACTGCACATCCAGTATTTTATACACAGCAGTTGAACAATTTTGGCTTCACTGAGCAGCTTTCATGAACTTGGTCTGGCCTCCAATGCTGTATTGAGGTCTCTTTATATATCCATGGGCACCACCCATACACAGCCCAACTCAGAGCCATTGGCCCGACTAAATCACGAGTACACTGATTGCGACATAGCTGTACCATTTTTAGAAAAATGATTTGAGGTTGCTTTGATTTTTTTAAATTGGCCCATGTCCCATCTGCTAACATAAAGGGGGCATGGTTTGTAACTTAAACTGCAGCCAGCCACTACAGGATGATTGAGGTGTTTTGGTTTCACTGTTGGGGAGGAGTCATGCCGTCCATCATCATAGTTGAGTATTTTAGCATGCTAATTTTTGCTAATTAGCGCTACAGACAAAGTGCAGCTGAATTTAAAAGGAATATTTGTAAAAAAAAAAAAAAAAAAATCTGTCCAGTGGTTGTTGAGATATTTCAGTCAGGAACAAAGACAGACATCTCCTGAGCCATTTGACTCGTGTTTATGAATTTACACTCTCTCTCTTTGTAACATAGTGCAAGTTGTACAGATGTCACTGGAAAGAAATGAACAAATCAATCATGTTGAAGCAATCATTTCCAATTCTGTTGAGTTCTGAATAAACTGACCGGCACAGCTCACTCAGTTCCGCCTGTTCTCAGGCATATTTCCATGTTGCTTTGCCAGCAAAATCTGATGAAAGTAACACCATCCAAGTCAATGTATAATCATCACACTGCCAGTGGTCAATCATTGTTTTCATTTGTGCTATTGTGGAATTTGATCATTCCCCAAGATTTTACTGTCGTGATTGCATTACAAGGAAATTGTAGGTTAATCAGTATGCTCAAGTTGAGTCAGCGAGCATGAGTTTTTCCACATTTAGATATTAGAAGTGCTGCCCCTCTGACTTTTTCTACTTTATGTTCAAATGGAGCAGAACTTATTAAAACATGTGCTGGATTACCCCAGCAACCCGGCTTACCCATTTGACATCAGTAGGCTATACATTTTTTGGTGAATTGTAAAGATAAGCAGCTGCCTTTCAGTTTTAGACCCTTAACATTTAACATTCGATAATTACAACAGCCTGGTGATTTGTTCACAAAAACATATTTGATTTTTTTTCCAGCTTTCAGTTAATCCTAATTAAAAAATCACCATGCTAATAGCCAACAAAACTGACATAATTCAGCTTTATTCATATCAACTTTTTAACAACATCAGTCAATACGAACTCTAATGCTGGCGAAGACCAGAGTCAACATTAGCCATGCTTATTGTTCCACAGCCATGGACATTTAGAAATTATTAGAGCTGAATATTTTTTACACAGTGTTCCAGTCAGCTATCAATTAATAACCAGATGTCTACTGGACTATTTGGTTTACTGCATGAATCAAAAGGAATGAGGAAGTTCAGTTTGAGGACAAGCTAGGAAATCTTAAAGTTTGGAAATCTTGATTACTATTTAAACACAGTCCGCCACTTCATACATAGACTATCTCTGTAATGTGTGGCTGCTGCAATGCCAAATTATTCAAAAGCCAAAATCGAGCTGAGAGAATGTTTGTCACTGATTTGGGTTTAGTGCTTCAATACAAAACAAGTTTTTCACCCAGCATTAATAATATGTCATGAGTTGTTTTTGTGGTACAGTTGAACTGACACAATCAAGAGACCTGTTCATTTAATTTGTTTCATTTTATCATTTTATTTCGAACATGTAATACGTAATGCATGTAATTACAACCAATTCCAAGAATACAAAAGACAATGGTGGGTTTTTTCCCCTTCTTCTGAAATATACATTAATGAATTTCGCAAAACCAAAACCATAATAAAGTTTTACATATTTGAAAAGTTGCTCACAAAAGAAACAGTTGCAGGTAATCACCAAAGCAGTGTTGAAATATATTCAAATAAACTGAAAATCTGTGTTTCATAGTCCCACACGCTCTGTGAGACTTCTTGAATGATATACCTACACAAAGGATTGCAAAATAGTGCAGTATAACTTTGATTCACATTTGATGTCATGGCTTTATTGCTGCAGACGTGCAGGGATCTGCTTTGAAGTCGACCACCTGCTGCCCTCAGAACAATTTAAAAACAGTGTGCCTCGACAGGAAGCACACGTTCTAAAGCTGCCACGTCCATCTAAACGGCAGCAGGATGATGATTTATTCTGGTCATTTTCATGAGGGTATAAGAAATGTCCTTGTATATTTACCTGCATATCGTTACAAGAAGGTGCACTTTAGCTTCACTTTAGTCCAATGTTTAGCTCCTGTGTGGATGTGAGGTTTTTTTTTAACTAAACCATCCCAAATTCCTCTAACCTAACCATCTGTGACTTTGTTGCCTAATCATTAACATCGTGACTGTCTGCGTTGGTTGCCATGTGCTCATGTTATGTAAATATAACAATGTGCTGCATCATCCCACTGTGTGCATTTATTGACAACACAGTAACAGCATCCTGGACCTTAAACAGCTGATGTAGAATGATACCGTAAATGTCATAAGTAGACGCGGAAGGTCACTGGCAAAGCGGTACTCTGTAGAATATACTGTAAAAAGTACATTATCTGTAAAAACATGATCTTTGCCGAACTATAATCAAGTGGGGGTTTTTGCCTGTACCTAACCACAAGGTAACCATTGCATCATTGAAATATAAAGATAAAGTGCATTTCAACATATCTGCAAGATAATAACGTTTAAACGCTACATATCTGTGGTTTGCAGAAATGTAAAATGGCAAATTTTTTTCCCGGTAATTGGGTCACAAAATGGGTATCTAAAGCCAAAACATTACCTTTCTTGCTCTAACCCTAACCACATGATTTTTGTCCCTGAACATAAACACACATTAATTACAGCTTTGCTATAAAATAAAATTTAGAATTGAAACATACATTTTCAACTTATACACATTAAATTAAACTTACAAATGTACCATGTGGTTTGCAGAAATGTACAATGCCAACATTTATTCTGTTGACTTGATTGCTCAGTACAGCCTAACAGAGCTGCCAGCATAGCTGTGGACCCCTGACTCTTGTGCTACCACAGACCTTTTTCTCCTCTGTTTGAGCCATGACAAATTATGTAGCATGTATGTGATTTCCATTGTGATTTCCATTGTGATTTCCATTGTTTACTGGTAAATTAATGTTCTTCTCACAACCGCAGCCTGATGCTTTGGCTTCAATACCAAGGTCGTCAATGCACAGACTCAATTAAACATGGAACATGATGCTCTTTTTCCACTTGAACATCAAAAAGAAAGGTCAATCCAATCCTGCCCATTATACAACACTGAACACAGGAGATGAGAAACATTTGATTCAATAAATTAATTAGGAAGTGCTGTTTGAATTCATGCAACTTTTGTAAAGTAGTGTGTTAAATCTGTGATATTCACACCCTGTTATTGGTTTCCCTTCTGATTACAGGAGTAGTTCCCTCTCACTTAGTCCTGCCCGACAGCGGAGAGAGACCAGTTACTTCAGGACCCCACCTATTTCCAGAGGGAAACACAAAATATCGACAAATCTCATTGACGGCTCCAGAGTGCCTGGCCACGTCTACAAACACTTGCAGGAGGACGAGTCAACAGACATGGAGTCCATAAGAAGGTGAAACTTTTTGTTAGTTTCGTTGTGTTTGTTTGATCCACAACAAGGAATTTCTCTTATTTCAGTTCCACGCTGTTGTCAAATATCAGGTTCAGTGACACAGACCCCCAGACTGAGCGAGGTTAAGTTGGACTGGCAGAAGAATAATTTTGGGAGAAATGAGTTTATGACTGAAATGCTCACAGTTCAAATCCACAAACTAGCTTATGAAATCGGATCCAGGAAAATAAATGAGATCTGCTGTGCCCTCCTTCAACGGGAACTGTCACAATTAATTTGGAGAACACACTTGATCCCAACCGCTCAACAGTATCATGATGTCGGGGAAGTCCAAGAAATGAGTCTGTGTGTAATCCTCCCTGCACTTGCCATTGGGTTGTTGCTGTGAATGGAAATGTGTTTTATCTGCGGGGGGTTTATCGGGGTTAAAAATACGACGACGGCGCCAAAGCTAATTACCAGATGATGCACAAGTTCACATAAAGATGTCCAGAATGGGTTGACTTTGGCTAAAACTCGAGCATTATGTGGTTCACATATCAAATGCATTTTCTGTCATTTGCAAGCTAAATATGGAGCCATACTGGGGGACTGCAGCCGTCTAGAACAAGACCACAAATTGCAAAGGATTAATTTCAGGCATTGACACATCTTGAATTCTCCTCATGCTCATCCTGATGTCAAGTGAGGACAGCGAGTTGCCCTATTTTCATGGCTATCAGAAAGTGAAGCACAGCTACTGGCGCTGTTTCAGGAAGCTTTAAAAGCAGGGAGGACTTTTTGGCACAGCCACCTCTCACCAGTTGGCTATCTGGGGGCTTAAAATAACTTACACATTTTTAAAGTACGGTCTGATGATCCTCGCTGGCGTTGGCTCAGAAAAAAATAGCTCCATGTGAAATCCTCTCTGACACGTTTGTTATCAAAGACAAATGCTCGGCCTGTATCCTTAAGGAGGGAGGAGGTGATTCATGTACATCACTTTTCTTTTTGCCTCTGATCATGAATAAGATTGAAGAAAATATTTAGCTTTCACTGTTCATTCAAATGCGTGTCTTCTTTAGAAAAATAATGCATAATGTCAAGCAGTTCTGCTGGCATTTCCTCTTAACCAAGTATCACTAAAAACATATAATTATTTTAGCTTTAATTTCCATACGCAGAAGAGATCTTTAAGCCTGAGTACGGCAGTCCTATTTAGCATATGACTCAGAAACAGCCTAATTTGCTGTCAGTGTGTGCAACTTGAGGGATGGCACTGTTATCACTAACGTCTGTCATTAAAGCAGTAGTGTCCCTCGTGCATTCTGCACACTTAAAAGTGCCTAGCAATGTTTCTATTAGCATGCCAACCCGATTGAGCGCTACAGTGACTTGCAAGATCCACTGCAAGCTGCCAAACTCTTTATGTGACCTATTTCCATAATTTACATTTTTAAACAAAGCTCCATGGAGCTCAGCAGTTCTTTCAAATGGTTGTGCAGGGAGATCCTCTAGGAGCATAACAGTTTCCCTCTTAACACACACTCATGCACACACACAGAATAAATAAACAAACTAATAAAGAAACTAATGAGATTTTTTTTAAATCACAAAGGCAAAATCTGTGAGCTATAGGCAATTAAACCTTACATAGCTTTTTTAGTGTTTAGGAGAAGAGCTGAAATAAAGGGGCTTCTCGTCTTCTTGGGGACAAGATTGTACAGTTAAACAGTTTAGATCTCATTAGCCATTGATAATTCCCTTGCAGATCCATCAGCGGAGTGTATTTCAGCGGCCTTCAGGAGGTTGAAATGACGTATTTCTCGACTTACCAGCCATACAACAAGCTACCAAGCTCACAGCCCCCTCCTACTCCTCTTCTTCCTCCTCCAGCCCCCACTTCTCCCTTGTTGCCATGGATACACCCTCTCATCTCTGGAAATGAGAAATGGGAGGTGGAAAGGAGAGTGAGAGAACGAGAGAGAGGGGGAAAGTGAGGAAAAGAAGGAAGATTGTGCAGAGATGATGAGAGTGCAGCAGAGAAAAGATGGAGGTGCAGAGTGCGGTAGAAAGTGTTTAAAAAAAAAAGAGAACTGCAAACAACGAGAACACTCCTCTATATTTTTGTATTTTGTGACAACAAATCCCAGCAGAGTGTTGTCAGTTTCATTATCCGGTGTCACAACATATATTTACTCATCGCAGATAAGGACCGAATTCAAGGCAAATTTGCTATGGGAGTTATTTTTAGATATGTTTTGATCTGCCGGATTTACCTCCAGCTTGCATTCGCCCTTCTAATACCGAGGGAGGAGTGGGAAAGTAATTCAATTATTTAAACTTGGTTATGCTACAAACAGTCTCTGAAGGCTGACAATAACACTGGCTGTCTCCTAAGGCTTTGCCGGGGTGATTCTAAATGTGAATTGAGTTCTCAATAACAATAATAACTCTTGTGCACATTCGACTCATATACAAACTCAGCCACTTGACTCTGGATAAGTTTTCCTGCTTTGCTGTGTTATTTTTATTCTGAACAGAACGCCTTTCAAGCTTGACGACGCTGTTTCGTGATACTTCACTGGCACTTGACAGCAGGATCTATCACCATGTGAACATACATACATGCTGAGACTCTCACACCCACGAATACACCTACATTCAACCCAAATGTCACATTATAAGCTTGGCAGACTAGGTGTGTTTCTGTGAGATTATTAGGGTTAGGCTGGTGTAAAAAATTTCAAACCGGTTTGATATTAAGCCAAAACCGGACTGCTATACCAAATTTTACTAGGTGCTCCCAACAGGAAGCATCACATTGCACCGCCTAACATCAGAACTCTGTCCACACTGAATCCATTAAATATGCACTCCTGCTGCATCAAGTAAAAAACCTCATAGCTATCAGCTGTGCGCTTCAGATAAGGCTGGAGACATAGACACCCAGAAATAAGGAAAATTTAAAATAAGATCTCTTCTTTGACCAGCCTATTTTTCCTAGACATGACTGAGTTCAATTTAGCTCCAATGTGTGATTTTGACCATTTTCTCATACTTCTTAAACTCCTGAAACTCCTATTAAATAGGCTTCCTCTTGTCCCAATCAATTCTAACTTAAGATCTTGAAATGCTCTATTTCCTGTCTCACTGCAATAATCCTGAGTTGGCTGAAATAATCAGCTCTTTATGTAATAGTAAGATCCAAAGGAAAACTCAAACAAGTCTCAACTCTGTGTATTTCATCTGCTCTCAGAGATGAGAAACCTCTGAGAAGCCCATGAGTACAGCAAAAGAACTGCTGATTTATTCTTTTGCTCTTTATTTCTCCTAAAGATGGGGTTAGGAAAAACAGATCAGAATTTAATAAGAAGCTATCTATCTTCCAGAGACAAAGACTATTGTGAGCAGCAATTCCTTGGAAAAGGAACCCAGTGAACCCAGTGAAAAGGAAAATTTAAAAATTTTGACCATTTCCTAAAACTTCTTAAATTCAGCTCCTAAGAACTAGGCTTCCTCTTGTCTCAGCCCGATCCCACTTTTCAAACAGAAAACACATACTTTATATTGTGTTATTTACCAGAAATGACTGAGAATATAGCCAGCAGCAAATAGGTTTTAAAAAGCAATCCTTTTAGGTCCCTGGCAATATCTCTCTAGCAAGTTGTTGTTGGTTTTTGTGCTACAATAAGGAGGTATAATCATATAGTTAATTCCCATTTTTTCACCTTAATGAATCAGCTATTTCTCATCTGTTGCAACACTTCCAAAGCCAGCGACAGGAATAAATAGAAATCCTGCATTCCAACAAAAGTTCAGCTCAAAACGACAGTGCTGCATCTCCTGCAGCCAATTAGGACCCATTTTTTGTCGGTGACAAATCCAAAATGTTGTCATATTGGCGCCATTTTTTGAGAGACGAACTCTGCTATTTCTCGTCTCATCACCCCCAAAAAAACTTTCAAGTAAATAAACAAAACATGATTACAACGTGATAATGTGATCGCTTTCATGTTGGCAGTCCTCAGCTTAGCAGTAATTTGCACACCGCCTGTCACCAGTGGCTCTGTTAGTCAATTTATTAACATAATGTTATATTGAATGTGTTTTCATATTGCTTAGTATTAATGCAATACAGGTTGGATACAGCACACAGGTTGCTGATGAAGGCTCCTTTTTAATTTGCCAAAAATTGTCATAATGACAAATGCCTGTTAAGCTGGTTTGCATAAAATCAAACCCAATTAAGCTTATACACTAGACCGGACCAGCAAAACCGGAAATCGACCCAACTCTAGAGATTATGTAACCAAAATGAGAACACACATGTTTAAAGGAGAGACATTTTTCCACATACTTATGCAGGCCGAGGTCAGAAATCAAGCAGCTGTGTTGCTAAAGCCTTAAATCTCCAATAAGACATTCATGAGAGAAGGGATTTTTCAGTTAAACATTCATGTAGCACAATACAGACTGCCCATCCCAAGGATTATAAATAATTACACCAGATTATGAAAGAACAATACCTAAATAATAATAATTTTGCTGGTGCAAGATGATTTTTGGACAGAACAATGAGGGGGATGAAATAGTAAAAAGCACAAAAGAGCAGCAGCTTTATCTCCATATTCTGTTTTACTTCCTCTCTTTTATTCCTCATGGGAAATGAGTGCCTCGGATGAAAAGGTCACAATATAAATGACTTGGTCTCTGCTTCTCACCCTGCCATTTCTATTCTTTCTTCTGCCTAAAGGTGTGATTCTGCCAGTGGAAAGGTCGGTGCCCTCCTCAGCAGGACTTCACTCTCTCACTTTGCAACCAGGAAGGGATGGACCGAGGTTCCGTGCACCCGTCTGGACAAGGGAACAACCTACTTTCCACCATCCCTGCGCACCCGCTCCGTGCCCATCATCCCCTCGCTCCAAGCGTGCGACCTCGAAGCGGGGAATGTGGACACGAGCAAGCAGAACCAAGGGGGGCTCCTCAAGTGGCACCCCGTGCTGGCTGGAAAGACAGCAGCACCCATGAGCAATTCGCCCTCTCCGCCCTGCGAGACTGTCACACTGGCGCCCAGTGTGATGCCCAGCAGTGTTAGCCCTCCTGCCACCGTCACCGTCACACTAGGGTCAGAGAAGAATCTCAGCTCCACACAAACAACCTGCTCCATTGAAATTACAGTGGAGCTGGCGCAGGAATTAAAACAGAAAAGCCTTTCCAGTTCCATGAAAATGTCTGGGTCTCACAGCGAGATCCACCGCGGTGGCACAAACAC
This sequence comes from Plectropomus leopardus, assembly GCF_008729295.1. Taxonomy (NCBI): domain Eukaryota; kingdom Metazoa; phylum Chordata; class Actinopteri; order Perciformes; family Serranidae; genus Plectropomus; species Plectropomus leopardus. Next base: position 13,764,672 of record NC_056481.1, read on the forward strand.
TCTGGAGGCTGGGACTGTGCAGGAGTCGGAAGGGAAAAGTGTCCAATATTCAGCCAGAGCTCTGCACACAGGCGGTGGGACCAGAGGTTTGAAGGCAGCAGGCCAAAGAGAAGCCCAGGGACAGTGCCAAGGTCAGACGTCCCTCGTGTACGGAGACGCAAACCACTCCTTGGCCACCAAAGGTCCCAGCTGCAGAGGAACTGGAAACGCTTACGCCAAGCCCTCTGCAAGCTGATTGGATTAACTCTGTAAAGCTTCAAAGACACTGTTTCCAATAACTGTATACCTTTGCTGGTGGCACAGGATGGTTAGCAGGTGGGACCATCTGTGTGGCCACACGGACCAATAACAGATGGCGGTTGGTTTTGAAGGAACACGAACAGATTGAACTGCAGATGAAAAAAATATTGACACAGCAAAAGACATCAAATTATAAAGAAACAGAGACAAACAAACACACATTGTGAATAAATGTGACTCAATAAGGAAAACAAAACCGTGACTTGAGTGGGAGCTTGACTTAAACAGTGTATTGAAAAAAATGCCACTATTTAAAAGGAGCTTCTACTTAGAAACCAAAATAGTGTGTCATCTCTATGTTGTTTCTCTATTGTAAAGAAATGAAATTATATATGTCATATAATATATGTCATATAGACGTATATATATTTGACATACAATTGTGAGAAAATAAAGACTAAGATAACAGTGTTAATTAAGGGCTTTGTTCATCTCAATCTGTCTTTCTTACATGATATGAAGAATGTTTGTGTTTGTAAACTGTTGTCTTAAAGAATTATTTCACTACTGAAAAGGTGGTCTTTTCATGAAGTGGTGCTGTCTTTAAAGTAGAAAGACAAACATACTTTTGAAATTGGTGCAACGTGACCAGAGGAAACAGAGAAAAAGGGCTGTGGCATCTGCTGTCACTCAAGGGGTAGAAAAACTACAACTACCAGAATGCTAAGTATCACAACGGACCAATAAACACTCCCATTAGTGGGTGATGTAATGCAGCTTGTCAGTTTTAACAAGGGAAAAACACAGTGGCTGGCTGGTAACAAACAATCTCAATTACAGCTAAAAGGTGAGTTAAAATATGTTTCTGAACATTTAAGGCAAGAAATGGGTGATGCAGAATCAGAATCTTGGTTTATCAGCACTGCTTAGTTTTACTGTTTGATCCCAGTGTTTTCAGCCTCTGTATATACAGTACATTAAACAGTTTGGCATCTGCTTCTTGATCACAAATTCCTGTATTACAGCCAAACAGTACACTTAAATATGTTACTGAAGACATTTTGGGTGAGAAATGGGCAATGCAGTAACAGAATCTTGATTCACATCTGGTCAGCACTGTCGAAGGTTATGTTTGGTCTGACTTTGAAAGAGGAAAAGGAGGCTTTCTCTCTCTATCAGCTTTTTATTCTCTGCGTTTATGTTATGGCAGAAGTACAATCTGTAGTTTGAAGAACAGCCAGAGAGTCAGCTAAAATTAGATTTGAGCTGAGAGATAAGCAGGGAGATCTGGGTTGTGGTAAGATGGAGGGAAGTTTACCACAGTTCATTTACAAATATTGCCAGCATTGTTATGATAAAAGCTGGTTGAAAAGTGTCCCTTTATATCTACTAAACAGTCAAAATGAATATTGTACTATATAATAGGTTCAGTGTGTAATAATCATGGGGGTTTAGTTTCATCTTGCAGTTAAGTTTGCAGACTGCAACCAGCTGAAACTCTTCCCATGTGAAAAGCATGAACTCCCCAAGAGGATTCCTGCAGTGTTCATTGTTCAGGAGGTTTTTACATGGAGCTGAATTATCCACAGAGGTCTCCTGCTCCTCTTTAAAACAAATGGACCAGGTCATTTAACCTTTTGAAACCCAGATCAGCATCAGTTTTCTTGTGCTGCGTTAAGACAGTTTTTTTAAGCATTTAAACATTTGAAATGTGAGCAGATTAGTTTGATTTCTTTCAAAAACATTGGGAAAAAAGGAAATCAGCAAATTGGCATGAAATGTCCTGAAAATTGAAAAAAAATGAGTAAAGGGACAAGAAAATTATTAGTTTAAAAAAATTAGCAGCACTGAGTGAAGCAGTTTCATGTTACAAATGAATGTTTTTTCTACACTGTTTTGCACATTTCCGATGGGTTGCTAGCTCAGCGCGTGATGATGTGTGCTCACTTTTTACCTCTAATAACTAAATGAATGCTCATCTTTTTTCTCATCCAGACGTTTAGGAGGTTTTACCAGGAGCCTAATCATCCACAAACATATCCTCCTCTCCAAAACAAACTGATCCAGTTTTTGAAATCGGTAAAAACATTGTATAGAGCAATTTGCTGTTAAAAAAATGAGTGTTTTTCCAACACTCCTCATTGCAGAGTGGCTGCTAACTGTGGTGGCTGACACTGAAGTTTCTGTTTTGGGCTGTTGTAGAATCATGTCGATGCAACGTGGTGATCTCTGTGGACGAAGGCCCGCTCCATTTGTAGAAAGCTCATTCTGAGGTAATGAAAACACAATGATTATTATTTTACAGGTGATTATACACCAAAGGAGGCATACTTATTATATTAAAATCTTCACACTGGACCTTTAATCTTAGTTTCCCCTTTATCTCCATGGCAACAGACACCTGTAGCATGCCCTTTAATAACGTACCTGTTTAGCTACCCCCCATACTCCAACCCTAAACACAGCCACGCTAATTAAGTAAAGCTCATTATTTTTTGCTTGAGATACACGTAGCTGCTCCTCAGGTGTCCTGTGTGTGTGTGTGTGTGTGGGGGGGGCATTGGATAGTGGGTGTCAATTGAATTAATGAGGGTAAAGACGAAAGGAAGGAGGAAGTACTCCCCTGAAATTATCTTCTTTCTTTTATTCTCAACTTTAGACAAAAAAAGGCAATGAAGGTGCCAACTGAGCGGAGGATAATACTTAAAGGTTTCTGTGATGGAGCGCACTGCAACACTGCGTATGTGAAGAGAAAGGTATTTTAGTCTGTACTCCTTATTTCCCATGATGCACTTTACACAATATCCATAGGCTATAAACACAAAAGGAGATCAACTTCACTGTTGTGAATTATAACAACGGCCATGAGGTTTGTGGATGGAAATGAAGCTATCCGAGTACAATTCTTTATTTATGCCTCATTTACGTCAAATTCAGTATATCTCTGTTCCCTTCCTTTCAGGTTTGCATTGACTGCTGGCGAGGTAAGTTGTACAAGACTTACAAATGGGTATTATTGGGACTTATTCATCACTTCTCTGCAGAGAAAAAACATCTTTAGTCTATAAGAAGGTTTTTATAAAGATTAAAAGGAACTTCATTGATCTCCCAGGGGAAACTGTGCCAAAGCAGCTGCAAAGGAAAGATAAAAATTACCATAAATAGAAAATTTTTAGGATTCTAAATACATACAGTGACTGTTGGCTGGGCTGAATTCATCACACAGATGACTGAATTTCCACATTTATAGATTTACATACTGTATTTAGCCTGCAGTGCAGGACCATAAGGGAAGGTGTGCAAATACAGACGAACGTCAAATTAAAGGTGTCATCTGTGCTGTTTATGTTAACAGCCACTTTGTATGCAACATGATTATTAACTGGAGATGTTATGCAAACACTGCACACAGAAAGAACAAAAAAACTTTATTATGTAAATAATATGGCGTCAGTGCATGACAGAAGTCACACAAACTGAACTCAATATTATTAAAAGCAAGTAAATGTTACATATTGCATAAAAAATTCCTAAAAATTTTTGTGTACTGCCCTTTCTACTGTGTAATGTTGCTATTTTTTCAAATTTGTTTATGTCATTTTTATTCAAATCAAGCAGGTGTGGCATATTTCAGAGAAATAGACCAAGATATGTATAATGTGGATATGTTTTTTAAGTGTAGACATCGTGGCCTTTCAACACTAAAAAATAGTATGCTACAATCATGTGCACCAACCCGATGTTCGGCTGTCAGTCAATGTCAGATCGTTGGTGACAGTCGTTTTTATGTGTCCCGCACAGTTGGCACTAGTTGGACTTTGTTGGCCCTTGTTGGCTGTTTTTTGTCTGATTGAGCATAATGAATTGGCGGCGGGGATGGGTGATTTAAATCACTCTGATTGGCAGTTCAATTTGGAGCATAAGAAGAGAAACAGAAGTGAGGCAAGCCAACAAAACATTTAGTTCAAGAGGGCAGAAGATTGAAACAAACCTGTTGTATTAGGTAAAATTATGTGTCTAACGTTTGAGCCCTTTAGCAGAAATGTTTTGTAATTATTTGTTTATTGTTCGCTAGCCCATGGTAAATATGCTTTGCTCTTCAATATTAGGTTGTGTTGTTAATGTGCTAACTGGTTTGATTAAGTCTCTTCAATCCGTCATTTCAAGTCTTTGGTGTCCCTTTTTGAATGACTAATACAGTCTGCTGACAGCTGCTGGTATGGAGAGTTATTTCCCATCACACAGGTGCAGAATGGATGTGCTTCTGGCTGTGGTCTTTGCAGTGTGTTCAAAAGCATCTTTTTGGCCCAGACACGAGTCGAGACAACATGAACAGTCAGCCTTTGCTGCCACTAGCTCTTTGACATCGGTTTGGTGTGTTTGGGCATTTAGCTTCTGGTCTGAAAAGTTAGATCCAGCTCTGGCTATTCCACTGTTCCGCCCTCTCGTCCAAATATGGTCACTTCTGGGTTAAAAAAAACAAGATGGCAACTGCTAAATGCCAAACTGACTGAAAACAGGAGTCCACAAACCAATGGGTGATATCAGGGTGGCTTTTGCTGCTTTCCAGTGGGGTTATTTTTTTTATTATTCACAAGAAGTGACCATGTAAATGCCCCCCTGATGTGGTATTCATGGCCTCGCAAGTGGATGTTTTCTGAGAGTTCAGCATTCGCGACTTTGTGAACAACTTTGATTTAGTCTGCGGCTACAGTGCTTTACATGGCTCCATCCAACACGCGACCGTACACATGAAGTGAGCAGGTTGCCATAAAACACAACTCCAAATGTGGTGTTGCTCCATAAATGCTGAATGAACTGTTCATCATTGAAACCTGAGCAAATTGGCTTGCTTTCATTCAAAAACATGGGACGAAAGCAGTAAACCAGATAAGAAGAAATTACCTAAACATAAAAAATAAAATAAAAAAGACCAGATTTTTTTAAAATAAAAAGTAAAGCAAAAAGGAAATGTCTTGGGAAAAGTGCTGAAAAAAAAAATCTAATAATTTTGTTAAATAGTTTTGAATTTGTAATTATGATAAATAAATAAAAGTTAATTGGTCTTCTTACTTTAACAATGGATTAACATGATATCAATGTAAAAGTGCACCATAAAGTACAACACATTCGTTCTAAATAGCACAGTACTGTTGTTAAATTAAAAACTCTAGACAATGACGTGGTGATGGATTGCTGTCAGGAGTCTCCTTCTTGTGTGACGCTAATGAGAGACCATGCGGATCTGAAAAGAAGGGATCGGTCTTTGATCACAGCTCGCACTAAAAGACCGAAAAACCATTTGAAGCACCAGCTGAAAGAGTCTTGCTGCTGACTGGGTTCTCCCGCTGAAAGACGGAGCCAAAGAACCAGAGAACACCCGCCTGAAGCTACAGTGACTCGTTGAACTGTAGCTGTTACTGTAATCAAGACAGGAAATGAGAACACTGTGAATAAGCTGCAGCCAAGGTTCAGCCAATGACAAAAATAGACTTTAATGTCACAGTTTCTCGTAGTTTAGGCCTTTATTGGAGATAAAAGTACACATTTTCCGAAAGATATGTTTCAAAATCATGAGAAGAATTACATTTTTATGTCAATGGTCATGCATTAAGGCAGGAAGTCACAATTGTGGGTCCATTTGTGGACAGCATGAGAGGATGCTGACTTTGTGAGTGGGCACAAGCAAGGACAACAATGAAGAAGATTAAAAAGTAGGTGTTCTCATTACCTGGAATGAACCAGGTTTGTTGGAGGTGGGCCCTCTGGCCGTTCGATTAATCCTCACCGGTGCTGACTCTTTTATGTTTCCGAGGATTGTCGCACACACACTGGTCTCCCTCACTCGCCGTGCGAGGAATACTAATGTGCCAGAGGTGCAGGGGGACAGTGAGGTTCCCCACCAGATGGCATGGAGATTATGAGGACAGCAGGCCAGCATGTGTAATGCAGCACAACCAGTGTGGATGTCTGCTAACATCTCTCACTAGCTCCCCTCAATGTGGGATATCAGGTGATACTTAATAGATCCAGTGGCCCTGTCGATACAAGTTGCAATTTCTTTCTGCGTAATGAAAAGTGATTTGTATGGTTTTAGGTGATGACTCAGCTGACATGTGAATCTATCAGTTCAAGCAGGGTCTTCTAGTGTGCAGCCAAACTATCAAACACCAAGAGAAACAAAATATTAAGCTATTCTGTCTGTGCACGGTGCATTGGTGGGGCTCAAACACTGATGAATGTTTAATGTGGTAGAGATATAGCTTTTTATTTGGATTTTTTTTGCCATCTGCCCTGTATGCTGTATATCTCATCTTGAACAAAAAAATATATATCTGAAAAATAGAAAGTCGCACCATCTCTGCCAGCTGTACTGTCCAGTGTGGGAGGAGAGGTGGGATTGTGTGGGCATATACAGATTATAGCTCTCATAAAGCTGTTGCATCCTCTAATATTAATTATGTTAAACTAAGTGCTTAAGAGCAATGGTTATAATTTAATAATAAGAGCTGTGCTCTCATCCCAAGCCGTCACATATTGCAGCTTTGCAGTCAACTTCTATATGTAAGAGAACGTTTTAGGTATCCTTCTGCGACTGCTCTTTACTTTTTGGGATGCCAGACTTGCAGACAGCCAGTCTCTACTCTGTATAGTTGTCATGAATGTTGAAATTAGCCATGGAGACCAAAGCTGTTTCTAGGCTGTAAATATGTTTATTTCTGCTGTAAAGTTGGGTATTTTAACATGGGGTCTCATGGGGATTTACTTTGTTTTGGAGCCAGCCTCAAATGGCCATTTGATGAATTGCAGTTTTTGGCACTGGCTTTGCATTTACTTAATTTTTCAGCCTCAGAGGTTAAAGCTTGTCAATAGCAAATGTTAGCATGCATTGCAAATTGCGCCTTTTTTTGAATGTGCTGTGTCAAAAGAATGCTCCTAAAACCAAAATCATATACATTAATAGTAAAAGGCTTCATTTGGAGTAAGGCCTAATTCTGAATATCCAAACAGAATATGCATTTCACATGACCTGTATCAAATTCAGAATATTATTATATTTGCAATAAAAGTGGAATATTAGCTTGCATGTAAACTTAGTTACTAAGGCTTCAGCTATGGAAGGGTGCAGGTTTAATATCATATAAAAGGTTTAATATGATTGGCTGTTGAGCAGCAGCCATGGCAACGTGATCAAGAAATTCACTCAACAAGTAGGAGAAAAAAGGCAATGTGGCTCGGCTTTGATTGACCAACCTGAGTATCTGTGAGGACCGCAGTTGAGAGGACCAGCAGTTCTCAATCAGAGCTGATTGAGTGCAGAAGTTGTGTCCCTTCTGCACTTGGGGCTTAGCATGGCCAAGACAAAGCAGACAGCAGAGACAAGGCAGAACTTTGGACACATTTAGTGATTATACCTGCTAAACAACAACATGTTATCATTGTCATTGTTAGCATATTAGCATGCTGACATTAGCATTTAGCTCAAAGCCTTGCTGCACAGCTTCACCTGGCTTCTGGCATGACTGTAGACAAATTGCTAAGAATGGAAAAAATGAACTGTAGCACAATATCATCACAAGTTTTACCTTTTCTTGTGTAAAGCTGAGCACTAGAAGATTTTGAAAAGACTAAAATTTGGCAACCTCTGGCATCTAAAGACTATGGCAGTTTTTAGTCACAGTCTTGCAAAAACAGGGCATCTTGCAGGGTCACTATTTACAAGGCTAAGACTAGCCTCCTTTTAATACTGTTTCCCATCCTGCTCCTGGTGGAAAATATTACACCAAACTCTCTTTAAGAAATATGCCATATTAACAATTCCTCATGTGCCAGCAAAAACACATAATTTTAGAAACGTATGATAAAATGCAAGTTTCATACATATTTTTTGTGTCCTCATTGTCAGGGATTTTGTGGCTACTGCTTTTAACGCAATAGCGTTGTCCCTGTATGACTTTTTAATAATGATACAAAATCATGAGTAGATAGATGATCTTCCTCTTTGACGAGACCTGACATTTACCAATGATGTTTCTGACAGCTGATTTTTTTCTACATTAAACTCTAATGTAGCTGTCCTGGAAATATCTCACTGTGACATCCCATCCTACTTAAAGCCAATTATCTATGCAAATAAGACAAGGGCTCATTTTCCCATTAACAACACTTGCAATATATCATATTTTATAATTTTGTATTTAGACTTGGAGGGATTAGTAGAACAGTGTACAGCAGTTTGCATGTAGTTAATTTATCAGAGGCGTTATGCATCAGTGCTTAACAACAATAGTCCATCTGCTCCCCCTTGATACAATGTTGTCCAGACACTGTGAGCTAAAATCAATAAACAAATGTTTACAAACAGCAAGGAATATGAATTGCTCACATTACAACACAGAGCCTCCAGCCTGACACAAAAATATCCCATAAATGTCTGTCATTATTTGATCACTACTCTTATTAAACATACAAAATGTAATTTAAAACAATAACAAAGACATTAGATAGGTATTCGGACAGAGATGGAGCCTTATGTCCGTACTCCACGTTCATTTCTGCATATTTGTGGATGTTTTCTAAAAGCATACAGATATGGACTGAACGGGGCAGTACCACTGGAAATCACAGGGGCAGTGTTACATAGTTCAAGTGAGATTTGTTTTGATTTCCAGTGAAGACATATATAGTTAAAAGAGTTCTCCATCCACATGTTGCAACGTTTATAACTGCCTTACATTACAGCTGTACAAAACTGCCTCAGTTAAAAAGTATATTATTACAATCACCTTTAACTTTGCCTCGTTTTCTGAAACTTTTGACTTTGCCTTTAGTGCCATTGGCTGTATATTAGGGACGTACGGGGTCAGGGACGTTTACAATGCTTGAAACGGACATATCTATTGTCATATATAAAGGGAGTAAAAGCGAGACTTAATGGGATCATTGCAGTCCATTTTCATGTTTTTTCAATAAAATTAGAATCTGTGTGTGACGTTATGAATACGTGGCAACAGATGCTTTAATCATGGTGGGCCACCAGAAGTAAATGATTATGTAGAAAACCATGGTATACAACATTTATCCAGTTATTTTCCGACATTTTAATGTGGAAAAGTTACAAAATAAATTTATTATAAATTAATGCTCCCACTTTTTTAATCAAGCTTTCAATACAACACAAATGTAAGCAGAAATGCACTGCATGCCTCCGAAAGTTACGATTTTTGCTATCATACTGTCACTATTGGCATCCAGTGGTGAGTCAAACTTGACGTGAGCTCTTGACTGTCAGTAAAAAAACAGCATGCATCATTTTTCATGAGCTTTCTGAAGCCACAGCACAAACGCCATATGCATCTTGAAACATAACTCAGATCATTAAGCACACCACTGGGAATCATATTTCCATATTTTTTAAGTTTGACGTCACACTGGCTTAATGGCCAGCCCAGACATATGGACGAGGGAGATCTAATTAAAACATCAAAAAAAAACACCCTGTAAAATGATTTGGTTGGACGGTGCTACTTTCTTGACGTTTTAAGTTTAAATTTCCTGCTTGAAAAGTAGTAAAACATAGTACATCAAGAGTAGCCGCCAGTGTGTTTGGGCTCTTTCTGAATCATTAGGGTCTACTGATAGATTCGTCATCAAGCGGTATGAAAAGCTGCTCATATTTTAATCAATTCTAACGTTATGTAACTGCTTGGCTTGTGGCTAAACTTTTCCCATGCTTGATAACTCACTGGGTTAGAGGTATGAGCCAGGCTAGTGAAATTGTTCAAGAAAACACCTCTGGGTGTTAGTGTCAATGAAGACATTAAACAACCTGTCATCGCTGTGAATGTTTCTACGTAAAGGGTCAAATACTGTCAAAAGGGCTACCGAGTCAACTTATAGTGTAAGGTAACAATGTTCCCCTGACTGTGCAGTTTGTTGTGTATTTTTTAGGTTTAATAGCATCCAGGTACATGTCATATTTGACCCAACAGACCACAGACATACAGTATAATGAGGAGCAGTTGCCTTGCAAAGATCACAGACAAAAGGGCACCGTCTGGTATACAGTAATAATGCTGGTACTGTCTGCTGTTGGAACAAATGGGTGAAAAACTGGGTCATAGGCTATGTTACCTCAAACTGTCACATAATGCCACGATACTGTAGAAAGTAGAAAAAAAAGACTTTGAAAATGGCAACCTACTGTATAAAAGATTTGTTTTAGTTGTGGCAGCAGAATACTTAACTGTCTTTAAAAACTTTCGAAGGAGAAATTTAACGTACACATTTTTCCTCTTACATAGTGCTGTTGATCAGTGTCCATACTGTTTTTGTGTGAGCTGCTGAGTGATTGGGATATCGGCCGTAGAGATGTCTGCCTTCCCTCCAACATAATGTAATGAGATGGCATTCGGCTTGTGGTGCTCAAAGCGCCAAAAAATATATTTGAAGGACTCAATAGCAATGTCTCTTTCCAAAAATCGTGACTTGTTTACTCAAGATAAGTCAAAGACCTTGTTGTGAGCAGTTTCATACAAGAACTATTTTCTTTCCACCGAACTACACCCACCACCTGTATCACTGTGCAGAAGGAAGCATGCAACACTGAGCTAGCTAACCTTACAGCTCAGCTGAGGAGATCATTAGTGTTTACATCTCACGTTGTCATAAGCCTATTGTCTACGAGTAGAGGCACTCGTCCCTCTGCACAGTGATACAGTTGGCCAACACGCTCTCACTCTGCGCTCTGACAGGACCCTTCGCATCCACCTGTGACGTTTTAGGTATCCTTGTGTGTCAGCTGTTTACGCTACAGGATGCCGTTACAGTGATATGGATGATATGTGGTTGGATGAAGCAGCACAGTTCCTTTGTTTAAACAAACAATGATAATGCACTTCTTACAAGTCGTTGTATATTCTAAGTGAAATGTGTCAATATCCAACACACTCTCATCCCAACTTGTTACATAGCGCCACTTTGTCAGTGACCTTCCACATCTACTTATGACATTTAAGGTATCCCTCTGCGTCAGCTGTTTAAGTTTAAGAATGAGAACGGGTTGGTTTGGCGGCTGTAGTTTGGTAGAAATAAAATAGCTCCTACATCAAACTGCTCACAACAAGTTGTATGTATTATCTTGAGTAAGTGGTTAATGATGTCTTAAAAAAGACATCACTGTTGAGTTTTTCAGTTGTTTTTTGTGTGTGTTTGATTCTTTTGTTTATTTGTTTTTGTTTTTGTTTTGTGATTTGAGCATCACAAGCCGTGTGCCGTCTAGTTTCATCATATTGAAGAGATGTCCGACATCTCTACGGCTGATATCTCCAATACTCAGCAACTCAAACCAAAACAATCTAGATTAATAAAGAGCACAACAGGTGTGTATTTTTGATATTTTTTGGGTGAACTGTCTTTTTAAAGGAAGCACAAACTTTGTATTCCACCTCAATAAGCACACTGTATGAACACACAAACAACAGATTTTCTGTAGTAAATCAAAACCCTTAAAAATCCTTCAATAGTCGCAGTAAAACCTCTTCTCCCAGAACAATCCTCTGAACTCTGCTAAACTGCTGACATGCAGGAGTGACAGGCATGCTGCATGTTTTCTTATAAGGATTCCCCACAACACGCATAAACCCTACGGGTGGTTATGATTGCTGGGGCATCCACAGGCCAAGGCCCCTCTGATCCTCAGGGACTCCCAAGTCAGACTGCAAGACAGATTGTGGTCCTGACCTCAGACTGTTTTGGTCTCTGCTACGATCAGGATGTTCCCTATGCACACAGGCTGTCAAGTTGCACACTTTGGTATTCTGCTCAGTTCAAAGTGGGATAAGTTCATGTGACCACTGAGAGAAAAGTGTTAAAAACTTCCAAATTCTAACTTTCTGTAAGATTTTATTGATAATAATTTTAAGGTCGAGGCTGCTTAAGTTTCATTATTATAGTGAAGGACAGTTTGATACATTTCGGAGAGGAAAACTCTTAAATTATTGATTTGAGTGAATTATGATCTCTGCAGATAACTCCATTTCAACAATGCTGGTATATAAAAACAGCAATACAATCTTCACAGTGCATCTAAACTTTAAGATGTTTGACACGTTTCTTAATCCCTGTTGGTTAAAAACCATTGTTAAACGTTTTGGGAAATACACTGAGACGAAAACATGAATACCAAAGTCATAACTTTCTGCTCTTAGCTCACTGTGGCACACCCTGCATTCAAGTGGTGTTGGAATAATCGCACAAATGAGTTCCCCACTGGAAAAAGTCATGCCCCCTCAAGTCGTAACAACAACTGGGAAAATCAATGAAACTTTTGGTACATAATCTGCCAAGCTGGTTTCATATTACCCAGAGACAAGGCAAACAAAAACCAAATGTTTGGTTAGGAAACTTTTTATTAATTCACGCATTGTATATTAATTTTTGCTCATTTGTAATCTGTAATATGGTATTAAGTTGTATCTGAAAGTTGTTCACATAGAGTGACCTAGATTACTTAAAAAGGTTATTTATTGGCATTCATCCTGATAGCTAAGGTAAATCAATATCTTAGTGGTTTTAGGGACTTTACTTGCACAGGAACAAGGGGACAAAATCACTTTTTAATATAACACGTTAACTGTTTCAGTATCCATTGATAGCAACATGAATCTTCTCTGGGATTTTAAACGCTCTGAGCAATAAAATACAGCACACCATCTTTAAAATACAACACATTTGTTTTGTGGTCTGTTGTTTCCACACTACAACTAAAAAGCTTGTGAACACGCTGAAGGCAGACTTCTCATCTTGGGAAATGGGATCATCCGAGGAGCATGTGAATGTAGCATTAGTGCAAACTGGAAACACTTACTTCCTGAAGTCTCTGTTGGTTGCCTGGCAACCTCAACAAGCCTCCAGGGCTTCTCCTAGCCCAGAAATAGACAAATAACCATGATGTCACATTAACAACAACAGTTACTTAGGGGTAGACACCTGGAAATTGATTTATTGCAGACATACAAAAAATTGGCAAACTTTTTTTTTCTGTTGACATTTTCAGCCATAACTTTACCGTTTAAAAATAGATAGTTAAACACGTTGATCTGACCTATCTGATGTTTCTGCTGTGCTTTTCTTATGCACTGTGTTTCTTTGCTAGAGTCTTTGATAAACCAAATCTACTGGCACAGAAGCTTAGTAAAGCACTGCTGTGGACGAGAGCCTACCTAAGAAAAATCTATATCAGTTAAAGAGGATGCAATATTTGTAATATTTTTATTGCTTTACCTTGTTCACTTACTTGTCAAGGCAGCGGTAGACCAGCATCTCCTGTGTTCTGCGAATTAAAATTACTGTTTTTGTCAACAGGGTCCGATTGCTTTGAGATAACACATTCAGTTCCCTGTCGAAAAGGGCTGTCTGACTGCAAGTTAATACAGTGAATATATTCTAAATATAGCATATACTTAAATTGATACTGTTTTTTCGGTGGGATTCTTTTTGGGTTGCTAAAAACGTATTGAGTGAATGTTTCCTAAAGGTTTTCTACCCGAAAGTCATTATAAACAAACATTGTGAATCGCTCTTTAGCTCAGCACATAACCCCAATAATGTCTTTTGACATGTCTGTTTTAGACTTAGTACAAAGCAACGAAAAATGTTAATTACGGCGCATTACAGGTGCTGGTAGGCAGATTTTGTTACATTTTGTTACAAAAAAAGAAGAAAAAAAGAAGAGTATAAGGATGTACCAATGTAAAACTTTAGATTAAACTCTTTGTAGCTATTGCTGTTGTTGTTGTTGTTGATTTAAAACACTTAAGCTGGTGAATCTGTCGTGCTTTGTTTGGCAACATTATATCATGGCTGCAATCTCCAGTAGTAACAGCTCCTGAGCCTACCAGAATTACCTTCACCTCACCTGCCATGCTTTGTCCTGATTGCTCACCAGCTGCTTCTAATTGCTGCAGTCTATTTAAAGCCTCCTGACATTTTTTCACACCTCTTGTCAGTTTGTCAAGTCCTCCTGTCAGCCTAACTGCTCTGTTTCTGATAACCATTCTGCAACCTTACCTCTACCAACAACTGCCTGCTGTTGCCTGTGCCCTTAGCCAGCACTCACCAGTCCCCACTCTGTTTTCCTCACTTCTCATCTGCAGTTAACCAGCACCTGCAATCTCTTCAGCCCACCCTCCACTGCTGCCTGCAGATCTTCAATTTCCCAGCACGCTTATCTGCCTTAAAGGCTGCGTGTGTAGGACTTGGAACATTTGGCAACTCTTAGTGGTAGTATCAAAATACTGTGGTCGACGGAAATGCATGCTGTTAGGAGACGCTGAGAGTAAATGGGCTGAAGTCAACAGATACACTGCAACCAGCATTGTTCCTTTTTTACTACAAATAAAGTAGGCTCTATCCCCATCTCAAAAAAATCTGTAATTACATAAATCATTCAACATATTTACTTTATGTAGCAGATATATTGAATCTTTACATTTCAAATGTGCAAATGTAACATATCCGTGGTTTGTAGAAACATACAATGCCATTTTTCTGACATTTGGGCTGGAACTGAGGTCCCAACATGTGGATGGTAGAGACAAATTGCTATTGGTGTAAACTTTTATTCTGAAGAGAATAAAAGCTGGGTCTTTTGCAATCAGGTGTGCCATTACAGTTTTCTACTTACCAAATAAGATGTCAAACATAGATCTAATTTTAGCCTATCATCAGTGGTGTGGTCAGACTTATTTTTCCAATTTGAGTAGTCCTAAGTAAACTGATAATTCAGTCTACTTTTCCTAACTTAATGAAATCCATTTTGGGGCAACAACATAAATACATAAAGATATGCGCTGCATACAAATTTAATAACAGTTTAAAGCCATAAGAAATAAGTAAAACATTAGAAACCAAGGTTCAAAGTAATCATTAAAAAAAATTACATTCTTATTGCATTAGACCATAATCACATGAAATGCACTTTTGAATGAGGGTTTTCCTTTATGGGAGAAAAAAAAGATTCGGCTGTGATGGCCAGATTTTCAAGCACTTTTAGAAAAATATGGATTCAGTTGAAAGAGGTTTTTATTTGGCCGGGTGGTCGATTACACTCATGATGCTTAATATAGGTCAGACAAAGGTCTAGAGAGATCTTAAGAGGAATCATGTCCTTCCCACTCTGTGGAACTTGTGAAAGAAAAAGTGAGTTCGAGAATGTTTTCCTGCTACCTTTTTTTGGCATGCTGGAGTGGCCTGTTACACGGGGCCAAGCCCAAGAAAGCCAAGGAGGAAAATCTTATCAGATCAGTTTGTAAAAAAAGGCTCAAGGAGTATTGACCGGTCTCCATCCTTATTTCTGTAGATCAGCAGGGGGAGAAAGAAAGCTTGATGAGCACTTTTCAACTCCCTTTATAACTTATGTGAGTGTGTGTCAACATCACAACTTGTTTCCTCTCAAGTATTTGTGAAAGATGTTGCTCCGGAAGAGTGGGTAATATAAGTGAAGATGAATGGTAGGGTCACCTCAAGAGGAAAGAAGAAACACAAAGAAAGAAAACTAAAGAAATGCTTAATTGCTGGTCACACTCATGAATGTAAAAGCCCTGAATCAATGGACTCCAGACCTCATGATAGTTGTAAAGAGCAAAGGCTTCTGTGATCACTGTTTCCCACATTTACAGAGTTATTACATGCATGACCAGCCCGTTCTCATTCTGAAGTTGTCAAATAGCCCCACTTTTGCAATGATTTCACTGTAAAATCGCGACACCAAAAACCAGCTTAAGCGTCTGCATGATACACAGCTTGATGACGTCAGCTGAGAACGCGTCCAGACAGAGCCGTATGCGGTGTTAATATATGCCGTCGGATAGCACCTGCCACGCCAGCAAATATGCGAACGGGTGGCGTCAGTTGAGAATGCGGATTGGGTGAAACCTGTCACAGCAGCAAGATATGCGGCAACACTTGTCACTTCTGTTTATGTAAACGCCAACATCTACCACAGCCGATGACGTATCAGGGTCTTGAAGGGTCCCATTTCACAGGTGAAGATTTAAACCACAACCTCTTATACGGAAATTTATTCTGAGGGGCAAGCTGGCACTTGAAAACGAGGGTAGGGTAAAAAAATAAGAAATGGGATTGAGGAAAATAAAGTCCTCAGATGCTCTCCTTGACTTTTACAGTAACCACAGAGCACTTGGGCATGCAAATGGAGCGTGACCCCCATAAGAGGAAGACAAGAAATCAGGATGTTCATGCCAGCTGGATATGTTTCCTTCATAAATAAAGCAAGAGCTAAATCCTGGAGAGTGAACTACCTGGGCTGTTCTCTTTTTTTTCCACCGTTACAAAGCCACTGCCACGGCAAATCAATCAGTCCAGGAAAGGGAACAGAGGATGCCACTGTGCATGAACCGAGGGCAATCAGATATAACCCAGATGGCACAATGAAATACAAGCTGCAGCATTGTCTCCCATGGAGTCCCCTGCTTTAGTGCAGGATGAGGCACACACCCAGCAACACAGAAGCAAATGTCACGCCACTTTGTATGGTTGATAATATGACAAGCACAACTCTCCCAAACCCAGCCAAAAAGGTAGCAGCTTTCAGACCTATTATCCTGCTGAACTTGAACATTTTAATGTGATTTATAGTTTCAAGGACACTCACTTAATATGGCAGTTTCCTTTTTTTATCTCCTCTTTTTGTTCAGTAGATAAACATTTAAACCTCAGTGGCTTCAGAAAGGGCACTGGGTCATAATTCTTTTGTAAAATGTCAGATTTATATACATTTTAGAGAGTACTGCAAACCACTGTTCATGTTACCAGCATGTCAGTGTAAATCTGTCTCAAAGTCTAGATAAATACAACTGTGCCATCCCTTGTGGAGCGGGAGAACCCGATCTGTGGATAATACGGAGCCCCCCAAGGGTCATGGTAATATTGTTTTTGTCGTTGTTTTTACATTCCCCCGCAGTATGTTTTGCATTCTTTTGCAATAAATTTTCCGTTACCACGCAATACCTTTTGTATTCCAGTGCAATAGTTTTATTGCCAGCGTGATCTCACAGAAATAAATGACCACGACCTCTCAACACCACGTCAACCCCATTATGAGAATCTATGTTTTTCCCAGCAGGATCTGATGGGAAAATGACTGCAGTTCATTACTTAGCATTCAGAATATGAAAATCTGTTTGATTCAATTTCACCCCCCTGTATATGCAACATGGTTTTCAGTTAACTACCCTTGTTACATAAGTGATGTAAGTACGCCTTGAAGTGATGTAAGTTCATCCCATATTGTGACTTTTCATTTTACATGGGACACAAACAGCTGTCTCCTGGATGCAAGTCCTTTGTTTGTTTGACCCTTCAGCCTTCTCTACTCTGTGACTTTCTTGCTCTTTATACCGCCACAATTTGATTGTGACATTGACCACCACCCACTGCGTGATGTTGTTGAACCTGGGAATTCATGCATCCACCACAATTGGCGTTCCGTTGGCAATGTTTCCATATTACCAGCATGTAATTTTAACACATTACATGCCACCAACACATAACATTGTCCAGAGGTTGTGGTAATTAACATACTACTATGTGAACAGGTTGTTCACTGCTTTCAATAGAGGGAAAATGGCAGTGGTTGATAGCAAACTTTCAAGCTAAGATGTAAGAAAAACCTTTTGAAATTAATGTTATTTTTAGGTCTTTAATGCTGGCAGTGTCAGTTAGTATATTGCATATATATAAGTTCTATGATTTTTGTCCCTCAGCGCACACTTGTTTCTGTGTTTCACTATGTCCACCTGTGAGAGTCATATATCTGTATCCTACAGTAGCTGATAAGCATACAGTATCAGTAAATGAGCTTTGGTATCAGTCACTGTGATCTAAGAATTCTCTTAAGTTTACTTCCACTAATTACATAACCATGCCTATTGAGCAGTAGTACTATATCAGCATACTGAACACCCAGTTCAGAGTAAAATCCAATAATCTGATCCATGCTGGGGCATTGCTCTGGGAGCAGCTGAGCAGAAAGATATGTGGCTCTGAAGGAAAACACAAAAGTATTGCAAGAGAAGGCTAAACATTTTGCGAGGTAATGCGAAACAAAATATCTTGCTGTGACAATTTGGGGGGGGGGGGGCTCTTAAAGACCCAGTCGAAAATTGAGCTGCTGGAGGGCATATTTATGAGTAGGTGCTTAGAGGAGGCACCCAGACGCCCTGCAGGACTTGGGGAACCACCTCCATCACCACCTCCCAAAGGCCAAGTATCTTGTAGTTGGGCGCCTCCTGCTGCGTCTCAATCAGGCTCCTGGCATATTTATGAGCCCCATTAATGATCCTACGATGTTGAAAACAAGGAGGGCTGGCCTCTAGTGAGTTGAGCAACCTCCAGAATCCAATATCTCTCATCTTCATGCTGGTGTTCACCTCCCACACCACCATGAGAAGATGCTTGGTATCGGCATCATCAAAGTCCTCAAGTTGAAACTCCCAGAGCTGCTTTCTCAGAGTGTGTTTGCTGTGCTCCACCAGCATGCCTGTCATATACTGTCATATGGGATTTCTGCTGAAGCCTCATAAGTTCTGCCACCAGTGCAATCTGCGCCTTATAAGAGCTGATGTGGCAGCAGCGCAACAACATCCTAATGGGTCTGTAAATGCCTCTGCTCCTTTCTATGAACTCTGTTGCTGTATACCTCAATACAGAATGAGCTTAAGCATCGAAGTCAACACAATTTCAAGATACTTGTATTTTACCGGGTGCTTCCATGTTCTACTTTATACCCAGGGGCATCCTTTTTAAAGTTACATAACAATTTGTTCACCCATTGGCAGTAAAAAGTGACTAAAAAGTTAAATAAAGAACCTTTAAAA
This sequence comes from Plectropomus leopardus, assembly GCF_008729295.1. Classification (NCBI taxonomy): domain Eukaryota; kingdom Metazoa; phylum Chordata; class Actinopteri; order Perciformes; family Serranidae; genus Plectropomus; species Plectropomus leopardus. Next base: position 13,783,811 of record NC_056481.1, read on the forward strand.
TAGGACATACTCAGTACATTTCTGCCCAAGAAACACAAATTGAAAAGCATTTGAATTCTTCTGGACAAGCCCGAAACAGATTCACTCCGACCTACACCCTTAACTCTTTATTTTAGATGCAGCAAACAGATCACACAAGACATCAGAGTAGATACAGAAGAAAGCTTCTTTTTCACTTATACACCAGCTTCGCCTAATAACAGAAATACTGAACCAAATAAAGATTATTCAAATCATTCAGTAATTAGAAACAGAGCTGTGTGTTTTATTCTGGCTAAACTGATGATGCAGCAGTACGCACAACCTCATAAGATTCACATTTTATGCTCTGGATAAAGTGAATTCACAAGAGACCTTCTGCTGTCTTTGAAGTAGTCTGGCTACTGGCTCAGACTTTGAAATAAATAAATAGATAACACTAGGGGGAAAAACTGTTAAAGATATTCCCTCAGAATCAATTCCTGGTTTACAGACTTAGAACTGTGGCTTTAAAGCCTGTTTAGTCAGTCTGGAGACATGTGACATGAGAAACTTGCCCATTAAATTCTCCCTAATTCTTTTAGTAGAAAACACTAGAGGGGAAGTTTAATCTCTGGATTGAGCAGCAAGTTTTTAGGGCTGTGAAACTAACCCTGCGGTTTAGATGTCAAAGGTTTCTTCATTTTTTGTTATGCTTATGGAAAATCTTATCTGTCCATTTGCTTTAGTGTAGACTATAAGGCATGCCAAGCACAGTCATATTGGTATTGTTGTTATTGTCATTGTAGTTTGCATTTGTTGCTTGTGTTGGTTGCTGTTGCAATATGACCCCATTGCCAGGGGTGGCATGACTAATTTTACACATTGCAAAATTGCACAACCTTAATAATATTTAATTTAAAAAAACATGTATTTCTTTTTTTATGTATTCATCATTTCCTTTTTCTTTCTATTTCAAAGGCAGTTGTATGAATACTTTTTACTGTTGTTGTTGTTGTGGTAGAGTATTGCGCTCCTTCACTGACTTTTCCTGGTGCTATATTTATTGTTGTATGTTTTACTGTATTTGTCTTATGTCTTGCTGTTGTATGTTGACTATGGTGAGAAATTAGTTTCTCTTTTGGGGATTTATAAAGTTTATCATATCCTATCCTAAACTAAGCAGGTAGAAAAATGTAACAGTCAGGGACTTTATAGAGTGCCCCAGGATTGGTGTTTTTCTGTTGGCCGACGTGGAAGTAAGCAATGCCCTGGTTCGCTCATCAGAAAGCCTATAGGATTTTTCCACTGGATTTTGGCCCATTGCAGCCAAAAAAAAAGGTCTGTGGTTAGCAAACGTTTATGATACTCACACATTTTGTTCAACAAGACAATCTCCACAAATGAACATACTTTCAGGATTTTAGAAACCTAAAAGCAATCATCATGAGGCTGTGCTGTTTGATGATGTAGTTTCATTACACCAACAATGTTTTAAAAGATACATAACATTTCACAGGTGGGGTATTTACTGATGTGCTTTATGTCATAGAACAAAATGTGAAAGTCTCATAGGCCTGTGTTAACCACAAACCCCATTTAAAACATCTAGCCAAAAACCAATTTAAAAAACCCATTGACTTTGAGACGAGGGAACCAGAGGTGCTGAAATTTGCTCAGATCCCAATTAGCTGTGCCCTACAGCACACACATTTTAAAACATACATTAAACATTTTATACCACAGAAAGTAAAACATTTAAAACATATATTAAATATTTCTGTCCATACAAAATGAAATGTAATAATTTGTGGATTTTTGAAGATTTTTAAAGAAAACATGCTTTTAAACCCACTAGCAGGTTTTGGGGTTGAAGGGGGTGTTTATAATAAATACAAAATCCAACTATTTTAAGTTGATGTCCCTCCCTTAAGCCAAATAAAAAAACACAACTACCTCCCAAGTTGTTGAAAATTATCGGAAATGCCTCCACCATTTGAACCACACTCTCACCTCTCATAAATAACAAACAATCACTAACCAGTCTGATTATGATCTAAATGTATTTTGAATCTGTACGTTTTTTGAGTCTTGTGCCATAGTAATAATAATAATACATATTATTTATAGAGCGCTTTTCACAATACTCAAAGATGCTTAACAGAGACAAAAATAGAATAGTTACTGAAGAATAAGTTACTGATCACATTAAGGGGGAATTCGTTAGTATTCAGGCACAAAGTCCTTTTTTCTAAGTATTCTGCCCAACGCTGGCAATACCCTGCCATTGCAATATCCGTAGGGGTTGTTGACAAACATGAAAGTGAGCAGCATGTGTCTATTTTCCAGAGGAAACTCAATTCCTGCCCTGCAGTGATACAGATGAGAAGGCCATCAAAGCATGTGTGGTATGCAAAATGACTGCCAGTGCTATATTTCACTTAGGTAGTGTGGTTAATCAGGAGAGCCGAACAGATACTGAGTGAGTTGCAGAGCATTAAGTCATGCTAAGCTGTGTCAGCTGACAGCAGCTTGCCCACCACACCCATCACATCTCACCGCATTGATTTTTAATCAATTAAAAAAACCTCCATGCTCACATCCTGGGTGCTGCTGGATAGTAGGTGAGCTGCTGTGCAACATCAAGATGCACATTGCATCCTTTGAGTCATTAGTTATAAGAGGAATGGCCACAGATAGTATGTTGCACATAATGGGTGCAGGGGAATGGGCACATAGAAAATTCCATGTGATGTTAGAGTGACCTTGCTTTATCCTCCGTGCATGGCTTGCATTTGGGCTATCAGCAGTGCCACATGGTGGGACGCTGCTAGGAAATAGAAAAGCAGAGGGGGGGGTGCTGGGGGGCTAGGGGGCAGTTTCTTATCAATATTCACTCCAATTACAGGACCCAACAAAGATAAAAACAATTTACATTTGAATGCAAATTACACTCTGCACAATTCATATTAACTTAAGTGTCAGGCCATCAGAGTCACCAATCAGTTTAATTGGTGTACATTTAACCCTTTGAAACCTGAGCAAATTGTTTGAAACAATGAGCAGCCTAAGAGGAAATTACCCAAAATTTTACATGAAATTGATAAAAAGTAAATTACCTGAAAATTAGCAAACATTATTTTAAATATATCATGAGGATTATTATATATTATGATTTTCCCTAGTTTAATTCTTTTTCCCTTAGACACCTACCTTTAAAAAGAAACTACATCTACTCATTTATTTAATTTGTGGAACATTTCTAACAGAGCTGCTCATTGCCTTTTCTCCTATGTTTTTAAAGAAATCAAACCAATTTCCTCAGATTTAAACACTTGTGAAAGCAATTCAAGAAAAGTGATGTCCATTAAGGATTCAAAGGGTTAAAGTAGGCTATATGCTCACAAAGTGTGTGAAGTACAGAGTCAACATGCTGAATATAAACCACTCTACATAGTGGTATTCACTCTCAGTAAATGTGCTCACATGTGGTTCTGTAATCTGAGTGGTGTAATACTTGCATGCCTTTATAGCCAAGCTTTAAATTGTGTGTTTGCAAAAAATTATATGTTTTAATGTCAGCATTGTACACATGCTGCCATTAATTCTAAATAACTCTCTTGATGTGAGCAGCCCGACTACAACGCCTTTTAGATGTACTGCCATATGATCACCATAGCAACAAGTGGATGGTATGAGGATATAACATCCAACAAGGGGTGGAAGGTACACCTACTCAAGAATTATACCTAAGTATGTCTCACGCCCAGATACATACAGTGAGAGTAGTCAAGGTATGTAAGGTGGGCTCCAGGGGCCTCATTACAGAAACTTCCCGAATCTAAAGTCCTAGCCGAGTTTCAGATGATATTTAGTTTTTAGTTATAACATTAAACAGTTTTTCAAACTCTATTTACAAAAAAAAAATTGTATCTCATGATGGGAATTTAGCTATTGCACAGCCATCCTAATGAAGCAAAATCTCCAGGGCTGAAAAATGAAGCCATCATGGAAGTACCAGAAAGTGCGGTTCTTTGAATGGCCATTTGAGGCTGGCTCCGGAAACAAGTCATTTCCTGTAGACCCCATGTTAAAATGTTCAACTTTAATAGAAATAAAAATGTTAATAGCCTGGTACAACAACAATTTTCGTCTCTGTAGCTTATTTCCTTCTTCATGACAACTAAATGTTTCTGGCTCAAAAAAATTAAGATGGCAGTGGCCAAAATGCCGGATTGCAGAATTTGAGGCTTCAGAACTGGAGTCCACAAACCAGAGGGTTATGTCATTGTAGCTACATTTATTTGGTCTATGCTATATCCATTATTTTTACAGCCTATAATATAGTCCCTGTCCTAAATTCAAAATGACTCCAAAAATGTGTCTCTATGACAATGAAGATGGGGAACATGAACATCCAAGTTGCTGACTACTACTCAGACTGTGTGATGAAAGCAATATATAATTCAAACAACTGAGAGGAATACTTCGAAAAAGGTTTAAGCTTGTCCAGTGACATGATTATTACCTCTGACTCTAATTGCTAAAATTAAATTAAAAGTAGGCCTATAGCGAATACATGCAATGTACAGAGATAGTAGTCTAAGGTGTGTTTTAATGTAACACACAGAGCGTGTCAGTGAGGGTCCTGGATATGGCTGATTATAGCTACTAGTATGCTCTATAAGAGATGCAGGCATGATAGGATGAGTGCTAATTGAATAATCCAATTACAGTTATAGCAAGGATATCTAAGTTAAGATAAAAATAGGACAGAGAATTGAGTGAAGGAATTGCTTCTGTAATAGGAAAATTTCACTTTCTTTGAAACTTAAGATAGGACAAGCAATTTAGATATTTTTCCAACATATATCTAAACAAAATCTCTAACCTAATATGGAAAAAGAAAAACTTCTAGTAATGACAGAATTTATTTATTCATCAAATTTTGAGACAGAGTCAAAAATGACACCCATATTTCTGGTGTGTGGAAGTTAGAGCCCCAAGAGAATATGCTATAGCACCAGAGGAATTTCTAAGTGACAGGGAAGCTCAGCGGCAGTGACACAAAAGTTTTGTGGTCTTATTTTTTTGTCCTCACAAGAACTTGGTATTCTTTTCATAAATAGGCCATGATACGTTGGCCTCATGCCTAATGAACGGCTCTGAGGGTATTTAAAAAAGGTGGTTTAAGCTCATCTGCCTGACTACAAAAGGTGAAAATGAAAAGACAACTGAAGAGCATTTAGAGGTAAAGCTCACAGCATGGCCCACAGTACAGCATCTCTGTTGAGGCTGAAGTCCCTTTTCTGTGTCAGGTGTTAAAATGCCCTTGTCACATTAAGTGGCAGATCTCAGGACACTTAGCATTCTTCCCCACCCCCTCGGCAGATGCAGTGTTTTTAATGACATTGTCTGCTTCCTGTCAAGTCAGCTGGGGGCTGATATGGGGAAAGTCACCTGTGGAAGGACAGTGGAAAGAAAATGTCTTGAAGGCCAGCACAGGAGCTCTGCTGGGCTCTGACTTTAGTGGGAGTGTTACGTTTGCTGTAAGGGGAATTGGGGCTGAAACTGCACTGCTCAGACACTCCACCAAAAAAAGAAAAAATTTAGGGCTATGCGTTTTTCCGCCGGTGTGTTTTCTCTACTGTTAGCTCAGTGTTCTTTTAACTGGGCTCACAGGAATTACTCCATTGCATGATTGAATGGTTTATGAAAAACGTCCAAAGGGAAATCTAAAAAATCTTTTCATCTTAGATATAAAAGGAGAAAATGTTCAGATTGGAAGGTACTTAAGAAGAAAATTGGCAAGCAAGTGAGGGAGGGCTGGGTTTGGAAATCATGTGCGTGTGGCTGCGTGCAGGGATGCTTGCATACGGCACCTACTTCACAGTTCAGGTGTGCTTTGCTTGCTTAAACTCTGGTCAGCTTAATCTTCAATTCAAATGAATCCTCTCCCCTCGGGCACTTGTCTCACCCCTTTCCGTCATTCCTTTTTCTCTTTAATTTCCTCTTACTGGTCATTTTTCACAGAGAATTTTATACAAGGCTATGAATATGCCTGCCAAGGTAGGGCAGAAATGTGGGCAGAAGGGATGACAAGATGAGAGAGGAGCTGCTGGTGAGAATCCCCTATATAAAAGAGCTGACACGTCTGCCTCTATTTGGGGTGCTGTGCAGATGAATGTATGGTTTCCCTGCATACCAGTGACCGCATGTGTGCACTAATGATAAGTGAAGGCTGCGCTAAGATAGTGCCTCTTGGTGGTAGACAGTTTTTTTATAGAGTTGTTAAGAGAATTGAGAATGACGTGACCTGTTTAGTATTCATCATTGCTGGGTCATTGGCCTGCTTGTTAATTTCACACAACTACATGTTGGAAATGATGAACTTATTTCTCATTTTAACATTCTGCAGGATTTTATTTTGATAGCATTTATAACAGCCATCTTCACTTTGTTGCAGGGTTTTTCATGCATTTGGTCTCTTCTTAGCAACTAAAACACTGGGGTTGAGCTTAATACTTAAATAAAACTTCCAGCACAGATAATGCACTTTATACAATATGAGTATAAAAATGTGAAGATAGCTGTACTTGTTAAGGAGAAAAATTGTCATTTGAGAATCTGTGTTCAGTTGTATACTCTTGTTTACTCAAAATTCTAAGGCTGATCTGTAAATAATTTTCAGGTTTACGATAACAACTTCCCACCCACTGGTCAGGTCCCACCCACTTCTAGTTTAAGTCACACCCAGGCACGCTTTAGCTTCTTTATGAGATGTACTGAGCTTTCAACTATCTCCCACTTAAACCCATCTGCAGCAATACGCTGACAGCAACTGATGTAGTTTAAAGAGTGAGAAAGTCTGAATATGGTGGGAGTAAGGGGAGGTGGATGGGTCAAACAAAACTGTTTGAATGCCCTCAAACATCCTTAAACCTGAAATGAATTTTCCAGCTGATTGGGGACAGGGGAACAACCTATCAACCTAACACTGATATCTTATCACATTCTTAGTTGATATTGTGAACTTGTTAGCCCCACATGCAGCAGATAAGAGCAACATTAGCATTCACTTGGTGTTATGTTTGTATCCCTGGTGAATGCAAGTCCAATATTCACCCTTTTAAGTGTTCTTTTGCTCTGCACCTATTCCAGAGGGAAATATCTGGCTCTTTAGCTGCTAAACGCTCCACTATGTTCACCTGCTAGGCTGTGACTGTGTATGTCTGTTGGGAACGCAGCATATAGTGGGTTGTTGGGGATTTTCTGCTGCCTGCTGTGGCTGAAAATGGCTCTGACAAGACTGGTGAGAGTGAACCAAAACAATAAGATTAACTCTGGAAAACGAGGATCGTAAGAACGTTGAAATGCTTTGAAGAGCTGAGGGGAACTGCTGAGTCTGTTTATAATTCTCTGTGGGTTCATTACTACAGGTGACCTCTTTTACATACAACATAGGAGTAATAATTAGTGTTCCATTAGAGTCGAAAATTGCCTTATTATGAAAATTAACCCTTTGACCTCATATCCGATGCGTTATTTCAAGTAAAATGTGCTTGGCTCCAGCAAAAACAATGTATAACATGTCACTGCCCACTTGGGATTTTCTTGTAAAAAAAAACAACAGGAAAATAGTGCAAAAGCAAAGCATTAATGGATGACAGATGACAGTGAGGAAGACATCACAATTGATTTTGTCATGACAGGAAAATGACCAACCCTGTGAAAAAAAATGGACCTTCTTTTAGATCTGTCTGTTGATTGGCCTGATTGTGATTTCTCATTTCTAAATATATATTAAGACTGGGGGGTTGTTTTTTGAGACACATTTGAAGCAGATGAGTCAAGGCTAAACACAACTTGGTGTTTTTAAGCCGGTTAAGGAAACAAATCAACACATCATAGTTTGATTTACAAGGATATGCAAAGACACGTGGATACAGCATTGGAGGAGGGGCCTCATTCAGTCCTCCAAAAGTTGCTCAGTGGCACATGAAGACAAAAGGTTAAATTTCCCTGGTTGGTAAATTACCCAGATCTTTCATATCTCTGGGCCCATAGAGCGAGTACAGACTTTCACTAGCCAAACTTACTGTTAGCTTACTGTTTTAGCCCTCCACTTACTTGAAATGGGATCAGATCATTTAATCATGTGACTCTTCTAGACTTTCTATATGTTATCACACCGAATAAGCAAAGCCTTATCATTTTACGGAGGTTGTAATGCCCAAAAAATGTATCCCCTGAGAAAGAGACATCTCTTTCACAATGAAAGATTTGGGGAGTAGTCTTTTTGGGCCCAATGGCATTATGTGATGGAAGTTGTAGTTACTTAGTGTGGTCACTATGTAAAATTGGCTTTAGTCCGGCACACTGGCTTCTTGCCTAAAGTCAGCTGGAATTGGCTCGAGTCCCCAATGACCCTGAATAGAAAAAGCAGTTACAGAAAAGAGATGGATGTAAAGAGACAGTCAACCTTTTAAGACATCTGGGCAAATGTTTCAAACTTTGGGGTGGGCGAACTGTGGTTTTATAGTAAGGTAGAGCTATGTATCATCAGCATAACAGTGACAGATGATGTTATAATGTACCCTAAAGGGAGTACACACAGGAAGAATTCAAATGCCAATGTATTTTTTGTGTGCTGCTGATAATTACTTGAGTTGCCCAGGCAAACAGCAAAATAGACAAGAATGACAAAAACTAATTAAGACCAGAGCCTGAAATGACTGCTAAATTCTTGAGAGCTGAGTGTCAGGTTGGAAACCAAGAGAAAAAGTTTAAAATTTAAACTTTTTAATTAATATCCAGGACATTCTTTGTTGTATCAACACAAGTCACATTTCTTCCTCTTTGCACATGCGACGAGTTTCTGAAAAGTGGAAATGTCCTCTGGAACAGGTACCACAGGGGATTTTGTTAGTTTGAAAACAGCAATCATTACAAACTAGTTTGTAAGTGTAAAGTATTTAAGAGAAGCAATGAAATTCTTTTGATCCACCGCTGCTTCAATTCAGTAATTACGATGGCAGTCACCTTCTCTCTTTTTCTCTCTGCTGGTTGCTGGCTGGAATAAGGCTTCCAGTACAAGACAAGAAATATTAACAAATTTGCCAGATGAAATCAAGTCCATCAATCTCAACAATTTTTGTATCCACAACAGAATTGCTCTCAGCAGCTCAGTGGCATTAATCTTTCTGATGATATTTTCCATCCTGACAAGGTTCAGCATCGACAAATAGGAATTTAAATTTGATGCTGAAGGACTGGAGAAGTCATGCTAATGAAGAATATGCCGTTGGTGACATGAGGTGGAAGTACACTCCGCCAGAAGGAGTGTTAATGATGGAAATACCTTCCCTGACTCAGGATTTAATACTGCTTTTTACTGGATCAGAGATAACAGTGGCACATTGTGTAGTTAGGCACAATTTAAAAGCATGTTCTGTGTGAGACTGTAAAACTCTCAAGTGCTGTTCTGCCAAATTATGACTCTGAACCAGTCTGTTCACCTTTTCAGTGTTTAAAAAGTGTTTCACTTTTTTTGAAAATGTGTCAGGCATTTCTCATAAAGGGGGATGTGCGCTGTGCAGAGAATAATTATACATTTAACCCACAGGAGACTTTTAAAGCTTCCTGAGTCATAACCCGATTAGAGGAACCCAGGGAGGTGATTGTGCAGAGAGGGAGTGTATAAATGTACCAAAACTGTAGCAATTTAGCAAGAGATTTCATACACTATTACTACTACTCCCCACATCTAATCATCATGGCCAATCAGGTGTGCAATCAATGAAATCTTGCTTAATGTTTCGTTTTTGGACTAAGCTGCTGGAAAATGTTTAATCTGGGCAGAGAAAATTTAAAATATTTACTGTTGTAAAGATACTGATGAGTACACAGAGAAAGAAACAACAGGCAGGTATAAGAAATTTCCCCTGCATACTAACAATATGTCCATGTGATTGGACATGTTCAAGTAAGTCTTGCATATAGTTGAGTGCGGTGCTGAAAGACGTTTATTAATAATTAGTGTATTGGCAAATAAATTGAGTACAAATTTGATAATTATTCAAGGAACTGATCAAACATTTGTGACCTTATGCTTCTAGTGATAACATTACAGGTACCTATCTAGCCTTGGTTTTAGATAAGATAAGATAAGATAAGATAAGATATACTTTTATTGTCCCTGTAGAGAAATTTGCTTTGTCCTGCACAGTGCAACATAAAAGCCATACACACACATACACATTCAGTCGCAACAAACATACATATGCATAGTGCTGTTACGAAATACATTTTAGTTCTTGAAGGAAACATAGCTTTCACCACCAAAACTACTTTGGGCTTGGGCAACAAAACAAAAGATTAAGGTTTGTGTTAAAATTACTATATTTGTGATGTAACGTTACCGTATATGTCTCGTGATCTCAACTACCCTATGTTGCATACATCTTTTTTAATTTTTTTATTGACTTCTGGTTTCACATGGGACATGAGCAGTGGTCTCCTAGGTACAAGTCCTGTGTTTGTTTGACCCATCCACTACCCATGCTTCCAAGCCTAAGAGGACTTTCTCAATCTTTATATTATGTTATTGCTGAGGATGGGTTTACCATGGAGTAAGTTAAAAGCCCTATGCATCCCATACAGATGCTAAAGTGTGTCTTGTGCATCTGTATCAGATGCCAAGCCAGTGTTCTGGGAATTAGAACAAGTTGCAACAATAGGCACCACAGAGCAAATTACAAAGCAATTAATATATTTGGCTTAGTTTTGTTGGCAACAATCTAACTCATATATTATATCAGACTAGTTTGTTTGAAGCAAATTTTGGTCTATTACTGCTGACCATGAGTGGATGCAGCTGCCTAGGGCAGCTGTTGCTATGGAAATGGGATGAGCAATTCAAACAGTGTGGATGCAGACATAAAACATTATCCACAGCTCTGAAAGCTACATCATGTCGAAAGTTTATGCAACAGTTCTGACATAGAGCTGTAGTGTACATATAATAATGGCATGTCAGAGTTTTACTGTCCAATCAACACACTTGTTTAAATTAAAACTAGACTCCATGTTTTAGGATTTGTTCTCTGCTCATGCAAAAAAAGGCAGAAAAAAACATAGAGTAAATAGACCATATGTCCCAAAGCTGCCAAATTTGATGCATGAATTTAAATTCATAGCCGCGACTGCTACCTAAAAATTAAACATCCAGATGGAAGAACTACAAGAAGCAATTTTAGGTTTCAGCGAGTAATACCTGAACAATATCTTTTTTTTTTCATTCTTAAAGCTTGAGCTACAAATTACACATGCATGCTGGTATGGACTCTAGCCCACACCTTAATTGTTCTCTTTTGGGCCTCAATCAGGCAGGCTAACCTTTTCTAAATTCATATTTCTTGCCACCACACACATACATGTAACCATTTGGGTAAGGTGAATAAATAAAGTCGACAGCAAGGATAGCAAGCACAACCATGAACATTTAATCCTAGAGCAGTGGAATTCAGAGTCTCAAAGTGTGTCAGCAGCATAGACTTACTTCCATGATGTTTTAAACATGTCCGGTGCACTAAGAAAGCTACCTCAGCCAGAGAAGACAAGAGGTGAGGAGTTGAGGAGGAACAGAAAAAGAAAGAAAAAATTGAGTAAAAATGTCTTCTTGCTTTTCCTTTCATGCATAATCAGAGAGGCTGTCTATCTATGGTGAAGCACTTTAGCTGCAGGGCTGAAAAGCTGGGTTGTGTTAATACTAGCTATGTATTATGAATGCAACATTAACTCACAGTTTCATCAATAAGTGAGCAATAGGTTGCAGATTTATATTTCCGACCTGGTGCATGTACACAAATCATAATCAATAGACTTCTTTGTTTGATTCATTATTTTCACATTTGGTCAGCTGCTGAAAAACACTCAGCTTATACTCATGTTTATGTACTCTGCATCTGTACATTTTTGGCAGCCACTCAATTAGTAATGGTAAGTCACTGCACACGCAGCCTCAAATTACACTACAATTCAAGGACATACCAAATTCAGCTGGGCAAGTGTAAGACATGCAGATATTAACTTATAACTAACTACATGCTGATTTCCATAATGGTGTGTCAGTGAGACAACAGGTAATTTACTGCCTGCCCCCTGGGTTCAATGAGGTGTGGTGAACATCGGCTGCACAGAATCCAGTTACTTTACTTAATGTAACCTGTTTACACGAATTAGCTTCAGCAGAGGCCACTGGTAAAGATTTTTTTTAAAGTCATCAAATATACCAGTGTTATTTCTGAGGTATAAACTAACAAAGCAGGTAATGTGAGCATAGACTTGGATTACTTGAAAAACAAAAAAGTTGTTAGAAATGTAATCAAGATCATAAATAAACATAATAAATTGCCATTCAATAACAAAGAGCATGGCATATGTATGTTATAAAAGTAGTTTTATTTTTATGACTTGAGGATTAGGGAAAGATGTAGTAAGGGTCGAGTTCAATGGGATGATGGGGTCAAGGGAAAGGATGAAAAGAGGGTTGTCAGCAGGGGGATGAACACGACTTGAAGGTTGGTCGGGTCATGGATGATGGGATGATGGGGTGGGGGGCAAAGAGAAGGATGAAAAGGGGGTGAGTGCATGTGGATGGACGGGGTCGAACAAAGTCGTAGTGAGGCTGGCTTCTCAACCTGGGGGTCGAGACTCCCGGTGGGAGACACATCTCAATGAGCTCTGTGCATCCTCATCCAGCAGCGGGTGTTCATATCCAAGACCTGCTTGTTGAGAGGCAACAGTGAGACGGAACAGAGGAGAAGAATGGGTTTTTTGGGGGTAGGGCTGTGAGAATTAATACAAACAGGTCAGGAAGAGTTAAACACACCTATATAGGTCACAGCTGGAGATTGAATCAGTGAAGCACAGGTGGTTGAATTTGCCAGATGCAGGTGAATTGAATTACTGAGAGAGAGAAGCATGGCTTTGTTCCTGAACCTTAGTTATAATAACTTCTTTTATTATTTCTATTGGTTCTAATAGTACAGTGTACTGACATTCAGCATGTGGTTTATGCAAGTGCACATTGTTCATCAATGGGTCCCTGGTTTTGTAAAATCTCTTAATGGAGCCGTTGAGGGTGCATTTTATTTTTTTGAGCTTGATGTTCTGCAGCACATCTTTGATCCATCAGCCGTGTGATGGAGGGGTTACATTCTTCCATTTGATTTTTATAGATTTTGAAGCGTCAGTATGTCATAAAAATGCCATAAAAAGGGTAATAAAAAAGTCATAGTATGTTATAAAGAGTGATGAAAAAAAATATTATACTATAATATGTCATGAACTAGATTACCGCCCTGCAGATCTGTGCCTCCGCAAATCAGTTAAATTGCAGTTACAGTTTGCATCCATGTCTGTACATACTCATATGTAGATGATGGTGCTTCAAATGCAGGTGATGCTGCAAAAAAGCTACAAATTCAAAAATGTGGATACTTCACAAACATCTTCAACCTGGCCACACAAAAAATCTTTACTGTCAGCATAGTTTCAAGGTGGACACCCTAGATTAGTGTTAACAAATCATCTAACGGAGTGTCTCCCCTTCTTTTGCTGAGCTATGACGTTGCAGAACATTATGAGTTTTTGACCTTTTGGATATAAAATGTCATCACTTCATCAATCATAATTTTAGACACCTTGAAATTTTGTCATAATTACCATATTAATATTTGTGTAATGGCCAAAAACATGTTTTGTGGGTTCACAGTGGCCTTTGACCACCAAAACCAAATCAGTTCATCTTTGGATGTTTGTGCCAGGTGGAGTCAATTCCCTCATGGTCATCTTGAGATATTGTGTTCACGAATATGAGATAGACACAAGGTCACAATGACCTTGACCTTTAACCACCGAATTCTAATCACTTAATTCATAATTCCAAGTGGACATTTTTGCCAAATTTCAAGAAATTCCTCCTAAGCGTCCTTGAGATATCGTGTTTACATTTACATCATGCCTCCTGCATGGTGGCAAGAAAAGATTTTTAAAAAGTCATTGTGCTAGTGTAGCCTGTAATCACATGTTGACTCCCTAAAATAGGACTGAGTCATCAAACTCACTACTTGATCTCTACTTTTTGTTTCAAAATGTTTTAAATGGTCCATTAGGCTGTTAAGTTTCTAAAAATTTTAAGGTGTAAATTGAAAATGGTCTTGGATGAAAGCATGTGGAAGATACATGTGATGTATTGGGATATGTGAATGCATTCATTTGTAGGCTAAAGATTTGATGGTAGTGAAAGATGTAAAAAAAAAAAAAAAAACATTCCCATTAACAATTTAACTTTAAGTTCAAGTTCACACTATGGACTAAACATTTCTTTGGATGTTTGCATGGTTTTCTTTGTTCTTCCATTTAACAAGGCGTACTGAGTACAATCCAGCCTCAGAAAGCATCAAAATTGCAATGACCTCATTCCTTGGGCATAATGTTGCATAGTGGTTTCCATTTTCAGTAGGAGGTAAGTTTTCTCACTATCATTAGGATTATGGCCAAATGGATAACCAATGTTTTTGCTGTGCTGATCCAACGTTTGGCACAAGAGATGGTTTAGAGACCTCAGAGATTGTGGAAGGAGGCAGCCTCACCAGACATGACATTCTGATGTAGATGATGTTCATTTTTTACACTTATGATGTAGGCCGCTTAAGCTCTCTCTCTTGACTATGGCAGGAATCTTACAATAATCTTTCATCCTCTTAAAGAGAGAAAAAAAGACTGCCCCAGAGAGCTCCCAGATAGAGCCCAATTCATTCCACGTGAGATTATCCACCACAACATTGCTAAGAAAAAAAACTGGAAGATTTTGAGGCAAGTCGTTAAAAAGAAGGAAAAAGGAAATGAGGAAGCCACAGGGGTCCTTAGTCCACCTTTAGTATGATGTAAGGTGGCTCACATGATACAAATAGGGGGGAAAAGCCTAGAATAAAATGTGGAAGTGATGGGAAACCTTACGAGTACAATCTCTGTGGCAAAATGTTTTTCCTCAACATTTGATCTCTGGTCTTTTCTCGTATTTCCAGGTATTTAACTCCAATTTGTGTCAGAGATGAGTGTGATTGTCTCTGCAAGGCTACGGCAGTAAGAGTATATTTCTCAGGAGTAAGGGCGAGCCAATTGTGCCAATGTAAATTTCCCTTTTCTGACTGCTGACAGGACTGTTGATCACACATGCCATTCACTTGAGTCCCAGCTTTGCATTTGCTGTTCATTAGGTAGCCTACTCTGGACAACTGTTGAGGAGCAAAAGAAACCAAAGAGTAGCTGTGTCCTGATGAATTTGTGGGTATTTTGATCCAGAATATACATCAGGGTTTATAGTTTTATGAATGGGAGCATCTTACTTTACTCTAATACAAAGCAAAACAGGTAATATGCCATTAAAGATAGCATAAATCAGTGGTTCACACTTCTTCTGGTTGCCATACAGCCACAGAATGAACTGTATGTTATCTAATATGATTAATTATATGAAGTGGATATTACAATCATTTTAAAGCAGTTAAACTGTCACTGTTATGGTCAGTTTGGTCAAACTTGCATTCATACAACAGCTAGGTTACTAAATCAGTACAATTTCCCTTCACCTGAGCTTCTACACCCTTTTTCTCCACCTGCACTTCATCCCTTCGTCAGACTAGTTTGTATTTAAGTCCTGGTTTTCAGCGTGATCTTTGTTGACTCTTTGATTTGCTTGTGTGATGCTTAGTTGCTGTTTCCCTGCTCCAACCTGGACAAGAGTGATATGTTTGAGTTCCTGTCGCCTGCAGTCACATTTGGGTCCCCCGGCTCCGCGCCACATAACAGTGTGCTTGACTTCCCGTCTCATCATCATGAGCTCACATGTTCGATTTGAAAGCAGCATTGGGCCTATTTTTATTTTCACATTTGTGGACTACGTTTACTGTGCTGTTCTTCCTGTGAGGATGTGGTTTAATAATAATAATAATAGTTGATAAAACATACATAAAATAAAAATCAGTCAAAACTGCAGGCTTAGACAAGATAAAACAATCTTCAGTTTAAAAACAAAGAGATATGTCTTCAGATTTCGTTCAAAGGTTTCAGCACATTAAGAGCCCCTGAGATCATCAGGCAGGTCGTTCCAAAATTACGGGGCATAATTAACAAAGGCTGCCTCTCCATGCCTTTAGTTCTGACCTCTGGAACAACCAAGTGGTTTTAGTACGAGGATTTTAGGGACCTAGCAGGTATATATATCTTGACCATGTCAGACAGATAAGATGGTGCAAGGCAATTTAGTGATTTAAAAAAACAATAACAGAATTTTAAAATGAATTCTGTGACAGACATGTAACCAATGTAATGTGGGCTGTCTGGTTTGTCTGGTTTTCGTCAGAACACTTGCTGCTGCATTCTGCACAAACTGCAATGGCTTTCTAGACACACCAGACAAGAGTATTACAATAGTCGGCTGGAGAAAAAGGCATGTATCAACTTTTCTGTATCTGCATGGAAGAGAAACCGTCAATATTCCTCGAGTGCTAAAAGGACACTTGAGTCACATTTCCAATATGATGTAAAGTTTAGGTCAGGATCAATGATAAATCCAAGGTTTTTTACATGTCCTTTGGTGTTGCTGCAAATAAATGTAGGTGGTCAAACAGCTTTTCTCAGCCAATCATGCAGTCAAGTTACTGATGGAACTATAGTCATTTCAATTTATGGAGATATATAGCTGGGTATTGTCTGCTTAATTATGGAAATTAAAATTGTGGTTTCTAATAATATTGCCAAATAGTAGATATATACTGAAGAGTCTGTTTAAACTTCACTTTTGATACTTCAGAATCATAATCAGCTTTATTGTTCAAGTGTATAAGCTACACACACACACACACACAATGAATTTTACTCATTTTGTTTGTTCTTTTCATACTTTGTTTCTCCCTGAATTATTGTAACTAATTTGACCATTAGTCTATATTTCTATTAATCCAGTTTTTTTTCTGGATCTAGTCATGTTTTACAACACCTTTGGTTTTTCTCCTGTTTGCAGAGTGTTATATTTTCATGCTTTGCAGTCACTATCATTGAATTTGGTGTCTAGTATTGTGTTTGTAGTTTCACTGTTGCTTCCAGGGAACACTTCAAAGTCAAGCTCCTTATCTCCAGCCTCTAAGTGTGTTTGACTCGCTGTGTAACTGTGCACGTACATATATAGTGAGGGCAGAAGAAGCTACTGAAAGCAATTCAACTCATCCATATCACCTTTAATGTCCATATGCCCATATCTTAATCATGCAGTTCTGTTTGGCAGCTGACCATCTAACTCGGTGCTAACAAGCACCCGAGTGCATTTTTAATGACATGCCAGTGTTTCAAAATTAATTACCACATATTGAAAGGGCTGTACATATATCCACTAATAAATGGCTAAAGCATGTTTCAAGGCTAATCAAGTAGGCTTTAATACTATCTGGAATGAAAAACAAATACCAATACACCAAAAATAAAAAAAACATTCCCTGTTCAATAAGAAAGATGCATTCAATAATGTAAAGTATATGGCATGCTTTGAAATTTTTCATCATTAATGTTAAAAATATGTTCTAGTTCAAACATGCTAACTAAAAGGTCCCATATTATAAAAAGTTAGATTTCCATCTTTTTTTTTCGTTATAAAGCATGTATAGGTAAATTATGTGATAGTATCAAAATGTTTTTCAGAAACTGTTACTTTAAATGTGCCGTCAGGACTTCCATGAGTTTGTGGTGTCACAGCTACACTATATGAAGAGAGATACTTGACACAATCATTCGTGGTGGAAATGATGGTGCAGATGTGAAAGACCGGTAAACACTTACCAATCAGAGCAAACTGGGCTTTTTTTGGAGGGGGGCTTAAAGAGACAGGTGCTAAAACTGAGCATTTCAGACAGAAGGTGAATACAGGTATATTGAGATAGACACTATGAGAAAAATTAGGGGATTTTTGAAAACTAAAGCATGTAAAATGAAACCATGACTACAAGTGAACCTGGAAATTAGCATAGTATGGGACCTTTAACTGTTTTTTTAGAAAAGCAAGGCAAAAGTTATCATCACTAGATTTTTTCCTTATGGGCAAAACTATATTCATGCAATTCAAAAGCAAAAAATAATTGTATAAAATGCATTATTCATATTTTTCAAAATACTATATTCAAATTTAGGTACATCCCTGTAAGTCTGATAACCAATACCACCATCTTCCTAGACACAGAATTAAATGTATACAGAATGACCTTAAATTTGCATCCGCTTATTTGTTTGGTAAACGGCAGCATACAAACAAACAACACTGCATGTATAAATGTATCATTTTGCATAGTGTCTTTAATTCATTCCACAGTATCTTAAACACTGGTTACAGAAATTTTGGACTTGAATAACTGCGTCTTAGTTGGGACTTTCTGGTCATTTAAGACTTGGACTTGCCTCAACTACATCAGGGCACACACAGCACAAAAACACACATGCAGGGACACAGTATAACTTACTCTAATTCATTTTCCTGCTGTCGAAAGTGTAATAAACTCTCAAGCAGTGTGTGCTTGGCTTTTCTGTGGTAGAAAGCAGAGCAGTTCATTAGCCTTATCTCTGTTAAATTTGCCCACCATGGAACAGCACAGGGAAATCAACCCTGGAATCCGTTGGAGTTGGGCTTGGCAGGATTTGGGTTGTTCATTAATTACATTTTGTAATGAGTATTTCTGTCGAACATGATTATTACACTGGTGGGATAATGGCTGTTTATTTCATGGCAACACAAAATATCCATCCCAGTCCTTTCCTAATGTCATCGGGTGGAACATTTAATCAAGCTTTCAGGGTTTTGAAAATAAGTTTTCTTTCTCCTTGAAACATAGAGGCCCAGGGAATATCTATTAGGCCCTTAATTGATTGCAAACTCACGGTCGGAGTCACATCTCAATCTTTCCAGTTTTCTCTGGCCCCCTGCTCTCTTTCACCCTGGCTTGTTCGTGTGTACAGTGGGTCATAACATGCATGTCTGTGGCTGGTGCTGTGGAGGGTGAAGAGCAATAATTTAATCATTGGACCAAGAAGATTTGAAATAAGACCAATGAGTGCACAAGGGCAAACATACAATGAGGAGGTGTAAGCGTTTCTCGGAGAAGGTTTACAAATGTCAGGCGTTCGAAGAGAGTAAAACAAGATATTTAATAGCGCATAAATGGTGCAAATTCACTTCAGTGACTGGAAAAAAAAGTTGTAGAATATACATATTATGGAAACTGTTCAATTTGAGTTGCATTTTTGTCGATGTTGTCCAGTGAGTATTTTTTTGATTAGCTAGTGAAAAGTCATTAGAGCATCATGGGAAAGAGTCATGAATGGATGGTGAATAGGCCTACCAGGCAGGGCAAAGCAGCCTAAATCATACTGACCAGGAGGAGACTCAGAATGACCACAAAGAAATGCAAATAAACTGCGAAGAGACACAACACAGGGATGCCCAGTGGCTCAGTTGGTGGAGCAGGCGCCCCATGTGTAGAGGCTGCGTCTTCGCCACAGGCCAATGGTTCAGTTCTGGCCTTGGTCCTTTGTTGTGTGTCATCCCCTCTCTCTCTTCCATACTTAAGCTATTCTATCAAATAAAGGCACTTTCTAAAAAATAACAAGACATAACATGTCAATCAAAATCATTTACCTTCTCTGTTATATGACAGCTGATCTCATCGTCTGTTTAGAGGGTAAGGAGCTTCTGAATCTCATTGTCTTCCCAGTTTTCAGACATTTACTATACCACTGTTCTTCCTCTTTGAATTAGTGGCTATGCTAACAGCTTTGACAAACAAATATAATATGAATAATTAATCAACAAAAAATTGAGAGGTGTTAAGGATGCTCGGTCGTGCAGGCAGAACAGGTCAGCAATTTAATGGAAATATGCAGCTGTAAATTTAACAAGCTCTTTCATTTTCAGTCTGGAAAGGCAGACTGATCTGTGGGTGGATTTCAGTGACAAAATGAACTTTTGTCACAGTTTTTCACAGTTGTGTTGATGTCACAATCAATAGAGTCAGTGAAGTCTTTATTTCCAGAACACCAGCACGCTGCCTGCCATCTCATTCTTTTACTCATTTAAGCGTAAAAAAACACGACTTTTTTTCTCAGACACACCCGTACATGTTGTGTTGTCGGTGTGTGTCAGTGGTGAATGCCAGCTGATGTGCCTGTTCAGAGTGTTTGTAAACATCTGTAAACTTTAATGAGTCGTGATGAAATATTAATAGATCGTGAATTTCACTTTATGTTATGACGTTTTGCTGCTATGATTGCTGTAGTGCTGCTGCAACTTTGCACATGCTGCTGACGCTCTGGTTTGTAGTTTTGCATTAGTCTGTTTTTTAGTTTCATATTTCCAAGTTGTTGGTCTGAGAATGCTTGTCTTCAGTTACTTAAATGTCGAAGATAATACTCATTTTTGGTTTCATACTTGAATTTTCAGTCTTTACTAGAATATATTTAACACTTTATTTTTCTCATACCGTCTGACTGAATGTACCTGTATTCAGCTTCTGTCTGAAACACTCTGTTTTAGTGCCAGTTTCTTCAAAGCCCCTTTCAAAAAAAAAAAACAAAACTCCAAAACATCCCAGTCTGCTTTAATGGTCGGTGTTTCTGAGCCTTCTGTAATACTGTTTGTATGTTTTGACAAAACGAATATGTACAACACATCAAGTAAATGATAAAAGCATGAGAAAAAACAGCATATCTGATTGGCATACATAATAAAAACAACTAAAATAAAGACAATAAACGACAAAAGACACAATAAACTAAAACAAATAAATAAACTAAACTTAAAATAGCAGGGGTACAAGCATACAGCTAAAAGAAAGTATATTCACTCAGGGAAAAAATGCATAGTTTTCCAAAAGCCTAACCTATTAACCTCAGTGATTTGAGCCTTCAATTGTAGGAGGACAGATTAAAAAAGTGATGTATAGAATTTCTGTTTGTGAATAACAAGATCAGTTAGACTTTCAAGAGTACTATTGTCTGGATTATCATAGTAACAGATAATTTTTTTAAGACATGGAAATCTGACTTTTTTACAATATTTGGCCTTAAACTTAACCCTTTTTAGGGTGACAGGGGGCATCAACCTGTCCCAGCACTGGAGGCTGGGAGATATCGTATACATATTTTCTATTAATACTAATACTAGTACAAATATTTTAAAAACCATCCTGCCTGACCTCTGTGGGTTTTTAATGTAGGAGAAATATATAGCAACACAGGAGAGCATTCACAACTCTACTGTTTACCCTCTGCAGCCCAATTTCATTTAAGTTTCATCTGATCTGATCTGATCTAATCAAGGTGATTTGGCTTATACGTTATGGCTCTCCGCGGGGCACAAAATCTCTTGCACTGATGGATTGTGTGCTTTGCCGGTACATTGCACTGCCAGTGTAAGCCACGACAGAAGTGTGCCTCTCACAGGTCATTCAGTGATCCAGCTCCAGGCGAAAGGAGCTAGGCCAGTCGGTAATGCAGGGCAGCATGAGGTCTGCTGCAAAGTGGTCGAGCTGCTTGTGCTCTGCTGATGATGCGGACATGGCTCACCGGGAGACTGATCCATGAGCCAAGCTCCTCCCGGCCCCGGTGAGACAACCTGGGGCCAGGCTGAGAGTCTGGCAGCTCTGTGACTCACTGAATGGTGAAAAGGAAGAAACATCTTTACTGTTGTACTGTCCAGATAAATTATAGTAGGTTTCACTGGTGACATATTACTTGTCATGCTGTTTTCTTCCTGTAGTCTTTAATTAGACAGCTGGACGAGCTGGACGAAAGACTTTCCAAGCTCTAGCATGTGAGAGCTGCCTCCATCCAGTTTGGAGTATGTCTCCATCTCTTGCTTCTCTCCAGGGAGGAGAGTTATAGATACCTATAGCTTTGATGGTACAAGAGCATAATGCATCTGGGATGCCCTTTGACCAGGCAGGCCATTACTGGCTCAGCCATGAGAGGGCTTTGTATTGATCCATGTTGTTGTTCCTCAACTGGGAGTTACAGCTGGATAGACCAGTGAACACAGCCAAACAGAATGACTATAATTAAATAATAGCTTTCTGTCATTTTATAAATTAAACCAAATAAAAGCGAAGCAGAAGGTATGAAACCACTGGGGACTATGTTTACCTTTATGAATGTTAGCTAGTGGACGTTTACAGCTGCAATTGTGGAACATACTGACAGATTGGACACCCAAAAAAATCAAAGCCAATATGTACAAAGCGTGCTTATCATATATAATCTGTAGACTGTAAATTTTGCCATTCAGTTAAACAAAATTATATTGACTACATATATTAGTTAGCACATTTTCTCCACGTATATACTGTATTGAATAGGCATACCAATACTTATAATAACCGTGATATTCAAAATATTTTTATCATTATAATAATAAAGATATAATAATATCAGATAAATCAGCAGGCTGTCCACATGCTCTGTTACACCAAATGCACCAAAATTAGTACATATCCCACATATCCATGGTCCACTAATTGTATGTACACACACATGTTTGAAAAGACCTGTTTTTGATACCGTGTGAACTTCATTCATCATTTTAAGGTCACCATGTTTCCTTGTCATGTTACCTAATCTACATAACTTTGCATTACATGTGTAATTTTACATTGAGTAGCTACTCAACTTAACATGGAGTGTGTAGCATTATTTGTGGGGCGTTAATTCATAGAATATCACAGAAACTGTGACAATACGTTTTACAAGGTGGGGTCCGTTGCACTCTGCCAGTGATTCCCTGAAAAGCCTTCTGATTCATGAATTCAAATTATAATATATATTCTTTATTATAAGATATTATAATTATTCATTATAATCAGAATTTGCATTATGTTCACCCCATGTATGCACTGTAAGTTAAACTTTCTTTTGATAAGCAGCTTATTGAATTGATGTCACTTGCATTGTTTGATGGGTATTCTATTTTGAGATGCTGCCAATATTTTAATACATGCCCAATATATTTCTAATAATTTTCTCACGTTATTTCACATAATAATTAATACTATAGAATAGTGAAAAAATAGGCTGCATAAATTTTTTCCAAGGCATTTAGACAAGGGGATCTCAGTATATTCTTGTAAAGGTTCCTTGGCAAAAAGTTTTCCTGTATATTGTGATAATATTGGTGCAATAAAAATTTTATATTGTACCAGCACTTTATGAAACTTCCAAAGTCTACAATTTATTGCATTTATGCCAGGTTTTTTTTTTTTTTTTTTTTTTTTTCAAAAACTACTGTGAAAATAACACTGACCCCTAGGATACATCAAATTCATTCATTCATTCTAAGTGTGTTTTAACAACCTCAGCCAACTTTCTCTTTTGATATGAATCACAGCTCTGAATAAAATTTGAACATTACACACACTTCATAATTGCCAACCACTATTTATACCACCAAGGTCTCTGACAGAAACAGTCTATTGACTGCAAGCAGTTTTCATCTGAGGCATATCAAAAAAGGTCTGCCTCTTTTAGTTTTAAAGATTGAAAAGAATTTGTTCCTCTGCTGAAGGTTTTGAAGCACTTAAAAACACGTTTTCAGAAAGGGGTTACTTTTGTACAATGGAATGATTGTGCTTACAACAAAGGCTGAGAGGTCTAGAGCTTATCTAATGCAGCCGCTGTGTAAGCATAAGTAATATATAAAAATCATTCATATGCGTTTACTTGAAGTTTTCACCTTTGTCCGATCAAATCAAATCCATAATACTGAAAGACAAAAGTATTTTGCCGTCTGATCAAAGCGAGTGCGACCAGATATTTTTAACAACAAACCCTTTCTTAATGTACTCATGCTGCTAGTGGAGCTATTTATATGCAGTATATGCCCCTGTGGCTGAATGTATGTGGGAAAAACAACCACAAATTTTGATCCCAGAACAGACTGTGCACTTAAGCTGAGGAGCCCAACTTTACCTGTGGTGAAACATTTTCTGAAATAGAAATACGCCAAGTGAGCATCACCGGACCAATTCTCAAATGCAAATGATCTGCCAGGGCGAATAACGCATGAGCTCAAGGATTTGTCTGGCTCCCAGACAAGAAACACATACTTTCCAGGCAGAAAGTAAATTCCCAAAAGTGTAGTGGCAATCTGGGTTGACTGATTTTGAAAAGAAAAGTATTTAGAAGAAAGTATTTTAGGATGAGGTAATCATTTTTCATACATCATAAAAATTACTTTTGGTCGTAATTAGTGTGCATGTATTAGTTTGATGCAATATGGTAGAGATACTACTGATTTATTGGACAAGATTTTTTCTCTTCAGCTGTTATCCCACACGTATTGTATGAAGAGTTAATAATGATGTGGGTATGAAACATACAGCAAGAAAACATATATGGTGAAATGTAAAAAAAAATGAGTAGTTGACACATGAGCGACAAGCCTGGTTATTTATTGATGTAATTATTGTGTTCTGTGTATTGTGTTCTGTAATTATTCAGTGACTTGTTGTCACTGCCCTGATGAAAGCGTTAACAATGAGCTTTAATTCATCGTCACGCCAATGTTTGAATACTGAAGGTCTACACAGGGTTGACGTGCTACTTCACTTTATTTTATGCCACTATTTATCACAGTATGCATTAACATGGCATCTGCAGTGCTATTAGAGCATGAAATAGCATACCTGCAACAACTGCAAAGTATAGTACCAGACATGATAAGCACACAACATGTATATACCATGCTGTAATAAAACATAGACAAAATAATGAGCAGATTGAGGTCATGTCCTGAGTTGATTCTGCATTAAATAAGGATTCTTTAGCGAGGGAATGGTCAATTTTCAATTGTAATAAATAATGAAACTAATGAAAGTATCTGCACCCTATAATTCATTAAATTAGCCTTCATTATCCTACCATCAGCCTTCCATCCAATGGGAAAATGTATTACCCACAGTTTCGATGCCCTTTCTTCACCTATACTGAGTCTTTTCACTTGTGTGTGTTAGGCTGCAACTAACCATAATTTTTACTGTCAAATTATCTTTTGTCTTTGAACAATAATATTTTTTAAGTGTTTTAAAATAAAATGTATGTCTGTACAACGCACTGTTAAATTTGGAATATGATCACTAAAAAACAAAGAAACAGAAGTTTGAAATAAATATGAAATACAACAAACTATAAATAAAAATATAAAAATAAATTGATATAAACTAACAAATCACAGGTGATGTCACCTAATCAGTAAGAAAATAAAAACAGAGATCCCCCCCCCCCCCAAAAAAAAGGTTAAATCCCAAAAAGAAGAGCAAAGACAAGAAAGGAAAAGATCCACAGACACAGCAAACCAGTTTGGGGACATCTGGCTCTACTCTGTGTGTTTGCTTCATCCAGTGTAACGCGCACTCCAGTGTAAAAAATTAATCAGTCGTTTGGGCCCAGAAAAAGCCGTCTTCCGAAAAAATTTGATTGTAAATGCTATATTACGTAAAGATAAATAGCATCAAATGATAGTATTTTAAATCAACGTCAAGTAAACTTTTAAAAACGCTTTAGATCCCACACTGCACCGCCCAACATTGCTTGACCGAGACAGTCCGTATAACATAAACATACGCACCCCTTTTCACATTACGGATATGACGTCAACGCGCTGCTATTCAAACTTCAGGAAACGAAAGCGTTTGGTTAGAAAACGGTCTTGTTCCAAAAAGGAGAGTTTCAGGGGAAATCCTCAGCTTACTTTATCTGTAAGTGTAAAATATTTTGTCTTTTCCTGTAATCTTTTTACTTTATGTTAGTGTTTTGAAATACACAACGATGTAACGTAAATTAATCAATTACTGACAGGTGCGAGGATGTGTTTAACGTGAAGGAACTGTCAGTTTTGTCACCGAGATATCTTTTTAACGGATGTTTACTTAAAAATTACATTGAGTTACGTCAAAAATTTAGGATACATTACTGTCAAATGCGCGTGCAAATGAATGTAAATATTTAACGTTAAGCTAATTTGTATACTAAGTATACTGAAGTTGTGAACATTGTAGAGACTTTACGTGCATATTTCCATCAATTTACAGTAGTTATTTGTCAAGCAAAAAACACAGGTTAATATGAATATTAATATTTAACCCTTTGAAACCTGGACGGACATCACTTTTTTTGTGCTGCTTTCAGACACCTTTTACAAGTGTTTAAACCTTGTGCAAATTAGTGTTATTTTTTTCAAAACATGGGGGGAAAGACAATGAGGAAATTACTAAGGAATGTCCCACAAAGTAGATTTTAGAAATTTATTTTTTAAAAAGCTAGAGAAGAAACGTTTGTAGAAAAACATATTTTAAAATTATGTTACAGATTTATCATACATTTTAAGCATTTCTTTTCAAGTCTTTTTTGCCTTGTTTGTTCCTTTATTTTACTTTTTCTTTTTTCATAATTTTCAGATGGTTTTTATGCACTGTTTTCTTATTTCTTGATAATTTTGGGGTCATTTCTTCTTTATGTGCTCATTGCCTTTTTTCCAAGTTTTTGAAAGAAATCAAGAGAATTTTCTCAGGTTTCCAAGAGTTAATAATACATCCGTAGGCCAGCAATTTATGCCTCATTTTGGATGTTTCTGAAGGGTTTAGTGTTTCGAATTTTACCTTCAGTTTGATTATTTATTGCCCAAATGATCTCAGTCAATATAACTCAACATGTATATTCTGGATTTTACACAAAAAAACATCAGTTTGTGAAATGTCTTGTTTCCCTCTAGAAGATCACGTCCACAACACCCAACAAAGCAGCCATGACATCAAAAGGAGCCAAAGAGACCATCGTCAGCAGGTTGGGTTTCAAATCCAGCAGCTCTGTGTCCAAGTCTGAGGTGGAGCTGGAAAAAGTCAGGAAGGAGAATGCTCACCTCAGGAAAAAGATTGATGAACTGGCCAAACGACACATCAAACCACCAGACTCAGACAAAAGCAAGCTTCTGGAGGTAAAGGAAGTGTTGATTTTGAAAGTGTATTGATAAATTACAGTTTCAGAATTACCTGTTTGTCTCATTCTTAAAATGTCTATATGGTATCTTGTGTTGATCATTTCAGAGGATCCTTTCCCTTGAGACGCTACGAGAGAGAAACAATCAGCAGTTGCTTGTTAAAGAGCAGGAACTGGAAACAATGAGACAGCAGCTGACGGCTAGAGGAGGGGAGGTATGTACAAAATCACATTTATGGTAGAACGGCAAAGATATGTCCATCTAGAAGTCCAACGTCAGCATGGACACACAGAAAGACAAGTTTGGACATACTGAGGCAGCAGTTTTTTGGCCCAGGTGGAGGAGCTATTCCTACAGTTGTGTCTTTGAGAGTACTCCTCAACTTGTGAAGATTTGTTGCACTTTTGGCATTGAATTGGAAGCATATGTATGGCTGGCAGCAGACAACTGTCAGAAAGGGGGAGAAAAGAAATCATACTAGATTCCCACTGAGCTGCCATAAAAAGCAGTTGGGGGGGAAATAGCTTCTATCCTATTTTGACAGCAGCTCAGCTAAGTGACGTTTAGACAGGCGGCAAAAACTGCATACTAACACATGGTGCTGTTCACTTGATATTTATAAACCCAACTATCTTTCACTGTTGTGGGTCTGTGTTTGTGGCACTGCTGGAGAAAACAGTGCTGTCTGTTTGAGGTTGTTGCTTATCCTCGTGAAATCTCTTCAATTGTTGCCGAAATCGTTTTCTAATTCAGGCTAGTCAGAATGCCATCAGGGTAAAACTTGGAAATAACACGCTGGTAAATAGAATATCAGCTATTTGTTTTTCCCAGACATCATCAATGTGTAATGTGATTTAATCGCACTTGCCTCTTCCTCATTAACTTTCATCAACAAGAGTGCTAAAACCAGAGCTGCTCGGTGGGCAATGCCAGCACATTGCCAGCCGTGTAATGCCATTTGTGTGAAGCAGATAATTGCTTGGAGAACAGTAAATATCCCCAGAGATCTGCTTCTGCATAAACAAAGGTTTAAAAAAAAAAATCCGGTTTACATGGTTGTTGTGGGAGCAAGTCAAGGTGTTGTTTGTTCATGTTGTTGTGTTTTTCAGGTGGTAGCATCACTACAGGCCCAGCTGGAGCAGCGGAGGAAGGAGGCAGAGCAGAGAGACGTGTTGTTCCAGAATTTGTCACAGGAGACAGAGAACCTGAAAAATCAGCTGGCCACTGTGTCTGCCCGCTGCCAGTCGCTGGAAACACAGGCAGTGGTAGGTTGACCAGCTTACAGCTTCTACATAAGTCAAGGGTTTTTTTGTCTAATGCACAGTTAAACCAAGTATTCCTGAAACACAATGTATAAAAGGTGAAAAAAGCAAATTCAAGATTAAAACAAGCTGAATGTCTCTGAGGGGAAATTGCTTTTCAAACAGCATGCCGACACAAATACATACAATACAATATACACAACACAAAATGAGATCCATATCTCCAACACCGACGCCGTGAATCATGGAAAAATGCAACACAATGACATGACAACTGGGGTTGTAATCTGTGGAGAAAAAAAGCAGTAGCATATAAGAAATTAAAATAAGATGAAAGATGAAAAAAAGACGATGAAGAAACAAAAAGAAAATATCAAAACAAATATCATTTGGAGCTGGGTAAAAAATCAGATATTACAATATTTTTAAAACTCAGAAAGAAAACTCCAAGGCACTCTCTTTAAACCTTAAAAACAGACTCTCTGACGAAGGCTTGTATGCCAAAACTCGTAGGAGTGTGTTTTTAAGAGAGTGCCTTGGAGTTTTCTTTCTGATTTTTAATCCTAGTATATCCCCACCCAAAGAGCAGCTCGAACAGACTGACTTTTGAGTCAAGGAAGCGCTTTTTTTTCTTGCATTTTTGATCACAATATTTTTGACCAAATACCTTTATATCGATATCGCAGCAATATGGGAGAGTTGACTATTTCTGCTTTCCAAGTGGCAACCTCCAAGACTGAAAAACCAAATCCAATGCGGAAGTGCCGAAAACTTAATCGAGTGGCCACTTGATGTTAGACCCCTGTGTTAAAGAGTGCAGCCTAAACAAACATGTTTGCAACCTGATACAAAATCAGCATTAATACAGTATATGAGTCAGATCCGCCCCTCGCTCCTCCACAGCAGCAGACTCTCACCTTTTTCAACTCCTAACTACTTTTATTTTTTGCTATTTCTAACTAGTTATGACCTCTAACTACTTCTTCAGATTTCTACTACTTCTGATTACAAACCAACTACTTTTGCTGGCATCAAAGTGTTAATGGTGAATGGTGATTAAAGAGCTTATTCAGTATCTTTACTCACTGACGACTAATCCAAAGATATTATAAATCATTGTACTTCAGGAAATTAGTTACAACATATGAAGAAATGGCATAAAAACAGATTATTAGAACTCTCTCATCTGTCCCCATTCTGATATCCTCTAGCCCCAATTTTTATTTTATTGTATTGTTTCCATATTATTTGGGTTCATTCATGGTTGTGATGCAGTAGACATATTTTTGTACAGTAATAATAATTTTTGAACAAATCAAATTCCATTTCAGTGATTTCATTGAGTCTGATTAACATAAATGTTTATCAAAGGAACAAGTAAGCCTATAACTTGATCAAAATTGGTTCAACATTTGCCTCTGGTCAAGTTTTCTTAATGATCATTTTATGTGTTTTAGTCAGTAGCAAGTAGCTTCCCCTAAGAGATATATCATGTTCTTTAGGACAGGTTTGTTGTACTGTATGTTTCCACAGAAAAACTGCAGGTGCTGTTATTTTTCTGTCCACTGGGTGGCATTGTGTGACCTCTGTTTTCCTTCCTTCGCCGCTGACATAATCTTCACTGAATTTGTTGCAGTGAGAGCTAAAGGTGCAAGTCATACATGGCATAAAATGACACATTGTGAAAGTAAATACATTTTATTCTATGGTACTCTTCTTTAGCCATCAGTACCTGTACGATGACACACCAGTTGTAAGAGATATAATAACTTTGTTCGAGTGACACTTTGTAGGATTGTATAAATATCATGCACTATAAATATATATTGTATTACTATACCAGTGGTTTACACTGCCTCAGACTGTAGGCTCTACTGCTCTATCAAAAAGCAGCACTGATTTGCAGTGAGCCCTTTGATGCTTTGAGCACAGCAGGCTCTCACTACACTCGTACAGAGCGGTCATCAGGATTCTCCTTGGTTTCTGAAGAGGTGGCAAAATCACAAGTAAAAACTCCAGGAATTCGGATGGCTGGAGACTCAGTGATCACATAAATGTGGGCTTTTTTTGGTCCAAAGTGAAGCTCAATTCAAAGTTAATTTAAAAAGTGAAAAAAAAATCCAGCTAATTTTCCTGATTTTCACCTAGTAGCTCTCCCTCAGTATAATGTCCCCTGATTTTCTTCTATCTTAATCAAACTTCAAGTTCAGTTGGGGTGAAGGAATCAGCCAGCATTAAGCATGTCTTGTTTACTCAGATGAAAACATGCTTTTATGTAGAAATGTTAGCTGTTCCCTTATTAAAACCTTTTATTATAACCAGGAATAGACAGCAAGGCCCAATCATCCAAATAATTAAAACAGTGTTGCCAAAACTGTAGTCCCTGTCATTACATTATTGTTGCAGTCGTGACTAGAGCCTAAAGAATAGGGGGTGTGAAGAAAGAAAAGAGGAGTTTTTACAAGAAAGATACAGATGCAGTTTTTTAAAGTTTCTTGTTTTCGCTCCCCATAAAGGTCACCAAACACTGGAAATACTGTCTTTGAGTGTAAATGCTTTCTTATATTGTTTGCATAATACCTGCTTTGGTTTTCAAGTCTCTACTTTTAGATTCAAGGTTGGAAAGTATTAAAATGCAGACTATGTATACAAATGGATAGGAATACTTGGTTCTTGTAAACATACAGTCCCTTTGATATCGATGCCTTTCAGGTCTCACTGAAACAGGATCTCTGTATCTCTATGTTTTTTTGGTAATGTTCTAGGAAGTTTTGAATCCCTTAGCTTAACTCCTTTCACATTACTAGAAATAATCTGGCCTACAGACCCTGACCCAACCTTCCTCTAGTTCTTGGAGTAACTCAAGCTGTTAGTTGGCTTAGCTTATCGGGCATACCTTTAAATCCATCTGGAAAAAGTTGACAAGCTCATGGTGCTTGTCTGGAAAGGTGAGAGCTCATCTCACAGAGATTGTTGTTGATGCCTACTGTTGTTAAGGGGGTTGCTTGAGCTTAAGCTTTGGCTGGGATCAGACATGCAGACCTCAAGTCAGGGTGACAGAATTATGAGACGATAGCGGGCCTTCTAGGAATGGATCAAAGGATTGGCTCTAGGGTTTATGCCCTTTGTCATAGGGTCACGACTCTGAAAAGGTAGTGCATAGATGAGTAACTTGCTCCAGTATTTATTTATTTGTTTATTTGCAATATTAACAATTAAGAAGATTTGTCATTCAAATTTGCAAGTAGGGCCGTAACAATATTCGGTCCAATATTATTGGTGTAAAGTGAAAACACCGATGCATATAATCATCTTTAAGATACACCTTTATTTTAAAATAACAATGGCATATCTTGTATCACCATTTTTGTCCAAACACCCCTCCTTCCTAAGCATTCAATCAGTGTTAGCAGACTAGCACCAGGCAGATAGTGACTGTGTTTACATGCACAAAATATTCTTTTTTTTTGGCCAATGAAAATGAATAGTCCAGTTTATATGCAGCAGTACGTACCTCAATTTAACATGCGCTAATATGTCGGTAATCGCATCACAATACAGAAAAGTGGAACTGTTGGAGCCACCTGTGCCATTTTGCTAAAAGTTTTCCACTGGTGGCAGACTTCTTTCACCATGGGAACACAGCCTTCCTCTTTCATTCCTTCAACCAGCCTGTTAAAAACGTTCACTGTTGGGATATTTGAGGATATCCAATACCTGTTGATATCCAAGTCTTTCATAATGTTTAAAATAGAAGTGTTTCTCTCTCTGACCAGAAATGTGTGCTTTTCTTTTTAGCATGCATCTCTACTGCAGCCTTGCAAACTGTTTGTTAGTTGGTTTGTGTACAACGTACAGAGCTGACTGCAAATAGGCAAGAGCCTGTGTGTCGCACACGGCTATAAAAACCCAATGTGAAATGCATATTCTAAAATCACTGTATACATGCCCAAATAATGCTCCTGAAAACTGAATAGTATTGGCATATCCTACCTGTCTTCATCTGAAAATGCTTAAATAAGTACCCTTGGACAAGATACTGAGCCTCAAATTGCCCTGATGATTGTACTAACTGAGTAGCAGGTTGCACCTTGTATTGAAGCCTTGGCCACTAATGTGTGAATGTGTGTGTGAATGGGTGAATTTGGCATGTAGTGTCAAAGGGCGTTGTGATCGAGAAAAAAATGCTATACAGGTGCAACTCCATTTACCATCCATTTATCATAATTGTATCGTTATGACACTTAAGATTTTTCATCCCTCCCCCTACAAGTGATTTTTCTAACAAGCATACTTTTTGTAGAGTCTGTAAAAAGTTTGCTTTGAAAACTGATGGCACATATAATAACATCATGAACAAAAGAAGGGGGTCCAGCATTTTCTTTTAGAACAACTTTATTTGTCTGGGCTTGGTGTCAAACAAGTCCCACAGTGTATTGCTGTAGAATATTGGAACAAAAAGCCTTCAGTTTTGTCTGTAATTTTATTTGAACTTAAATTGCTTTTAAAGGCACCTCCATGCCAGCACTACGTCCAGAATAACTAGCAGAAAAGACACAGTAGCAAACAGCAGTGCACTGTTTTTTGGTGCATAACACATGGAGTTTTAATTATTCTGACTTGTTAATTCAAGCCAGTCTAAAGTAAACCAGCATAAATTTGAGTTTATTATGTGACAGACAGACCAGATAGAAGTTGTGAAGCCAGTACTGTGTATATCAAACCTTGTGTTTTTCCAAAATGTGTTTTTCTCTCCTCAGAATGGACAGGTACCTCCTGCGGACTTGGCATTGGTACAAGATCAACTGAGAGATGTGAGTGCAGTCAATGATTTACTGTGTGTGTTTGTACGTGCCTGTTTGTAATTTCACTATGTGCTTTCTCACTATTGAAAAAAAATGCTTTTGTACAATAGCTTTGTAACTGAAATATCTTGCCTATCAGCTGTATATTTGAAGTATTTCATTCCATTACTGTGTTCAGGGCCAGGGGAATGAAATGATTCTCTGCAGTTCATCATTCAATGTCTAGGACCCACTTTTATGTCAATATCAATAGATACTATCAACAAAGGGCACACTGGGAATTCGTTTTTTTAATGGAAGAAAACATTTTGATTATTTTATGAGTAAAAGCCAGCTAAGCCAAGAAAGGCTATACGCTTATAAGATTTAATGAAAATCCCCTTGACACTAAACCAAACACCTGTCCCTGACATCAGGAAAATACAGACATGTTTTTTTTCTGTATACCCTTGAATTGAGCAACTCTCATGTTGAAATGTACAGACTATAGTGTGTCAGTGTCTGTGTTTGATCGTTTCATCACCAGGCTCTGGAGAAGAACCAGCAGTGGTTGACATACGACCAGCAGAGAGAGGCCTACGTCCAGTCCGTCCTGGCCCGCACATTGGAGCTGGAGCAGCAGTTGGCCGAGGCGAAGCAGCAACAAACCAAACAAGAGGCCACTTCAGATGGTGTGGAAATGAATTAGCTACTTCTCACATCCTCAGCTTATTCACTACATTTGCATGCTAAGTACATGAAATATTAAAGTAATTAAAATGATCCTAAACACTTAATTTTGTGCTCTGGTATAGACAGCATGGAACACAGAAAGGGGGAATTATGCAGTTTTTTTTTAGTCACAACATTTAACATTACAGACCGTTTTTTTTTTTTTATAAATCTTTAACATAAAAGATGCTTAATACCAAGTTTTCTAGATTTTGATTGCAAGGAATATCTTAGATCATACACTTCTTATTGCAGCTCCTGCCAAATCAGCAGGTCCAGAGAAGGACGTCCATCTAAAGAGCCACTATGACCAGTTGCTGTCGGGGTTACAGAAAGACATGGAGAGGCAAAAAGATCAGCTTACCAAAAGCCAACAAGAGCTCAGTGGGCAGAGGGAACAGGTAAATGCGTTAGAATCTCATTCACTTTTTATTTTTGTGGCTTGTGCTGCAGTCTCCCCATAAACCTATGTGCAAATGCACTGACATTCAGTCCACTCAACAGTTTGAGCGCTGTATCTGCCTGTAATAGCACCAACCCCATCAAATTTCTTTTTCTTGGATTCAGGCATCTTTATAATTAATTTGCTTTTCTGCGGCTCTGCAGACGTTGAGAGCTCAGGCCGAGCTGCATTCTCAGAAGGAGCAGGTCACCAGGCTGCAGGAGGAGATTTCAGCACTGCAGAGGAGATATGAGGACAAGTGCAGCGATCTGACATCTTTACTGAGGAAGTACGAGGAGAAGACCAAAGAGACAGAGGACATAAAGATGCAGCTGCAGGCAGAGCGACTCAGCAACAGGTAAAGGAAGTCAGCTGTTGTAGAAATCATTAACTCTGCATCACAGTTTAACTTTAAATTACATCTGTGTAGTCTAAAGAAACAAAATAAGCCTATGATTAGAAAATGTGAATTGACATTTACCTTAAAATACCACTTCTGAATGTCTATATTACATTGATAAATTCTCAGATAGTCTATATGAACTTTTTATAGAATGTCTGCGCCAAAAAAATGCCCTAAAAATATTATATGTTAACATTAATTTCCACTTTCACCGACTTAAATCTTTTAACCACCAAAATCAGTCCTGATCATAACTACCAAATATTAGTTCATTTTCAGAATTTAAAGCCCTTAAACCTATGTTTTGATATGAAAAATAACCATAAAAATAAATGAGTTTCCATATGCTGGATGTATTTTTTTTGGTTTTTTTTAAATTGCAGTCTGAGATGATTATGATTAGTAACCACATTGGTTTTAAATTTTTTGTGCCATATTCGATTTTAATAAATATAACCTGATAAGGGTTTTGAACAAGTATTTTAAGTACTATTTAAGTAAACAGCATTATTCTTAACATTTATATGGATTACATAAACACTGCATCCAGGCATGAAGTGTGTGAGGAGAGAAAGGTGTCGTCTGAGCGGTCAGACAGAATGAGAATGGAACTGGAAAATATGGACATCAGACTGGAGGAGGAGAGGAAAAGATCTGCTGAGCTTCTGCTGCAGGTAACACATTCACTGTGGATAGAAAATTTAAAAAAAAATATCATCCCAGGTTTATTTGGACGGAGAGGGGTTTAAATGTGGCATTTTAGTTTAATGATAATATGGCATTTACAGGTGAATATGCTACAGAAGTCTCTTCTGAGCCAACATGAAGAACAGAGGAGAATCGCAGCTCTGGAGCAACAGGTAAATTAAAGAAAAATACTCCAACAGTTCACAAAAATCTGTATGAAACAATGAGGTTAGCAATTACTGACCATACAGTTTGAACATTCATCCAGTTATGAGTAGAAAACCCATCAGCTCAGGCCTTATGTAGTATGTAGCACATAGAGATGTAACTATTTATATTTATATAAATCCATACTGATCCCACTTATGCAATTCAAGTACAATGAGTTCTTGGCTCTCTCCTCCTCATATTTTTTCTCTCTCCTAAGATCCAACTCTCTGCCAAGGACTTTGAGAATGAAAAGATTGATCGTCAGAGCATGCAGCACCAGTTACATAAGGTGCTGAAGGAGCTTCGCAAAGCCCGGGATCAGATTGCTAAACTGGAGTCTGCTGTGAGTTTCACTGGATATCAAAACCATATGTTCCTTGTTGAGTCTTTCTGAAGTACAGCTTCAGTCTAATACGTTTGTTAGAAAGGTTCATGTGAAAAAAAATGTAATA
This sequence comes from Plectropomus leopardus, assembly GCF_008729295.1. Classification (NCBI taxonomy): domain Eukaryota; kingdom Metazoa; phylum Chordata; class Actinopteri; order Perciformes; family Serranidae; genus Plectropomus; species Plectropomus leopardus. Next base: position 13,819,829 of record NC_056481.1, read on the forward strand.
GTATTTTTATTGCAATTCAATATAAAATGCTTCAAGTATTATTCTGCCCTCATGATATTTGAACACTTTTTTTCATATATCAGTTTGTAGCAAAGCATGTGCTAAATGAATGCAATGTTTTGCGTTTCAGAAACAGCCCAACACCCGTTTCTCAGAGCCCAGCTCCTACAACAACTTTGAGTTTGAGCGTCTCACTATCAGTGACCCTCATGGTCCTACATCTCCCTCCAAAGTCACCAACCTCCTGGATGAGAGTTTCCTAGAGTGCCCAAAGTGTCGGGCCCACTATCCCACCAGCCGCCACAGGGAGCTCCTGGCACACATTGACTTCTGCCTTGCCTGAGCTGGAGGAGAGGTAAGATCAGTTCCCAGCTTGAGCGTCAGGACCCATCCGCACCCAAACAGCAAGATAGCAACAAGACTGCAAAGCTACCGTATAAACAAGGCAAGCTTTTTTTTTTCTCCCCATGCCTAGAAAATGTTTCAAATAAAAAGGGAAAAAAACTCACTGTTTGATCAACCTGGTCATACTGACCGTGCAGTCTGAGACAATGGGTATCAAGCAGACATTGCGTCCTTTTAATGGGCCACAAGCCGTTAAGTTTGGGACTAGATCATAAGATCCATTTAGGAAACTTGCAGCATATTTTAAACATTTGTCATACACTGATTCCACAAACACTCCTGTGAGGAACAAACGTTGGTAAAATTTAGTTTAAAACTCAACTGAAACTTTCATCATTGCCCACTCATTCTTTGTTCTACTTTGCAAAAGCCCAACCCAAACCCCAAAATGTCTAGATTGTTTTGGCATTAGTTGAGATATTGGAGATATTGGCCATAAAGACGTCTGTCTTCTCTTGAATTTAATGGAACAAGGTGGCATCTGGCTTGCAACGTTCAAAGCGCCAAAAGATACATTTAAAAAACTCAATAGCAATATCTATCACTAGAAATCATGACTCGGTTACTCCAGATAATCCAGACCTTGCTGTACACAGTTACATGTAGGAGCGATTTTCTGTCTACGGAACTACACCCACTAGAAACTGCAGCTGGCTCAGCTATGTGATCTGCCGAATAGCTCCATGACTAGTCCATTTAACTTAAATGTCAGCCCAGCGTAAGCCCGATGAAAATGCTAAGTTAGAATTTTGAATACCTAGATGAAATACTAGGGTAAAAGAGAGGTGGTTGGGATTATGGTATGGGTAATGGGAATGGTAGCATCTTGTTATATAGAATAATACATTTGGCCTAATATGTTTTCACAAAAGTGTCAAGTTGCAGCACGGTTCAGATAACCATCGGGATGGTGGGTTTGTCTTTTACTGGTAGTGGCCGTGGTTTGTAGGGCCATGTTGTGCGCAGTTAAAACAGTCTGTCCACCGCTATAATTGTCTCCAAAAGGAAGCTTGCATCTACTGCTGGCGTGCATTCCTGAGCCAGCTAACATTACAGCTCAGCCGAGGTAGACGCTGTTAATGTTTACATGCTGCCCTGTCATAAGCACGAGCCTCTCCATGAGTAGATGCACACATCCTTCTGTAGAAAGAAAATACAAACGTATATGTGTTCCAAGTATGATGGTGGGTGCATTTCCCGCAAGATGTGTTTATTACATCACTGCAATAATCTTTTTGTCTTCACTCCAAGAGATATTCAAATGGTTGTTTTGTCTCAGTGTGAGTTGAAATTAGAACAGCTGGAATACTTTTGTTATTAGGAAATACATTTAAAATACAAATAAAGTTTTTTATGTAAATGGGAATCGAGGGACATTCTTAAAATGCTGCATATTTTATCACATTAAAACTATTCAAAAGTCTTTTTGCTAATTGAGTGACAGTCAGTTTAAAAAAAAAAATGTACGGCAGTTCTTTTTGACTTTAGGATACCACCAGGCCAAAGACTGATCTGATCATATACCAACATATGTTTGTTTTTGGGGTCTTCCTGCTTCGTTTTTTTAAGTATATTTGTTTTTCTTCATCTAAAGCTCTTATTGAAATTTATTTTGTGCGTGTTTGATGGAGTTATTTATTCTTGGGTTTTATTTTATATAAGTGAGCTACTGACCTTTTAGATAATGAAAGCTTTTATTTTCCCTATAGTAAATATATGCCGTGATAACTATGTTTTAATGTACAATGTTCTGCATATATTATGGGCTTTTTTGCATCAGTATGGGATGTATCTTATTATTTTAAAGTTTACAAATCTGTCAAATACTGATCAAGCAGCTGAGAACATTCTGTCCTTCCACTCCTAGATTCAGTACAGTCGGTACCTTTGGTTTTTTGGGGTGACATTTTCCTCAGAATGTGTGACATTCAAGGTATATTTTTTATTGTTCTGAAGAAAGAAATTACCCCTAAACAGCAAAGGTTATTTGCTTTTTTACAGTGTTGAGGTAAAGAACAAAATAATAGAGACATTCTGTACATATGAAAGCTGTTTTTGTGTTCTTGAATAAATTCAGTCATAATTGTGGACAAAAATGATCTGCCATGTGTAGCTTTTCAAATTCCTAGTTCCATCACAGAACATAGCAGGGTTGCAGTATGTTGCAGACAGTTGGACAGTCCTTTCTGAAGTGAATGTGAATGGGACTGTAACCAAAATCTTTCTCCAACCCTAGCTACATAGTTTGATATGTCTAAATTTACTAGATCAGAGAGGGTTAGATGGTGACACAGCGTCAGGTTTCTCTGTATATTCTTCACTGCTCAAGTGAAGCTCACGTCCACCTCCACCTTCACTTTTTCAAGCCTGTGAGGCTGGAATGAGATTGCATGAGTTAATTCCTTGCACTAAACTATTTAAGGCAGGGGATTAGTAAATGTCCTCTTGGTAGGGGAAATGGGGTTAAGTTGCCTTTATTCCTGCCACCTTGGCAATGTGACCAGATAGACTTAAGACAGACTGACAGACACTGCTACACTGTCATGTTTTAGATCAATGTGTTGTTTTCAGGCTGTATTTCTTCAAAATATAGTCCGATGATCACATTGTTTTGCTCAATTTTTGTCCACTTTGCCGTTGTTTTTATAGTCATCTTTTTTTTTTTATTCTAATCATGTGCTCCAAAGCTGTTTTGCCATGCACTGTACTGTACAAAAGTGTGCAATAAAGATGCGAATCTCCCTCCAACACAACAGTCTAGGAATGTTGGAATGTGTATGTGTTTTTCACCTTCCACATGGCATAGAAAATATCAGGCTTTCTTCATTTATTACAGGTATGTTTAAGGCCATAGCCTGTACAAATAATAGGGTTGGTATTGACTCAGAATTATGCCAGTTAAATTTGATTTTGCTCTAATGAAGGGTCATAAATGTGCAACCTTTTGATGTCAAACAAAAGCCATATTATCATATTGTCTTTGTCATATTAAATTGCTGTGTGCTGAAAAGACACCAATTCTAAGCAGAAGGTCTCTCCTCTCTCCTCATCCATGCCGCTGCCTGCATGTTCGCAGCTCTCTGTTCCAAAGATTAGCATGAAAGTCAAGAGTACTTTTCATGGATGTTGAATTTAGCTGTAGAGACCAAAACTGGTTTTGTACCAGGGTGTGATCATGTATATTTCTGCTGTTGGGCATTTCAACATGGAGATCTATGGGAATTTACTGTGCCTAGAGTGGCCATTCGCTGAGTTGTAATTTTTTGTACTTCAGAATTGGCCTAATTTTTCACCCTTGGAGGTTGCTGCTTGGTTTGGGCCCTAAAAATTATGAAATCGCATATGATAGCAACCTCAACAAATATGTGTAAAATGTTCATATTTGTTATATTTTATATAGCTTAACCAGCCTGGGCTCAAATTGACCAAAGGGCATTGAAAAAATGTCATCATGTTAATATTTTGTTTACCCAGTTGTCACCATTACCTTATGAAAAGTCAATAAATCTAAAGCCAAAAAAGTCAAAGTTTAAGCAGTTATTTAGAATTGTTAAACACTGAATGGGGTCACATTGAGCCTAAGGAAAAGAGGAGGAGTATTTATATAGAAAACATCTTGTAAATCTTTATAATCCCTTGTGACCCATTAGATTCTGTGGTGCTAAAGGATCGGCTATGAAAGAAACAGCCCACAGCCACACTATCGGCCCTGTGAGACTGATAAGCACAGTGGTGCTTTAAACTAAATGCTCATGTCAGCATGCTAACATGCCGTTGTTTAGCAGGTAAACCACAAATGTCAACCTCATGGTAGCATGAGAGGCAAACTCAGGGGATCACAAAAGTCATCAGGACACATAATCTGGGAACTTCCAGTAGATGTCAAGAAATTTCATTGTATAATTGAAAACTTGGACCTCCTAATGGCACCAGATGAAAATCAGAGACAGTTTTATATATTCAAAGGAATAATGTGTGGGATTTTGAGCCATCTATCGGTGAGGTTGCAGAACTGAAACATCTCCCATGTGCCAAGCGTGTAGGAGAACTATGGTGACCAATGCGAAAACACACACAGTCAGTATGTTGTTGGTCCTTTCTGGACGACTATTGAAACAACATGGCGGGCTTTTTGCAGATAATAGTATATATGACTCATTCTAAGGTGAAGAAAACACGATTCTTATTTTTCGGGTGATTATAAACTAACTAAAACATAGCAATTAATATTATGTACCATTTCTAGAAGTGGATGCCCCTAAATCCTACACATAGGACCTTTAAACACCACCCAAAACACACTAAAAAAAAGTTTTTTTGAAATTTAAGTTAGACTTGATAATGTACGAACTGTATCGTATGTGATGTCTACAATATATAGTTCATAAATTGTTTTTAAAAAATATGTTAAAATTGTGTTATGTGAAAACAGAAATTGTGCACCTAACAATTAGGTGCTTAGTTAAAGTATAGGGAGCTGTTGCGAGAAACTAATTTCATACATTTGCTTTTGTCTGATGAAGTTCATCTGCACAATGTCAAAAGATCGGAATAAACCTCACAAAATTCTATATATACTTGGATTTTGATTGACTGAATCCAACAGCCAGCAACATGAATTCATTATGTGCAATCCCATAATACAGATAAATATTTCAAGGCAATCAAAAATTTACAGAGCCTACACGGTATGAATGTTTTATTTCAAAAACTGGATCAAAAAGTATACATCATACAATCAAGTAAAATCCAAACTACTATGCTTGTATAGCACATGACTTAATATGTTTGTATTGGTTTATTAACAATATCTACTTTTATGCTACAAGATACTTTATGTCCTTCAGTGTAAAAGCAAAGTCAGTGACTTGTTAACCTGGTTTTGTGGTGAACATGGCGTTAACGCTCCAGAGCTGCAGTAATGCTTAGAGTTCAGCTGCACTCATAAGAGATTTTCACAGCTGATTATTTATCACATTGGAACGAAAAGCTCCAAAAGTTGTTTTTCAGTGATATGATATGTCTAGTTTGCCACTGGAACCAGGGGGGTAGTTCCACTGGTTTCCATGCAGAAGGTAAACTACTCTTAAGTTCCTGTACAACAAAAAGAACAACAACAAAAAACCCCAACAAAAAAAAACAAGACATGACAGATTTTGGGGATAGGACTTAATATTAAAAAGTCCAGAATCTTTTTCTTACTAATAGGGACATTTTGGGAAAGTGAAAAGAAACCAGCCCCACTAGTTGTCTTCCCTCTGTTTACAGCATGTGAACGTGTCAGCTTATAGTTCGCCATTTTAGTTTGATGTTGAAGAGGTATGGGCTGCTTTCTCTCTTAAGCAGAGGAGGAGAAGGTGCTTCACATAGAGGTTTGCTGAATGTCAAAAGGTGAGGCGTTTTCGCAGAACCCTGTAGTGGAGAGAAGATAAACATTTTGCTTACCACAAAAGAAATCACAAAGGTAATCATCTTACTGTTATAAAAAAAAAAAAACATAACACAGTATACAGCATTTTAATGTTATGAAAATATATGGTTTCTGAAATTATTGATAACAATTGAGCACTTAGTTGAACTTACCATTGTGTTGAACGCGTCTGTATTTCCCCAGGAGGCAGACTTGGGCCTTCTTATGGGTGACAATGGGCTGATCCTCTGGCCTAAGACCGGTCGAGTGACGAGAGAAAACAAAGGAGTAGCTATCCAGGCAAGTGCCGTCTGAGTCTACTGTTCTGCAGGAGTAGTGGATGGCGTAGTTTTCGTAGTCGGTGTCGATCACCCAATGATCATCATCTGAGAGTGGGTAGGGGAGGAGAGAAGGGAAGATGTAAGGGGGAGAGAGGATTATTATTTTTACCAAACCCTTTTACAATTTGCACACTGTTTTTTTTTTTTTTAAACTTGCCTGGTAAGTATTAGGCCAAAGAAAGTATGCTACAGATGACAGTGGAATTTGTCTTTCCATCTCACAACTACCTCATGTCTTGAAGTTTTCTATATGGCAGCTTTTTTGTTTTTTTTTGTTTGATAAATGCTACTGTTTCGGTTAAAGGCAAGGGAGGAGCCAAATGTTATTAAGCATCAGGGCTCAGACAAGCAGCAACCTCTGGGGCTGAAAAATGCAGTTTAAAACTGCAGTTCCTTGAGTGGCTACTTGAGGCTGTCTAAAAAAAAAAGCGAGTCAATCCCCATAGACCCCCATGTTAAAATGCCCAACTTAACAGCAGAAATAAACATGTTTACAGCCTGATACAAAACGCGGTTTTGGTCTCTATCGCTAATTTCCCCACTTCTCTGGACGCACGTACAGAAGTACACAAGTATTTTTAACTAACTCACACATTACCCCATCATCACTGACGGGTGTTTGAAACTCTAGACTTTATACTTAGAAGATTTAATTATCTCTCTTTAACATTGATTGTTCTGTTTTTAAAGTGGACTTCAGCACTAAGTCCAACATTTATACAAACATAGTCAGTGGGAGATAAAAGAGTCCCCCGACAGCTTAATCAAGTCAACAGCTGATGCAATCATATGGATGATGCCGGGAAGCATACCCACCTTCTGAAATATTTGATTGGTAAATAAGAACAGAGAAATGACTGAATCCAGGTTTTTTTCACACAAAATAATTGGGTTCAGATCATGCAAGTGAAAACATTTATGACGTTAAAGTTTGTGCCTATCTGTGTGTATATTCTAGAGTGTGACACAGATATGCAATGGATAGCAAAGCTTGTTCCAGATGGTCCTCTCTGCTTTGCTAGCAGTTTCTTTTTAAAGATTAAGAAAGCCTCAGCCTAATTTTCTCTTTAAAGTGGACTTGAGCATTCAGTCCACCATTTGCAAACTTGGAGATAAAAGAATACATTGATGGCATGATCAAGTCAACAGCTGATGATAAAGTTGGGTTGTATGGGGAACTGCTACTGCAGCTGACACAGAAAATGTAAGTTCACATAAAAATCCATCATTCTGGGTTAGCACTGGGATTATGGATATATTTTAGAGATAGCGGTGGCTAGCAGTTAGCCATAAGATAATGTCAGAGTTACTCTCAGTGACATTTGGATCTCTTTCTGGAAAGCATTGGTTTAATTCAGTCTCCAAGGTCAGGGTCACAGAGAACCACACACTGCTCAGAGGGTCAATATTTATGATTCCCAACAGACCTCGAAACCTTATACTAATAAGGTGCCAGATCATACATAGCTGCCTTGATTTTGTCACCAAATCCCAATTTAAGTTTGGTCCTATTAGCATTCTGGTGTAAATATTCAACAACTTACTTCCAGTCTGCAGGTAGGATGCAATTCCCCAGTAATGCATTCTGAACTTGGCAGGGTCAGGGGTTTCCTCAAAGGTGGCAAACATGTCAGCACACATTTCCCAATTGCTGGAGGCCAAAAAAGAGATGAGAACATTATGAAAAATGTGAGAGAAAATGGAGGAGAAAAGGAGGAGAGAAAGGCAGCCAAAGACACATTTATTTGTGTTGCACTTTTTGCACCCAAAGGCAACCCGAAGTGCTTTACAGATTACACGGGTAAAAGCACAAGAAACAAATAAGAACAATAAAAGCAAGCAAGCAAGCAAAGGAACATGGAATAAAAACCAATACATCAAGCAAGAGACACAGAATACAAATAATAAAACAAACTAACAAATTTGATTTAAAAGAAAATTAGTTAAAAGCATGCTGATTTAAGCTCACAGAATGTAGGAGGTTGCACAAATTTGAAGCTCAAGTCGGGGAAAGGTGAGTCTTTACAGTAAAGAACTGAACTCACTTGAGGATGATGACTCTGCCCTTAGCAGTGGCGGTCATTTTGCCGTCCTCCTCGATAGTAAACTGAGCCACAACGTTGTCAAGTAAGAACAAACCCTCTGGGTCCTTCTTTGCTACGGCGTACCATGTCCCTGCATACTATGACACAGAAATCCAATGTTTGAGTCCACTTTACCCCTCAGTGTTTCTCATTCAAAGTAAAAGGACAAAATATGAGGATTACACAAAAACCCTTTAGGAAAACTCTTAAGATAAATCAACACAGTAAATATGATCTCTTAGCACTTCCAACTTACCCTTGTCTTGTCAAAGTTCTGCATGACCTGGATGTTGGCCACCTGGCAGTCCTGTGCCCAGGACACAGCCAGCAGACAGAGGGCTACAACGTACCGCAGCATTCTACCTCAGGAAGGAATAAAGGCAGAAAGAAGTGGTCAGCATGGACACTTTTAGAGAGGGAGAGGTGAGACAGAGGGCAGATAAAAATACAGTTACATTCAAGTCCTGAAGTAAAGAAGTGTAAGAAAATTCCATAAAATATTTGCCTATGTGCTACAAAAAAACACTTTTGCCAAAGCACTTACGTTCACTTTAAATGTTCAGTTCAAAGTGTAAATTCTAAAAAAAAAACAAGTCCATTGTCAATGCATACCTGTTCAAGTGAAGAGCTCACAGAGATCCTCTGATCCTCTGGTAAAGTTGGGGCCTTATAAACAGTTGGCTGCTGTTGCATAATGACTTCTGGAGATGTGACCCTCCCCTGCTCTCCCCACAGCTAGCCTGCCTTTCATTGGATAAACATTTACATAACTGCAGCCCCTGTCCTATTGATTTGTGTGTTCTGCACGTTTGGCTCAACACCCCTCTCTGCGCCCCCCCCAAAAAAATGTGCTTCCCGTCAGAACTCTACTGAGGTTTTCTTGGTCTTGTGAAAGAAACTGCTTGCAAAGCCAACAGGACCATCTGGAACAAGCTGTGCAATGCATGTCACACATTTGTCACACTCCAAAAGTGTACACACAGATAGCTACACTTAAGCATCATAAATCTAACTGAAATGTTTTTGCGTGCATGGACTGAACCTTCTTTTTTGGTGAGAACAACAAGATTCAGCCATTTGTCCTTTTTTAATTTACCATCAAATGTGTCTGTAGGTACGCAGGCTTCCCAGCAGCATCCATATGATTGCATCAGCTGTTGACTTGATGATGCTGTCAGGGGACTCTTTTAGCTGACTGTGATTGTGTTTGTAGAAGTGGTGGACAGAGTGCTGAAGTCCACTTCAAAAAGAATATAATCAATGTGAAAGACAGATAATCACCTCTTCTCCAAGAGCAAAGTCTGTAGTCAGCAGGGGCGTAGCACTAAATTCTGGGTACTATGTATAAGCACTCTGTGGGCCCCCTGCTTCTCCTCTCTTGATCCATCCTCTTTGACACATTGTTTGACTTATTTTGTAATAGTCAGTTTACTTTCATTGCCTTTCTCTTTATTATTTTTAGGTATGGAAATAGCGACGTGATAAAGGTCCATATGGGTGCTATGGGTACCCGTACGTCTCCCCTTTACAGAAATGCCCACTTTATGATAGTGGCATGCAGTTTTTTTGCTGTCCTTTGATTCCTAATCAATAAAATCTGGTAAGAATAGCTTTATCCTGTCAATATGGACTTTTTTGAAATGGAAAATGATGGAATTGAAAACACATGATCAAAGAAAAATACAGTTAATTGCAATTAAATATAGAAATGATGCAATTAATCCCAATTTTACATATGAAGTGTTTTACAGCCAAATTTCTTTTCTTTTTTGGAACCCTTATTTTTCTTTTTGGGAGAAATACATGACAATGTATGTTGGTGCTTCAGCAGCATAAGCAGTCACATATGGCTCCAGCTGTATTTGGAGATGAATACTAGAGCAAGGGTGGACTAAACTATGGACTGTCAGGGGTTAAGTTGTGGCACTAATTACTTGGAAATTAAAAAAATGCAAAGAAAATCAAACTTTTTATCCCCACTACAACGCTCCTGCCAGTCAATGATGGGATTAAGTGTTAGTTAAATATGCTTGTGAAATTCTGTACGTGTCTACAATTGGGCAAGTCCAAAACAGCTCAGCAAACTAAAGCTAATGGCTCCCATAATGATGTAATCTCATGTGTATAAGAACCTTTTATTTCCCCCCCAAAAAACATGCTGTTTTCCCAAGGGTCAAACCATTTGTGCCAGTTTTCTGATTTGCTTTAGTCTGCTGTTCCATGTTTGCACCGTTTAAGTGCACATCATTCACAGTGCAGGCAAGTTAAGAGAAATACGCTAACTGCTCTCTAACACAGGTCTGTATTTCATCTGACTTAAATCTACTGTGGCAGACTTTTATAAATTGATGCTGTTGTTTTGCACGGAGCTCATGTAACCAGTCCTCTGAGGGCATTGTTGAGTAAAAAGAGCACAGCGCAGCCAAACATCTGCAGCTTGCATAACCGAAGCCCCGGCCAGTGGAAAATAGCACCATCACTCATTTTCAGCAGAAATAATAACAGCTGGAATGTGGCCAGAGGCAACATTTGATAATCATGAAGATTGTCCAAGAAACTATATATGTTATAGATGGCCAGGCCTGTGCATGCATTTCACATTTTGGGTGGTATAGTGGAAGATGTTATGTCATGCTTAAAGCAGGAGTCAGTTTCTTGTTTTGATGAAGTGTGAAAGTTAAGTAACTCAAAATCATAAATGACCTCCCACAAGTTGAAGGACCGGGCAAAAGACCTCATGGCTTCCATCTGAGTATCTAGGCTTTAAAGAGAGCAGAAGTGTAACAGGGAATTAGTGTTTTTAACTTAATTTGGGGTTGGCCAATATATCAATATTGTGATATGAGACAAGATATCATCGAACATTTTGGAAATCTTAACATTAGAAGTGCTGTCTTTTCCTGGTTTTGAAAGGCTGCATTACAGTACAGTGATTTAAAAGTGATACTTAAAAGTTCGCTACCTCCCAAAAAACAAACAATGAAAATGAAATAAATATTACTTTTTTTATCTCCCCCAAACATAAGCCTGGAGGGGTTCATGCATTTAGTGTGTGTGTATATCTGTGTCTGCAGCTAATCTCGCAAACTGGACCAATAAGCATAATGTTTTTGTGTGCAGATTTTTAATGGTCTTTGTAAGGACTTCTCTTGTTTAACTTGTTTCATTTACTGTTTTACACTGTGATTGACTGCCGAAGTGTTCTGGAAATCTACTTGGCTAAAAACAAGTCTGACCTAGTCTGCTGCAGGCCATATTTTTTGCTCTCGTGGCCCAAAACTAACATCCATGAAAAAGGTTTTATCACATTTGGAACTGGAGAATCTGAAGATTAACTCTCATACCCAGTTTATTATGATCCACTAAAATTAAGTACACAACGAGATTGATAAATCAAAAAGTTTTTGGTTACCATCGCCAACTTTCTGATTACATGGAAGTTGGGAGGAACAATCCCACTGTGCAGCATTCTGTCCACTGCATAATGTCATACCACATCAGGAGCACTTCAGAAGTGAGGTGTTTTTCCTTCTGATTTTGTCGACTTATAGATTTGTGCTTCTACCATAGTTAAGTAAGTAGACTATGTAGTTATATTGTTTCTTTTTTTGTCTGTTTTAATTGTGATTTTAATTGTTGGTACCAACTTTGTTGTGCTGTAGCCTACAGATGAAGTTAATACTTTTAAAAATCCAGTTATGAATGACATGGATCATGGTGATTGAAAATACATTTGTCCTCATAATTACTTACTATCTATGTTTTACATACAGTGCCTGTTAGCAGAAAAAAATGAATGTGCTCTGTGCAATGCAGACAAAAATATGCAAGGTGCGTATTTTAATACTTTTTTGGAACACTTCAGAAACACATTGTGTCGCGTCTGCTGCAATTGTTTGGAATGAATGTGGCCGTAGCAGCTGGAAAGTAGCCACCTGGTGGAGATCTGCACTCTGCCTTTACACTTTTCTAGTTTTATTAGACCTACATGTACTTGTTAAAAAAATCATGAAAAACATTTCTCAATAGACATGACTGATTCTGTTAAGTTTGAAAACAAAATACAGGAATTGGCTACCAGAAATGCCATTATTCATCTTATTCATCATTACATTGGCAATTCCTGTCTGTCTGCCTGTATTTCCCTTCTCGCACACTTACACTCAACCATTTTCCCCCACTGTGAAACAGGATGCTCTGACTTATCTCCACAATGGCCTCACACACACACACACACACACACACACACACACACACACACACACACACACACACACACACCTTTTGTAGTTCTCCCTTGATAAGATTGCCTTAATCCCCGCAGGCAGAAAATAGTGGGGAACTCCTTGTCTTGCCAGCCTGCCAGCAGCTAACCAGACAGTGCACTCAGTTAATAATAGCCAGCCATCATTGTTTAGGGCCTTGTTCCCAGACGTCCAAGTCCCACTAATTGGCCAATTTCCAGTATTAGGACCAATACCTCCATGATGATGGTGATTTAAATGGACCACGCAGGTAGGCTGCTCACACATTTACAACTATGGCTCTAAACACGATCGCTGCCTGTAGCTGGGACTATTTAGGTACTACCTCCTCCGCAGCAACAACAGGGATAAAACAAGGGTAATACCAATGTAGGGGTTGGCTCGCAAATGCAGGGGTTGGAGTTATTTGAAGCAAGGAAATGTCTCCTGCTTGCTCAGAGTGTTAAAGTGTTGGGATTACACTTTAAATATTAGATTGGAAGACACCCAGGCATGAGGCAACTTTATTAGGGAATGCTTAGACACTCCTCATAAACCTCCAGTGGAGATTTTTAGCAGCCTAAGTATCACCTGGGTAGTGATACTCAACTAACGGCCTGTGGGCCAAATCTGGACCCTGCTAGGGTGTCAGGTGCCCCCCTCCAACCATTTTCTAATTCAAAATTAAAGTAAAGTGATTCGTACTGTGATTTTTTGTTGTACTTTTAGTATACATAAGGTGCCAGAGAACATAAAAAAGAATCAAAATAGGGCTTGTTTATCAAAAGAAGGGCCAAAAGAGGATCCTAGGACAGAGGTCCTAGCTAAGTCCCCAATGTACCTAAATTTTAGAAATGTCCTAAAATCCTGAAAAAATTAAAAGGTCATACAATCCTAGAAATGTTCTAAAATCATAGATACATCCTAAAATCTGAGAAATGTCCTTAAATGCTAAATACATCCTAAAATGCTAGAAATGTCCTAAACTCTGGAAACATTTTAAAATCCTAGAAATGTTCTAAGATCTGAGAAATTTCACAAAAACTGAGAAATATCCTAACATCTCATAAATGTTCTAAAATCCTAGAAAAGTCCTAAAATCTGAGAAATGTCCTAAAATCCTATAAAAGTCCTAAAATCTGAGAAATTTCCCCAAATCATAGAAATATCCTAACGTCTGATAAATATTCTAAAATCCTAGAAACATCCTAAAATCCATGAAATGTTCTCATATCCTGGAAATATCCTACTGTCCTAGAAATGCACTGAAATCCTAGAAACGTCCTAAGATCTTAGAAGTGTGCTAACATTCTAACACGGCCTTAAAATCCTAGAAACGTCCTAAAATCTTAGAAATGTCGTAAAATCCTCGAAAAATGCCGGGGGCTGCTGCAACTGGCTTCCTGTCATCTTGCAAAAGAGGCCCAGAAGCAAAGCATGTTGAGTATGCCTGCACTAAGGTGTCACCATGTGTGTAGTGTTATGTTCGGGGATAAGAGGACAAATGAGGTATTATTGCCACTTGTGTTTGGAGTGATTCAGGGACCCTCTCCATCCTTTCACGTCCTCTCCTGACACAGCCCCTGCCTCCAACCTGCCATTTGACCTGACAACAGTCTCACTCTCTCCTGTGTTACCCGATATAAAATGATCAGCGTTGGGATTTGCAGGTTAAGGACGCTTAGAGCAGGGGTTTTAATGTCATGACGTCACATTAATTAGTGGCCACTTTGATCCTTTCAGCCTCTAAGCCGCACTCTGTCCTGCTCTGTCTGTCTGCACACACGGGATGAGTTAGTGACTCCCTTGAGGACCGCGGAGGAGAATGCTACTGATGCACCCAGCCCTGTAGGCCATCACTCAGCTCCCCTCACCATTTTTTACCCCCAAACAGGTGATGCTTTTGTGAAAAAGAGGACGGGAATACAACATTACTCGAGCTCAAAATGGCAGACAAGGATAGCGTGGAGAAATACCTGGAGAACAACCCGCAGTTCGCCAAAGAATACTTTGATAAGAAGTTGCGCGCAGAAGCCCTGTCCGCCGCTTTTTCTGAACCTGTCGATGTCAAAGACACTGCTTCCTTCAAGGATATTAACTCTGTGCAAGAGGCGGCCGTCATTTTCGAGTTGGTCCAGGAGATGCAGAAACAAGGGGAAATGGAGCCGTCCCTTCACAAAGTTTTGCAGAGAGTGGCCCTAATCATACAGGCCGACAGGATCGGTTACTACGCGTGCCGGTCGAGAAACGGAATACCTGAGCTGGCGACTGTCCTCTTTGACGTGACGCCAACTTCCAAATATGAGGTAAACAGGGTCGATCCGCAGGCTGAAATTGTCTTCCCTCTGGACATGGGTATTGTTGGTCACACCGCAACAAGCAAAAAGCCACAAAATGTTCCTGACGTCTCAAAGGTGAGTTCAGTCAAGTGCCCGGGCTCCCAGGTGCGCACAAAAAAGTTTTGTGTGTGTGTGTGTGTGTGTGTGTGTGTGTGTGTATGAGTGTGTCAGAGACTCTGAAGTAGTCAAAAATTTGGCAATGGCTCCTTGTTTCTGAGATGTGATCATTTTCAGTAATGGTAATAAATAATAGACCTACATTTTTTTTCATACAGCGCTTTAAGGCATTTTACATGGTAATATAAACAGAAAAAGTAATAACGGTACAAAAACCACAACAATGTAAAACTAAGGGGGGGTTTAATAGATCACAGATTAAAAAAATAAAATTATGAAATTATAAGTGAAAATTGCCTCCATGCTATATTTGTCGGTTTTACAAGAAATACGAATTTATTAGCTAAGGTCATTTGTTGGAGTGTAGGCTTCACAAATTTCCCCTAAGTTTATTTCTAAATGGGTACACAGTCAAATTAATACATTACAGTCACACTTTTTTTTCTAGTTATTGTGGATCTGGTAAAATTGGCTTTTTTTTTTGTCTATCCATATGTACTCATAGCCTAATATGCACAATGAGGTCCTTGCTATTGTTGCTTTGAAAATATCATAGCTTTAATTAGGCCAACTGATATTGAAGTGTATGAGTGATGCCAAAATAAGTGATGAAACATGTGAAGGAAAAGGATTTTATTTAGTAGTAAATGATATAATATATTTTATGGCTAATTTTTTTTTACTCCAAGTGCTACTTTTAGCGTGCAGCAAGATTCATGAAATCTCAGCCGTCAGAATTATTATGACAGAAGGATATGATACACTGATCCATCAGGTCAATAGACAAATGTGAATGCATGAAAGTCTTTTGCTGCCAAGTGTAACTAATAATAGAATATTAGTATCTGAATAAACCACAAGTTGTTGTTTATTTATTTAAAAGTTAGATCAGACAGCATGCCACCCCCTGTTTGAAAGAAGTAGATGTTAGATACATTATGAATCTGTCAATTTGACAGGCAGTTTAAACTACACAGAACTGCAAAGAATAAAATGAACAGTGCTATTGTATGTTAGTGATGTTGTTTTATGTACAACTTTAACCAATCCCGAATTCAAGTTTTTCATTTTCTCCCCATACAGAATCCAAAGTTCTCTGACTTTGTGGACAAACAGACTGGATACAAGACTAAATGCATGCTCACTTTCCCTGTTATGGCTGACAAAGAGTGCCTTGGAGTTGTCATGGCACTAAACAAAATAGGAGCGGACACGTTCTCTCCAGAAGATGAGACGGTAACAATACACACCGTAAACATAAATTCACTCTTACCCATTGTCATTCAATGAGTGAGCTGGAACAGTGTTGTGTTTTGAACACACGGCTGACACTGACTGTTATAGTATCATTACTCAGTCCTCTTTATTTTATGTAATAGCTTACATACCTACATACCTCCTATTTCATCATGTCCACATTTTTTTTGCCTACTACTTTAAGAAGCCTGCGCTCTGCCATTTGAAATGTACTAAATAAAGATTATTGTGGTAATTTAATTGTACCAGTAGGGTGTAAAACACTCCAATTATGTCAGTGGGAGCCAATCAGACCTGCCTGAAATTATTTGGCTGCTTTTGAACATTCAACTTGAAGAAAGGCATAATGAGTTAACTGGGAATAAGTTACCTCTTCGCTTATATCAAACAACATCCACTGCTGTGTCTTATCATTCAGGAGTCGTAAACTCACACTGAGGCGCAGTTCCATAAAGAATGAACTGGGTCAGATGGAAATGATGTTTTCGCAGACTCTTGGTGTTATAATGTTAATTCACAGGAGCTGAAAAAGAGAGTAAAGAGATCTAAGGAGGGGATTACAGGGCAGAAGCGTTAACTACTAAAATGCACTATAATGTCTGTTATCTCTTTGTGCTCAGGTTTCTACTTGTTTTCAATTTGTATTTTATCTCTATCGGGAAAAATGCATCTCTGAAATGTAAACTTGGATATTTAAGAAAAAAACACTCATGTTTACTCCATCAAGCATCAAAGGGGTTGTTAAGCACAAGTGTAATGGGATTTTATTTGCCTGCAAAGATGTATGAAATGAATTTCTATGTAAATCCATATACAAAATATTTGTGTAAAGATTAGCCAAACTTAAAAGATCTCTTGAAGTTTGCAAGAATGAGGATACCCACTCTTCACACCCACCATATTCTTCCCATACAGTTCACTTTATGATAGCAATCACAACTTTGCTGGTGTAAATGCAACCAAATGGTACAACACAAAAAAAATCATCTTAGTCTTATATCTTCTCTTGTGTATTGATACAATTTCTAATCTCATTTGGTCCTTAGCTCTTCCACAAGTACATGACCTTTGCCCAAGTCATCACCCTGCAGCATTTCACAAACTACATGTTCAACGTGGAGTCCAGAAGGAGTCAGGTACACTGAATCGCCCATTATAATACTGATGAACACTGTGCCCCCTATATTATAACAAATATACTATATGGCACAGCTACAGATGCAATTACCAGCTGTTCTTTCCGTTGTAGGTGCTGCTCTGGTCGGCCAGTAAAGTATTTGAGGAGTTGACGGACATTGAGAGACAGTTCCACAAAGCGCTCTACACTGTAAGGATCTATCTAAATTGTGAACGATACTCAGTGGGCCTGTTGGACATGACCAAAGAGAAGGTTGGTGTTGCAGAATAAATTTGGTTTTATGCATAGGGTTGAATAGATAGCATTCATGGATAATGTCTTTAAACTATAATTGTCTGTTTTTTTGTCCTGCAGGAATTCTATGATGAATGGCCGGTGAAATTGGGAGACGTGGAACCTTATAAAGGACCGAAAACACCAGATGGCAGGGTAACAAACTCATTTTTCTCCTTGTTGATTCTGTTTTTGTGATGTGTGGTACTTAAGCTACTTGCTCCAACTTTTCTATTGTAGTTTAAAGATGAATCAATAATTGCTTACGGGCTTCTTCTTTTTGTACAGGAAGTAATCTTTTACAAGATCATTGACTACCTCCTGGAAGGCAAAGAAGAAATCAAAGTCATACCGTGAGCAGCAGCAGCTACAAACAAACACATACATTTCAAAATACAGCTTAAAAACAGAATTTAGAAAAACCCTGATGAGCAGTGCTCACACTTTTAATTATCTTTTTTTTCACTCAGTTTTAGATATAATTTGATCCCCCTCAAATTAACAACATTTAAAACCTGCGAAAAACACATCCACAGACAATCCTGGGTGTTTCTGATGAGTGTTATTCAGTCATGGTTTCTGTAGGAGCAACATAATGACTGTCAGCTCTGTTATACATGTTTCTCAGAGAAAACTTGCTCACTCCAGGTCTCACAACTCTTTATGTTTCTGTCTTTCATGCTCTTTCAGTGGTCCGCCTGCAGATCATTGGGCTCTAGTCAGCGGCCTACCCACCTATGTTGCAGAAAACGGCTTTGTAAGTCTCTCATTGCCGCCGCAGGGCACTTAATTATGGGAATCACTTGAGTTGTAAAGGCTTGAAAATAGAGGGGGGCTTAGCTTTGGAGTAGGTACAGAGACATGTCAACATCTGATGTGGTGGCATGAGAGTGTAGTGAAATAAAGACACATTTGGTGCAATGTGACATAAAACAGGCAAAAGAACAAGTTGGAATACTGCACATGAAGTGACTTGGTACAGTTATGTGTCAGTTTATAGCACTGAATACAATAATCAACACAGTTTTAATTTTATCATTTTCATTTAATAAATCCCAATTAACAGTTGGACATATTGCAAACCCTTGCAACGTACTAAAATACCATAAAGTAAAGTAAACATGATTTAACATAGATAAATACTCTTATATTGCTGTAATTATACTGTTCTGTAAACATGGCATCTAATGCACATCTGTCCATCGTGCAAGAGGGATCCCTTCTCAGTTACTCTTCCTGAGGTTTCTACCATTTTGTCCCCCATTATAGGGTTTTTGGGGGGAGTTTTTTCCTCTCTGCTATGAGGGTCCAAGGACAGAGGGATACTGTAAAGGCCTCTGAGGCATATTGTGATTTGTGATAATGAGCTTTATAAATAAAACTGACTTGACTATAGTACAGATAAAAGGTTGTCTCAAAAATGATTAGAAATAGCAGTTTTAAGTAAAAATGTAATGAATTGTCGTAGCAAAGCGCTTGACTTTAATGTTGTTAATGTGTCTGCCTGCAGATTTGCAACATGATGAACGTGGCTGCAGATGACTACTTCACTTTCCAGGTGAGGAGATTTTTACAATCCATCTACATTTAGGATGATGCAATATACACCAATATCCGTTTTGATATACTTACAAATATTAAAGGGAAACATTAACTTAATAAAGAATTCCAATGAGTTACTGCCATAGTCTAGGAAAGTTTAGTCATTATTTTTTAACATGGACTACTCTCTCTTAAAGCCAGAAATCAGAGAAGTGAGTCTCAAATCTGTGATGTCATTGGGTATTAATTGTGGAGCTGCTCCATAGACAATAAATGGGGATCTGATTTTGTGGACCCCCAGAATGTTTTTTGCTCTCTTTTATACCCAAGTGAGATTGTAGTGTTCTTAGTTCAGAAACAGAAAATGTACCCACATGCTCAAAAAAATCCCCTGAATGCTCTCACTGTCATCTACAACTCCTTTCCAAATCCATGGTCTATGGAGCAGCTCCTGACTTTATACCCGAAGACATCACAAATTTTATTGTTAGCAGTCTAGTTTTGCGATTCAGGAGTTTGTTCATGCCTACTTATTTGCTTATTTTTTTGGCTGTCTTAGACCATAGGAATAACATGTATGAATTTAAAAATGGGTATAGTTTCCCTTTAGGGCCCTTCCAGTGCAATATGCAGATTCAGTGCCCATATTTAGGAAGAATGGCTTAAAATAGATTGCATGGTTTGAATCCTTTATTTCGATGTCTTTCAGAAAGAGGCTGTGGATGAGACGGGTTTTGTCATCAAGAACGTTTTGTCGCTGCCCATCGTCAACAAAAAGGAAGAAATTGTGGGCATCGCCACTTTCTTCAACAGGAAAGACGGCAAGCCATTCGATGAACACGATGAACAGATCACTGAGGTCAGCACCATGCATTCTCTTTTTTATTCCCTGTCTCCATTATATGTAGTTGGCGGTATCATGTTACATGTCTGTGTGTAGACGCATATGTTCACATTTCTACTCCCTCACCATTTCATTGTGCCAGGCCCTGACGCAGTTTTTGGGTTGGTCTGTGCTGAACTGTGACACCTACGACAAGTTGAACCGTATGGAGTGGAGGAAAGAAATTGCCCAGGAGATGCTCATGTGCCAGACCATGTGCACCAAAGACGAATTGCAAACCATTCTGGTCAGTATCAACCCGATGCACCCACGTTTGATCTCTGAGCATTTGATCAAGAGGCCACTCGAGCGTGGATTAAAAGTAGTCAAAGGTTAATGCGCCATGAATAGCTTTTTGAGTAGCAGTCCTCCATTAGCAGCTATTAGATGACTTATAAAAGGTCTGGTGGAGACAATGACAAAACAGTTACTGCACTGATTGGAGCACTTGTCTGAAGTGCTTAAAAACATGATATAATTTCTGCTTTTTGTTCTACAGATCTAGAAATTCAAGCTGTAAATTCCCATAGGTGATCACAACATGTTCATGGGGTGTGCAGTGTGAATGCCATTATAAATTATTGTTCTCTTTTTTCTAACCAGAACACCAAAGAGAAGTTTGATGCAGAGCCTGAAGACTGTGACCAGAAAGAGATGTACAAACTGTTGGTAGGTTTTGTTTAAACCTTCAGGACAAAAACCACCAATAAAATGAAACACTGTGATACTAAAACAAGATCATTACATTGCTTTACTTCTTTGAAAAAAATTCTTTACCATTTTGATACCAACATTGTAATTATGAGTGCTTTTTTGAGTACTGAATGATTCATGGATGTCTTTTGAGTGTACTCCGTTGTGTTTTGCCTCAGAGAGCAACCTGCCCAGTAGCGGACAATGTCGACGGAGAGAGTCTGTACCTGTTCTCCTTTAGCGACTTCCCCGTCACGGAGTTCGGCCTCATCAAAGCCGGAATTCGCATGTTCTTTGAGCTCGGAGTTATTGAGAAGTTTAAAGTTCCCGCAGAGGTGAGTCATGCATTGGATTTGTCTGCCCTTACAGGAAGCTCTTACTGGTTTCTTGTGGTGCCAGTGGTCTTAAGAATGTGGAGAAAATCCTTTTTTTTGCTGCTATCTTCCAACTTGGATATAATTGTATGCATAGAGCAGGGCACGTTATTTGTTTGTGTTCCCACCAGAAGCTTACTATTTTAATAGCATTCATATTAAATGCATATAAAAAGTAGGATTAAAGAACTTTTAAATGCAAACGTATAATCCATGCAAATCATTTGGGGTGAGAGAAGTAGCTGTGAAGGTCATGGCCATGACTCATCTGAAAGCCTTCAAAATTGAAATTTCTATCTTTTACATCCAGACACTGACCAAGTGGATGTACACAGTGAGGAAGGGTTACCGCGCCATCACCTACCACAACTGGAGGCATGGATTTAACGTAGGCCACACCATGTTCTGCCTGCTGCAGGTATTGCCCGCACACACATCTGCATGCAACAACTGTAAACTTTAAACCAGAGATATTCAACTTGTTTTGCCCGAGAGCCACTTTTGCAAAATGACATAGCACATTTTTTCACAAACAAGATTTATTTTGATGCTTTTTTATGCACTCTTGCACCTTTTTTACATTAAAAGTCCCAAAATCCCAATTTATTTTCATTGTGAGTTAAAAAAAATGTTTGGGGGCCACCCAGCACCTTATTGTGGACCATATTTGGCCCATGGACCATAAACTGAGTATCACTGCCCTAAACTCAAAGCTTACAAATGAACAGAAGTGCCCTCTGGACTGTTGTAGTTCCATCTCTTCTTGTTTCTTGTAGACAGCAAGTGATGCTAATTTACTCTGCAACTCACAGCAAAATATCTAACACAATACATGTAGTGACAGCTTAATGGGCCGCTGTGTTTTACAGGAATGTGTGAACCACCCATACATGCTCATAACATGTTTTATTTCATCATAAAGCTAGCTGTGAATTGCACCAATACAGGTACTTTAAGTGCTTATAATCCTGTGAGAGCATCAGTATTGATGGTGCCCAAAATTCTGCAGTTTCTGGGTTTAAATGCTTTAGAAACAGACTCCAAATGAGAAAACAATTTTTATTATGTTCTGAACAGATCATGCTTTTTTTATAGGTGGTCACAATCCATATGACTCACCCCAGCACCTGCACGCAATAATTCATGATTTGCCTCTCCCACCTCACAGACAGGGAGGCTGAGGAAGTACTACTCTGATCTAGATGCCTTTGCCATGGTGGCTGCTGCTTTCTGCCACGATATCGACCACAGAGGAACCAACAACCTCTACCAGACAAAGCAAGTCAAAATATTTTGTGTGCAAAGGAAGTGTACGCATGTGCTTCACCTGTGTGTAAATATATTTTTCTCCCATCCTTTTCTTTTTTTCTGTAGGAGTGCATCTCCTCTAGCTAAACTCCATGGCTCCTCCATCATGGAGAGGCACCATTTGGAGTACAGCAAGACACTCATGGCGGAGGAGGTATGACACATTACTGGACAAAAAAAAAAATCTGACTTAAAGGTTCTGTTTGTAACTTTTTACCAACTTTAATTGTTTTCATATTGCCACTGTGTGAACATGTTGTGACGAAACCTAGAAACTGAGACCTTCCCAACTTTCTTGGTAGTCTATATGTAAAGGACTCGGGCCATATTTCGTGGGACAATCCAAAGGATGTGATGTCATGCACATTCTAAAAGTCATGCCTCTCCAGTGCTGCCAGATAATTATCGTATTTGTACGATAATTTTGTCCTCCGTATGATGTACAGGGGGCAAAAAATTCCAAAATTTCCCTAATCTACATCTGTGTTAACGCATCACTTCTCACATGATCTCCTCACAGCCAATCGCGTTTGGTGTAGGCCGCGTTCGAGTCACGTCCCTCAAGCAGGCACCGCAGTCTTTTGTTTTCGTAAACACTCGGCCACTTGCTGGAAAAAAAACCTGACGTCTGTGGGCTTAGCCGTGTAGACTGAGAAATAGCTCCTCTCTAAAGCAGTGGGTATGGGTAGATTTGTATGTGTGTGAAAATGTTGGTTCCTTGTAATACCAGCTGATACGAATAATTTACAAATGGCAAGCTAGTAACATTATTCCAAATATGATTGAAATAAATTTTCCAGCCTGCAACATCCATGATGACAGTCAATCAAGATCAGTCTAGTGTTGGTCGTCGTTTTAGCTGATGCCTGTCGATGCTTGCGCTCCATAACCGTGAGCGAGCAAAGACGTGAGAAACAGGATACTGACTGCAGTTCACTTAATGTCAATGATTTTCTGAAATTTACATACAGAACCTTTATATGTAAAAAATGGCATACATGTTTTGACCACTCTTCATCATCTCTCACAGAGCCTGAACCTCTTCTGCAACCTCCAGAAGCGTCAGTTTGAGCATGTGCAGCACTTGTTCGATGTCTGCATCATCGCCACAGATCTGGCCCTTTACTTCAAGTAGGTTTTCCAAAATGCTCTGACTGCTACCAATGCTACTGCCACAGCCTAGTAGAGCTTTAGCAGCAGCTGATCAATGTTTATCTGTTTGCTGTTGTGTATTTGTTTAACTCAATTGGTCTGGCTGACTGTCTGCTATGTCATCACACAGAAAGAGAACCTTGTTCCAAAACATTGTGAATGCCACAGAGCAAATGAAAGAGGAAAAGGAGGCCATTGACTTTGTTTCCAACAACCCCACCAGGAAGGAAGTCATCATGTATGTAACTGATTCAAACCCAAGATAATACCAAGAAAATTCTGCTCACTTTCCTCTGACATGTATTTGTGAGAAAATTTCTGAAACAGACAGCAATGGCAGGGTGTCATCATGTCCTCCCTGACTGTCTGTCTCTCACCTCCAGGGCCATGATGATGACAGGTTGCGACTTGTCAGCTATCACCAAACCCTGGGAGGTACAGAGCAAGGTGGGTGGCCTCTGCGACCTGCACATGGGCTGATAAAATATATATATAGTAAAGTTTTTCATGTCATTTGTTCTGCCAAGAGCGACTGATTTTTGAGGTAAATATATTGCATTATTTTACCCTGCCTGTTTTTAATCGGGTTATTCAGCTCGAGTTATGTTTGGTTCTGTCTAGCTCAATAATTTAAGATTTATTCTATCCAAAAAAAATATAGACTTCTTTCCTTTCCTTTAATTTTTCAACAGTTCAATAGGCCACGTGTTTACAGTGTTTGCTGTTTCTTTGAGATCCAATGAAAAAAGCTTTCCTCCATGGAAAGAACCGAAAATAACCTACACTATATAAAAGAATGTCCTGCTACTCATTTCTAATCCTGTCCTCCCTGTGTTTTTCTTTTATTCCCACGCATCATTCTTTGTTCCTGTTGTCTGTTTCTCCACAGGTGGCTCTGATGGTCGCTGCTGAATTCTGGGAACAGGGAGATTTGGAGAGAACTGTTTTGGACCAACAACCAATTGTAAGGGTCATACCCCTCTTGTGCCTCTTCCTCTACTCTTCTGTTGCTTTTATGTTATTTTGTTATTATTTTTTTTTAGTTTTTTTTTTTTAGCAAATGCTTTTTTATCTGAAACTCTCCCCTCTGTCTCCCTCAGCCCATGATGGACAGAAACTGTGCCGAACAGCTACCCAAGATGCAGTGTGGTTTCATCGACTTTGTGTGCTCATTTGTGTACAAGGTAATTCACAGCTTTAACACTGTACAGTAGAAAAAATGAGTATGATTATAATAAACAATAAAGAGGAGGTGATGGTTTCCAGATGGGACTTAAGGCATGAGAAAAGACAGACGTGGATTTTGTAAAAAGGGAGTCAGGTCTGTGCGTCACGTTCTAACGATTTATCTGTAACTGCTGGAATTTAAACACAACCAAGGTCTAAGAGGGGTGTAATATTTAATCCAGATTCTATTTGATTTCTAGCAAATCTCCATTAAAAACATATTCTGCCTGAAAGGGAAATTCTTGGTTCAATGAAATGGAGAATATATTAAGAATTTTAGAGAATCTTCTACCTTTCTTTTAAAAGATTTTTTCTCAGAGATGTTTTCTCAAGTGAGCAAAGGTCCTTGAGTCTGTTAGGCAAAACAAAAAAGAAAAGTTGCTCACCCGAAAAAACAACTCAAGATCCTGCCGACAGTGTCAATTTGAAAGGGAAATTCTTGATGTTCAGTGAAATGAGGAAGAAATCAGTCAGTTAGGCTACAAGTTGATCTCATTTTCACTGTGGTTTATTTCAATTTTTTATATGGTATGATACAGAAATGTAACTGTATCTTTTACTGCATATATCAAAATATATTCTTGTCTTAGCTCATAATGCAAACAAGTAAAAGTATTTAGTAGTTTCTAATAAATTATTTTGAGATGTTCAGTCATTTATTTGAGATGCTAAGTCATTTTGAGACCCTAAGTCATTATTGTGAGAGATTAAGTTATAATTTTTTAGACATTAAGTCTTTATATTGCAACACTAAGTCATCATTTTGCAATAGTAAATTATTATATTGAGGTATTAAGTCATATTTTCAGATACTTAACCATTAATTTGGGAAACTCATTATTTTTTAGACACCGAGTCACATTTTAAAATTTACATTTTAAATAGTCATTTTAGATAGTAAGTCAGTATTTTGAGATATTAAGTTGTTATTTTGCAATACTAAGTCATTATTTTTGAGATTTTAAGTCTCTATTTTGGGGACACCAAGTCATTAATTTGTCATATTAAGTTGTGATTTTGCAAGATATTTGTGATACTAAGTTGTAATTTTGAGATACTCATTATTTGTAAGATTTGTAGATAATTTAAAGTGTTTACTTTATGTTTATTTTTCATTTTGTGATACTAAGTCATTATTTTTAGATATTAATGTTGAGATAAGAGATAAAACTACATCAGAGAGGTGAAGATCGAACTCTGTGGCTGTAGTTTTACAGAGATACTGTTGCAGCTTCAGCCAACTTCCATACATATCCAATAACAGGATGTATAAACCTGCTAAACCCAGCTGGCCCTGAGAGGAATGTCAGCTGGCTGTTTTTCGGGATGGTATTTGGACAAGAACACACACATCCATATAAATGCACGTGTTCGCCGTCCCTGCAGACTTCAGGACTAAAAGGCATATCATATATTTGTCACACCAAAGTTTTCCTTCCTGTAAGTCCTTCCCTCTCTGTGCGCCCCACAGTGTGAATAACATGCTTACATTCTCTGTATTTTCTTTCTTTTATCAGGAGTTCTCCAGGTTCCACAAAGAGATCCAGCCCATGTTTGATGGTCTGAACAACAACAGGTCACACTGGAGTGAGCTGGCTGAGGTATACAACGCAAAGATAAAAGCTATTGAGGATGAGAAGAAGAAACTGGAAGAAGAGGAAGCCAAGAAAGGTAAAAACTGTTTTGTCTGTGTATATTGGTCCAGTTGATGGCCTGATTCAGTGATGAGAATTGTCCCATATCAATACATCTTTTTCTGTTTCTGTGTTTATTTAGCTGGTGGAGGCGAACCGTCAAAGTCAAAGACTTGCACCATTTGCTAAGTTCCTCCAGTCCTTGGATCTGGACTGATGCAGTCTGGTTAGGACTAATCTAGGCTATGCTTGCCTATTCTGGTCTGACAGCTAGTCTAGTTGGGGCTTGACTAGGCCAGCTTGGTCTCGTCTAATCTACACCAGCGTAGTTCTCTCTGGTTAGGTTGCTGTCTGCTCTGGTGCAGTCCGGGCGAGCCCTGTTTGGTCTGGTCTGGTTTCAGTCTAGCCTAATTTAGTCTAGTGTAGTCAGGTCTGGTCTGTGGTCCAATCTGCAGCCAGTCAGCCTAACTATCCTCCAAGAAGGGAAGAGTCGAAGATGAAGTAATGTTGGGACTCTGACTGCAAGAGAAGCCTGTTTGACTTGGAAGATGTGATGCATTTCTTCTTTCCTCTGCTTCTACAACACACAGCCATGAACATTTGAAAAACATATACACGGACAACATATATTTTTCCGTTAACATAGCAATAATCAAAACATTCCTGGGATATATGGTTTGAAACCATGGTTGGATAAGCTGTAAGCAAACAACCCAAGTCAGACTATTTAGTATAAATAGCTCAACTAGGGGACAGCATGTGCTGCATGTGGGGTGCATACATGCCAAATCAACAGTTTTCACACAGTGTTCCTATTGGCAGTCAGTCACCACACAGTACAGTAGTACTGTAGGTTGCACAATGCACTGAGGCAAATAATGATCACATAACTTTATACTACTTGAACTGTCTTTCTTTTACAGTTAAAGTTGCATGGGTTGTGTAATTAATTTTTTTAGGGATCTGTTAATGCTGTGCAACAAACCTTGAAGCTCAGATACAGCGAGTGACAATCACAAGGGCTGATGTTCTTTTACCTCAAAAGGCGCTGAGTTGTGTACGGGTTTATTTATTTATTTTAATATGCAATCCATCTATATATTATATTTTTCTGTTTTTTTGTATTGAACTGTCGCCACAGATGGAGAGGGTGAGGCGAGCTTTGAGAGAGGGTGTTGTGAATATTGTGAACAAATGCATGCTAAAATCACATTCAGGCACCTAGAAAATGTGTTGAATTTGTGTAACTTTATTGTCAGCTTTGGAAAAAAACAAGAGCTGCTACCTTTATGTCAAACGACCGTGAAAGAAATGACTTTGCAAGTTGAATGGAATATATTGTAATTCCACATCAATCCAAAAAAGATGTGCATGATTTCACATGTATATAGTATATTATAGAGAAATTGTAAAATGTAAATTGTGTAAACTTAACTGAAGCATAAAACTAACTTGAAGGATGTTCAGTAAAAGCAACCTTTGCAGGAGACATTCAAAGAGGGTATGGTAGATCTACCTCTCCTGTAAGAAGATTGGATAGGATTTGATTTGATCGCCCGCCAGCGTTTGAGATCCACACAGCTTTAGACCTTAAATACCCTTCTTACAGAGGAGGCTACCAAAGCCTTGTATGTATGTGCAAAGACTTGTGTTTAAAAATGTGGCAGATGCAGCTATAGCAGCATCGATTGTTTGCTGGCACGGGCCAAAGTCCAAAGTGACGCAACAGTGTGATGAATCAGCTGCAGTTTGATCTGGAGTCAACTTGAATCTCCATGTAAACTTAATCTGATCAGGCATCTGAGTTGACAGTTCACCCTCCATGGTGCGCCTTCTGAAACACTTTTAGCTCCCGAGGGCAAAGGCAAGCTGTGGCTCTCAACTTCCTGTTACACAATGTCATCTCCTCTAATCAACGGGGCATCAATCAAAGGCCCTTAATCCTATCAGAATGGCTTTGGGACTACTTGGAAACTCCTTTTCTGCTGCTTGAGGTGAAGCGAGGAGCTATTGTGATCACTGGGGACAAAACTGTGCAAAAACATTTACTGAAAGTAAAAAAATAAATTACCCATTAATTTACCTCATTGTTCCTGCTGCACACACCCTCTTTAGATGGTTACACCACTTGTTCTGTCTCCAGTGATTAATGAAATTGTCCCTCACTTTTCCATCAAGGATCCTTTTTGTGAGGTACCAAATAATGCACTGTATACTTTATGCTTATCTCATCAACTGTCTTCCAGACTTTAGATCATTTGACGAGATGACCTCTACTGTATGTATGTGTCATGAGATGTAATATGTGTAAGCAAATAAAGGAATTTATGGAAGTGTAAGAAATTAGACTTTTTCTCTATATCAAAATAGGTGGTACATTATCTATTATTCACACCTGACTCCTGCACACGAAGGTTAGACAGAGACAGAAAGTGAACTTAAGAAACCTTGGGCTTAGCTGCAACAGTGCTCGTTCTTAGTCATATATCGTGCAGGGATCTTAGAGGCTCCAAAGCTGGATGAGCCTCTGGGGGAAAAGAGGATCAGTGGATTGGTTCTGATCCTCGCTCGATACAATGTTGTCTGGCTGTATTTTTCAGCATCCCATCTCCTGCAGATTCTGCATGCAGAAAACTGGATGTTGCATGGTGTTAATTCCATTATTTATACAGTAATTTAGGAATCAATAATCTTTAAAGAACAATAATGCTGTAGCAGTGTACACCAGCAGGTGTACAGAATGCTGCTGGCTAAATATTTTGACAAAGAAGCGCAAAACAAGCCCTTAAATCTATCAAAAACGTAGTTTGTCAACCCTCTGTTTCAACACAACCTTAACATTCCCTCAACAATTTAGGGGTCAGTAAGTGCAGAGCTGGCCCCATGTACAGGCTGTACTCCCTCCACCTCTTTTCACAGGGCTCCACCTTCAAATTTTATGTTAAAATTTAAAGCAGATGAACATATTTATATTTTCATATATTTTAGCTAATTATAAATGAGATTATTTTTTGAGGAGAGTATTTTTATGGGAGGAAGGCGAGCTTTACAATACAATCAGTTGTTATTTGGGATTTTACAAATTCCCCCCATTGCCCTATATGTGTGCCCATGTAAAAAAATACAAACCAAGAAAACACGTTGACAACACAAGTGTTTAACTGTAAATGCATCCAGGTGCACAAGTGTAGCCAGGGGCCAAATTACATCCCACCGCCATTCAAAAACAACAGGCTCTTATTACTCAACGCACTGTTTGCTACACTTAACCATCTGTTCGCTGAACAATGCAATGAATCACACAGTAAATGACTTCTCCTGTGAAAACAGATACATTAAAAAGAGGCAGACAGAGCAGTAAGAGGTAAAGTAATTGTCTTTATTTAAGCTAAGGTCTATAATCTCCCAGCAACCTCACGCAGTTTCCTTCCCCGCAAATCGGGGGCAAGGTAACACCTCAATCTGACCTTGGCCGGAGGGACACCTTAAGCTAATCATTGGAACAGCAGAGTGCAGATGCTGTGTTTCTACACTGAGTTATACTCGCACAGAAAAAAGTGCTACTCTGGAAAATGTACCAAATCTACATTACATTTTCAATTTATAAGGGATATCTCAAAGTTTAGTTTAGTTTTCTAACATGCGAAAACAAGACTAAGAGTCTACAGAAGTGATACTTAACTTACAAACAAACAAATCAACCGTGCAACAAAGTGCCAGATGGCCTGCCGACTATCATTATTAAAGATTACTGGTATTTTTTTAAATGCAGTGGTGTAATGTAACTAAGTACATTTACTCAACCACTGTACTTAAGTGCAAATTTAAAGTACTTTCACTTGAGTATTTTCTTTTCATGCCACTTAATACTGCCATTCTCCCACATTTCAGAGGAAATTTTTGCACTTTTTACTTAACTACATTTTTCTGATAGCTTAAGTCACAGGTTACTTTACAAATTAAGATTTTTGCCTGTAATAAGAATTTATAAAATATGATGTTTTGCTAAGTTAAACTATTCAACTATTAAAGTACAGCTGAAATGATCATTGATTTAGCCAATTAACAGACGTTTTTTGGCAACTATGTTGATAAACAGTTATTTTCTATTTTATTTATGTTTTCTTTCAGATTGTGTTTTCTCTTTTCATTCTCAAATATTAAATGCGTTACTGCATACACTGGACTTGTGCAGGGCAACTGTGACTGGATTTGCCTCATGCAAAGATGGATGAGGACATTAAACATAAAAAGGTTTTAAACAGGCAATTTATTTATTATATATTCTGATAAATAATATTATTTTTTGTTTTTTAAGTGGCCCCTGGGCAAAGTAAGTTGAGTATCCCTGTTCTACAGGCATGTTAAGACACAGTCTAATTATCTTGCAGGCTGTCCTGGTTGACCTCAGCTGGCATTCAGCAGACAGGTGAGGGTCATCAGCTGATTGAGATCACCTGGGCCCTGAGGCTTTAAAAGCTGGCTCCTGTCTTCACTCTGGTTCTCCCTACACAGCTCACATGCACCATACTTGACTTTGTTATTTTGGTTTGCTGCTCCATGCAGTGCTTTCATTGCTGACAAAGCTGATCCACACACCCACTGTTCATTTCTGTTACCTTAGCTTTATTTAAGTACTTTTGTTTTCAAGTACAACCTTGCATGGACTGCTTTACTGTCACATTCCCTCAGCCAGGTTGTGACAAAAAAGCTCTGTGAGGCTGGACTGTAGCTGCTAAATGCTCACAGTGACAATGCCAACATGTTTGAGGGGTATAATGTTGACCATGTTGCCATCAGCATGTTGACATCTATCATTTTGCTACTTCGTGCAACACACAAAGAAAAGCTGAGGCTGATGAGATTGTCAAAGGCTGTTTCACAGAGACTATTTTGACATGTCACAGTAGGAAAATCACAGGTGGAAATAATGAAACTAATGACAGCTGAGACTCCGAGACTTTAAATGCCACACAGAATTAAATTGAAGACCAACTTCACAAAAAACAAAACTGAAGAAAAAATAAGCATGAATCAACAGCAAATATTGGTATTTAGGGACACTTAAGGACACTCTTGTTGACTGCCTCATGATGGAGACAAGGGAAATGCAGAACTAGGAAATACCTGCTGTTTGCTGGCGAGTTTTCTTGGTGACTTTGTGCTCCTCACTCTGCATGTGGGATTGCACTGCTTTAATCCCCATCATGCTGAGATTGAATCAATTTTTGCACAAAAATATTGAGCCTCATAAACCCTGCCTTGAGCCAGTTTCAGCCATACCATGAACTTTTGGCTCATGAATGCCAATCAATCAGTCAGAAATATCTGAGCTAGTGATGAATGCTGCAATACTCATACATTTCCCTCTGAAAACAAACTACACAAATATTTGTTCTGCTCACATTTCATGAATGAGACAGAATGCCTTTTAAGGCTTTTTGAAGATCTGTGGGAACCCTGTTCCAGGGATCATGCATGCTGGGACACTTAGAGCACAGCCATCATTAAGGTGATGAGTAACACCTGTGCTGTTCCTGCAACTACAGGTCAAAACGTCTGCTGTGAAAAAGGCCTCTTGGTTTAACAAATATTAGTCATTAACTACAGTATTGGACAAATAAAAATTTTGACTTGATGTTGGCTCTAGATGAAAAGTTAAAGAGTCACTAAAGTACAATTTGTCCCACAGAAACACAAACATCCGCACCAAATTTCATGGCAATCTGGCCCAGCGTCATGGAGTCATTTCAGTCTGGACCAAAGTTGTGCACCAACTGACAGCCATGTTGCTGCCATGACTAAAACCATTTTCAAATCTCTCCCCCCGTGACAGCAGTGGAATTGAAATGGAAATGTTGTAAATCAAAGACTCTTGACATGAACAGGGTAAATCTCATGTTTATTTCTGCAGCAGCACGGAAACATATCATCAAAATAAACCTACATGAACACACAAGACTCCAAACAGAAGATGCTTAATGTCAGTGGTGCTTAGAAGGAAGTGTAGTCACAGCAGGGATCCTGCAGTGGAGTCAAAGAAACATGTCTTCAAAGTACTCATCAAACTCCTCCTCCCTAGAAAGATACAACAAACAAAATCAGAGAAATGTTAGTTCCTTTCATGCATGGTGTTGACACTCACTGTTAAATGCTTTGTATTGATGGCCCCTGACTAACTAGAAGTGTTAGTGCTACCCCTTTTAAAAATGTTATTTACATTACAGTCAAGATCTAGGCAATATGAAAGGATGTGAAGTGCCAACATTGGAAAGGAATACAAACAATAAATAGTGGAGACTAGCAAAAAAAGGACAATTTAAATAAAATACCCCAGAATGGCACCAGAATTACCCTTTATTGTTGGCTTCACTGAATGTGATGAATATGTGATGCTTCTGTTGTACCTCTATTTCTGAGTTACAATAATATGTTCTTGAAAAAACCTTTTCAGTAATGTCTCTCTGAAAGTAAAATGTCGGGAAAAGCATGACAAAAGCAGGTTAAAGGTTTAGCGCATTGCTAACAGTTCAGAGAAGCTTTGTTCAGGGTATCTAAGTGGTCTACATGCTGTGCTATATAGATCAGTAACCTATGTAGGCTAAGTGCTAAAGACTGTCTGATGGTTTTACAGCAGCTTAAGAGAGGAGATTTAATATGAACATTTCCTGTTAACCTCACCTTGACTTTTCCTCAACAGCAGGAGCGGGTCCACGCCAGTGGTCGGCTTCTGATTGGCCCTCTGGTTCATCACCAGCTTCAGAGTCTGGTTGGAGGGTTTAAGAGAGATGTCTGTCACACTTCGAGGAAGGGAAAACTGGGTCAAGTAATAACCCTTGTTCAACAGTTTTAATGTCAGGGTCTTCACTTTAAGGAATTCCTATGACTGGCTCAGTTTTTTAAGTTCAGGGGGACCATGGACCGATAAATAAATACTGAGAATCATCACATTTTGAAAGAGTGTTTCTATTTTAACAATAATATATCAAAAATAGCACTTTCTGCATAGTACCCTTAGAACTATACATAACCCGTATCTGCCAATGTGCCCTTAGAACCGTACGTAACCCATACCTGGCCTAATACCTTTAGAACCATACATAATCTGTACCCGGCATAGAACCCTTAGCACCGTACCTAACCCCTGCCCCGCATATTATCCTTGGAACCGTACATAACCTGTACCTGGCATAGTACCCTTAGAACCATACATAATCCGTATAGACATATACCTTATCCCTACAATCTTTTTAGTGTTTCCACCGCAAAGAGTACTTTTTAATGTTGGCAGGGTTGTTACTGGGTAGAAATAGAAATTTTCACAATAGAAATGCAAAAATAACATATATGAATACTAGGAGTTGTAGATTAAAAACCAGATCACATTGTGCGAATGATAGGTTAGCTTTCTCAGCACAGTATTATGTCAGCATAACACAGAGTTCCCCTCATTTTCCAGGAGACAAAATGCTTCCATAACCTTTAAGTCCTAAACCCTCCCTGAACACATCACTTACAAATTACACAATATCCCAAGATTCCTATATTTAATCAGGTTCAGCCTTTAAATACGTCTTCAAATACGCCCAACTGAGACAAAGAAAAAAAGATTAAGTGTGTTTATGCATGGATTCCAAACCATGTCAAACTAAATGACATAACCCCTAACAAAGTTTGCTTTTGTAAACACCACCACCACCACCCGCCCACCTATCCATCCATCCAGAACCAGGAATAAACACAACAGGGACACGGGGGCAAAGACATACTTCATTTCACGCTGCTCACAGCGAAGGGCAAAATGACAAGGAAAAAAGCTGAGAAAAAAGTTGACAGGAATGGAGAGACAGACAAATTAGAAAAAGCAGACCTGCTGTCGGTCTAATACTATCAACTACAGGACTAATGGACGTGTTTCCAGGAAGGGCTGTCAGGGTGTTTTCACTCCAGTTTGGAGGAGTGTCCAAGCCTGGAGGCCTAGGGGAGTAGATCGACCATCCAATGTGTGTGTTTTAAAAATAGGGGAGGTACTTGTT
Source organism: Plectropomus leopardus (assembly GCF_008729295.1). Lineage (NCBI taxonomy): Eukaryota > Metazoa > Chordata > Actinopteri > Perciformes > Serranidae > Plectropomus > Plectropomus leopardus. Next base: position 13,854,286 of record NC_056481.1, read on the forward strand.
GGACGTGTGTGTGTGTGTGTGTGTGTGTGTAGGAGTTATGAAGGCTACCTTTGTCCGAGTCCTGTGACTCCTCCGAGCTGCTGGAAGAGGTGGAGCGATCTGTAGAGAAACGGAGAGAGTTACAAAATAAAATATGTTTTAGTCAACAGGGAGTTGTTATAAAATAGTAATGTCAAACACAAGAGAAAAATGGCCAATTCCAAGAATAAAACATGAACAAGGCTACTCCCATCCAATGAGATCACTACTGTAATTAATGGGACAGTTTATCTGGCTGGAAGAGGAGTCGTACCTCTGTGTCTCTTGTGTTTGTGCTTCTTTGAATGTGAAGATGATCTCTTCCTTGTTGTCTTCTTTTTCTTCTTCTTTTTCTTCTGTGGTGGCTCCTGGTTCTCCTCCGATACTCTTTTCGTCTTTGCTTTCACCTCTTTCCTCCTACAAACAGAATCACACTTTGAACAAACTGTATTCAGAATATAAAGCAGCCAATTATCGCACTTTTTGCAAGGCAACTGAAAATCCTTCAGGACCAAAGGCACTTTGGCGCATGAATGAATCTTGGCTAGAGCTTTAAAACTGACGAAGGCTGTCTATACATTTTGTTATGTAGCCTGCTGGAACGCTCAAAGGGACTTTTAAAATCCTAAGCAACTGTGAAAATCTTTGGCATCACATCACATCTAATGCAAGGTGTTTGCAGATTAAAGTAATCTTTCCATCCATAACCACCCAAACTACATCAAGCACGTTCACTCCAAAAAAAAGTGATGTATGATTAGGACACTGACTGGTCAGACAGGAGACATAAATCGTAGTTTGAATCCTAAGCCTCTGCAGGCTACAAAATGTGTGCTGACTGTCCGTGGTGACCTGCTCTACTTCTGGCAGACCAATGCACCATTTCTACAAACTTTAAAATCAGTCATCATCACAGACAAAAAGACCTAAAACTTTAATGTGAAAATGTCTCAAAGGTGAGAAGTACTTACTTGTGGTGGTAATTGAGCTTGAAAGAGCATTCAGGGCACAGTCCTAGAATAGACACAACATGGCATCATCATTACCAATTCAAATATGATAATGATTATGGAAATTGTTTAATTTCATTATCATTTATTATTATTACGGCAATTATGAGGGTGCTGTGAGAGTGATTCTCATCCTTCTTACACTTGCTCTTGCTTTTTTATAAAGTTAAATATAATAGAGATGAATTTGGTAAATTTGGTAAAATGTATGTATTTAGTTTGTTCTTAGACTGGACAGTGACATGCAAATTAATGTGTGTAAACAGACATTTTACTCAAGAAACCTGTTTTATAGTTTATGTTGCTACTGAATGTAAATTCTGTAACCAATGTATGTAAATTGAAAAATGCTGTTCTTCTAGATGGTCTGCATGCATGCATGTAAACCTCCTCCATGATATTATTTTGGTAAATTACTTGTATATAAGCTAAAGAGAAGAGGACCTGAGTACAGAACCCTGTGGAACTCCTATTTTACATTGTCAGAAAGATGCTTTATCACTATAACATTAAAATAATGCTATCACATTTAAAACTTTGTAGAATTTATATGCATAGGTGATTTAAGAAATGTATTTATTAATTCCCATTTATTTCTATTCATTAATCCAGTGCCACATTATCCCCATCTATTACATTTCTCCAATGTGCCTTACTAAGTTTGCCAGGAGAGAAAGGAGCGGCGCATGTTCTGTTTGGACAGTATTTTCATTACTGTCACAACAGGTAAAACTGTCATAACATTGGACTTGGAATTATTACAAATTGGAAGACATTCATATTTGATGAGGAGAAAAATGTCTGGATGTGACCTGTTGCACCAGCTTGTTAAAAGAGCCTGTCATTTCCTGCTTGACTGGGTTCACCATGACTGGTGGGTTCTCCAATTAGTGTAATTATACTAACAGGATTTTCTGCAGTATGATACCTGAAGGAGGATTATTATGAGCCAGGTCTTAGACCGGAATCCCTCCACACATACACACACACACACACACACACACACACCTTTGTGTGTTTTAGCTTACTGAGTTTGACCAATGCATTCTTCTTCTCGCCGTGCTCCACGTAGGCAAAGTTTACCTCCCAGCTTTTTAGGCCTTCCTGCTTCTCGCAACGTTTATTTCCACACTGAAACTGACCTGGAAGACCAGAGAGCACGTGCTGAATGCATATATGCATATTATAGAATCACATTTACATTCTTGTGACAGTTTAGCCATCTGTCTCTTGTCTATAGCAATTAACGATGTACACAAGAAAAAACATTTCTCATTCGTTGACAATTAATTAGCTAGAGGTCTAAGTTAAAACAAGATTCTGAACCCTGACAGCAAGTGTACCAACATTAAAGTCTGCAATAGTGGTGTCAAAGTATCGATTTTAAATTTTGATTATGAATATTTAAAATGGTTTCAATACTAAGTGTCGATACACCAGTACCAACTAAAAACAATACTTATCTAATGCCCTAAATGTCATTTTTTTCCCCCCTATTGTACAAAATAAATAAATACATTTTAATATTTGATTTTAATTTTTTATTGTATCAAAGTTGGAAATTCTGGTACTGTGATAACATAAGTGTGTAAATAAATACTATGTAAAACATAAAAAGGGAGAAAGAAAAAAAAACACAACAGAATTTTTGCAAGTAGAGAAGAACACTATATGAGAAAAATGATTTTTTTTTATTTTAGGATTGAGAGATGCAGACTGTAAATCTCCAAAGGCTTCAGATTCTGTCAGGCAACCTCCAAACCCTGCTGCTCTCCTTCGACCCCCCTCCGTTTATCCTGACACCCCTTCCCCCTTATCCACCCGCTCCTTCTCATCTCCCTTTCTTCACCTCGCCTCATCCCCTCAGGCCTCCCTCCAGCCGCTGCACAGCCTGCCTATTATCCCTAGAGGAGCTTAAGGTGGCATTGATCTGGTCTCCGGGGTTCCCTCAGATTGTAACAGAGGGAGCGAGTGCGTCATAGTAGTCCATTCTAGGCACAGGGACAAGAAATGCTCCTGACTCTGTGAGATGAAGGAATACCTTCGCTGACCTGTCTAAGATCAAGACTCTGTAAACATTAAGGTGAAGTGACGCTGGCCATCACTGGCTTTGGGCCACTAAAGCCATAAGGCAGACTTTCTTCTCACATGCCGTATTAGATTAGGGATCTGTGACGTCAGCTAAAAAAGACACTCCTGGCTCCAGTCCTGGGTTGTGATGTGGTTTACTGGGGTTAAAGAGCAGGGCCTGTTATTATAGTTCAATTTAGTAAAAGAAAATTAGAAAAAAATGTGAGTTAATAGTTCAAATTAATTAGGGACAGTCAACATAATAGCGCTGCTCTTAAGCGGAGTATTGAGCTGTTCATACATATATTATTCTGGTCTAAAAGACACCATATAGCTAACATTGTAATTCATTAAGATTTAATTATCATTCTTTGATACCCAATGATCCTTTAAATCATTGTATTTCAAACTCTGTATCTGCTTACCAGGAGTATTCTACAGTAAATAACATGAACTCACACAGTTTTCAGTGCAGGGTGTTAATTTTCTTACTGGAAATTAAATTTACTGTGTCCATCCTGAGGGGGACATGAACATCTCTACCAAAATTTAGGGTAATGCATCCAATATGTCCATGTTTTGGAAATATTTCACTCAAAACAGAAGTAGCAACCCCAAGGTGGGGCCATGTCCCCCTAGACACAATTGCTAGCCCCCTTGTCGAAAATAATTGAAGGTCAATATTACTGTCTGTATTTGCTGTGCTCGTTTTTTTGAGCATGCAAAGGTAGTGGTATCTTGTGAAACTAGACAATCCAAGTCACCACTGGTACAAACCATGTTTGCATAACTTGTCAGGAAGGGAGCTTAATAACATTCCAAATTTAGGCTAAATTTTGTTGAGAAAAAAACGAGCATGGGCAATTTTAAAGGAGTCCCTTGAACTCTCACCCCATGATATCAGATTGAAAATGGGTTCTGTGGTTACTCACAAGTCTCCCCTAAACTTGAGAAGACCAGTAAATGTTTTGTTCCTAACAATCACTGTACTCCTTCAAATTAAAGCTGTATATATTTTTTTCAGTAAATAGCAGCTTTGTGTAGGTATATGTTCACCAACCAACATTAAAAATGTCTTAAAATGTAAAAAGCTCTTGGTAAATAGAAACTGCAAATCTCCTTCAATCTCCTAAATCCTTCAAGACCAGTCCTTTCTGACACTGTATGGGTGTGACTTGGACCAGGGCCATCTTCTCTGTGCCAACGTGACGCCACAAGTGGTGACCAGTGCCCGCAGACCTGAGAAAATCCTTTCTTCACCATCATCGGTGACGTCAATCACAATCACACTGGACTTCAAACGTGACATCCTACTCTCTCCATTACGCATACAAAAAAAATCAATTAAATACGTCCTCTGTGTATAACAGTATAGCAGCTTTTATCTGTAAAGAAAGGAGGTAAAAGCCTGTGCTTGTACACAAAATCTAGCGCCCTTGAACAAGGCACTTAATCCCCTTGCTGCTGCAGAGAAGCAGCTCAGTGTCGAATATAAAAGAATGAGATATATTCGAAGGTTACAAGGTGAAGAGTGTGAATGTGTCTGACCCTCAAGCTACTGAAAACCACAACCCTGACAGAGTGGAGTCAATAGAAATGTGTTTCTAGGCAACTTCTTTGTCGAAATAAATGTCAAAAACTGAATATAATCAAGGTCAGGAAACTATTCTTCACTTATTTTTGATAGTTTTCAGCCCCCGGTCCCAAATTTTCTCTCATGAAAGCTAATAAGCATAACTTTTACTGGTGCTGTACTCAGATGGCAGAAAATAGTGCCACACAGAGCATCACTGCGTTACAAAATGAGCATTAAGAGCTCCTGCATCGGTCTCTGTTAGAGGATTTCCACTGTGTTTTGTTGACGAGAATTGGGAATCCTCACACATCAGGTAAGCCTCACGTGCTCCATGTAAATAGCTGGCACCAGGTCAGCTGAGTAAACTCATTAAGAAAGGAAACTACTGTCCTCCTACGTCAATGGTTACTAATGCCACCAGATGGCTGCATGATTAACATTCACTGGATAAAGTCAGAGGGCAGCGACCTAAGCCGAAGCTCTCTCACTTTTTTACCTCTCGAGTAAACTCAAAAAGTTCAGAAAGAACACAATATTATGAAACTAGGTCTGTTTTTTTGTTTTTGTTTTTTTTTTTATATATAAAATACAATTTAACCTGCTTAATGAAGTTCACTGGGTATTCTGAGAAAGCTGTTGCTATTAAAGCAAACATGTCAAGTTGACTGCAGACACCTGTGGTTGTGGATATATATCTGCTTCATGAGTAGGGGTGCGAGGATACGTCAATATATCAATTGAGATCATTGATCCATATCATCCTCTTTCATTTCTTTGTTTTCAGAGAAACTACGAGTCAACAGACAGTGCACATCATATGTAAACAAATGCCGTACTGAGGAAACAGGAAGTACCTGCTGGGCTGCTTCTCTGACTTCTTGCTAATGTTACCTTAGTTGCTAGAAAGCTAAGCTAATTTCTGCAATGTAAAATGCCATAGGCTTATGCTACTAACATTAGCATGTCGTATATGTGGGGGAAATGTGACCTACAAAAGACAGTTGTTTTGTCTATGATCCTTGATAGTTATTGTTGAGTTTTATACTTCAGTGAAATGATCTTGTTGTTAATTTGCGTTTTGAGGATGTTGGGATAAGTGTGTCTTCAAGTCAGACAGCCCTGAAGTTTTATGGAAAAAGATTATGGTTTGAATTAAAATGAAAACATTTTTTTCAGAAAGCTTTTTCAAACAGAATGAACCTGTTTTAATTATTTCCAATTATGTATATGTTTTTATCTTTTCTGTCCAAAAGCAAAGACGGGGTGGCAGCTTCTCCTGTAACCGACTGTGTTAAATTAGCAGATAATATTGGCCCATATCGATTGCAGGCCCCTAAATCGAATCAAATCAAAATTGGATCGTGGTAGACTTTGTAATATCGGCGAATATTATTTTGTTTTCCAAAGTAGAGTAATATTGTAGTGTGATGAAACCAGTGATTTACACCCCTATTCATGAGACCACTTAACTAGGATAAAACGCCTTATTAAGCTTTTTGAAACCTGAGCAAATCTAAACGTCACACATTAACACAAACATTGTGGTATTTTAAAGTGTTAGTTAAGTTAACTTACAGTATCACACAAACCAACTACCTATCGGGGTCAAATTATTATTTTTGTCAATGGAGTCTGGCTTTGAAGAGAACATAGACAAATTTCACTTGCAGTTCAGTTTTAAAAGATTTTAGCAAAAATGCATGTGTTTGGAAAGTATTGATCATTGGATGAATGAGACTTAGATTATACTGCACAAGCTGTGTTGAAGTTGAAAACAGGTGTTTTGCTGTTTTAAACGCAGGCCCCTCTGACTTCAATGGTTTTTGGATTCTTTTCAAAAATTTAACACAACACTAGATGAGTAACTGATATTCAGATGATCATTTGATGAAATGTGAGGAAAGTATTCTTTTGAAGTGCAGACTGATTGACTAGTATGTCAGAAAGCTGCACTCATGTGCAATAGTAACTGCGCTTGTGTAGTCAGTGTTGTTTTGTAGTCAACTCTTGATGCTGAACACCCACTCCCCCCGGCCCCTGTTCGGGGTCGACCACCTTTAATAAATTCTCAGCCTGTGGGAAACACCGAACAATCTGCACTCACTGCCCCCAGGCAGATTTTTCATATATGCACAAAGTAACTGGCATCCCACAGACTTTTTTTTTTCCAACCACACAGTCCCACCTCTGACTCTGGATCAGATTCAGCCTATTTATGATTGCCTTTCCTATTAATACGCAGTTTAGACTGCTGAGCTTAAGTTCAACCCCCTTTTTGTATTTTGCAACTCTTATTTACTCAGCAGCATCATGTTAACTAAGTAGACTAAAGCGCATAACATACTACTGACATGTTTTATTCTGTGTGTTTCGAAAGAACTGCAATTCACTGATCTCCCCCTCTGGAGTCTATTGAGTAATACTCATATTTCTTCATTTTAAAGTTCAACACCCTATACACGCTCATGGATAAACACATAAAAACATAAAAACAGGGACACTGGCAGGCTCTATTATTAAACTGGGTGATTCTGAAAGCTTTGTGGGCTATGGGCTAATGAGCTATCTGTTCTAACACTTAGATTACACTCAGTTATTTCTCTAAGGCTGATTTATTTTGTCTGGCACAACAGAGCCCAGCAGGATATCCTCACAAAATACAAATCCTGGAGCCCAGGCCAGGCTAAAGCAACCATTTCAAGCAAGTGAGATGATCTCACATTGAAATTGGGCTATCACTTTCATATTATTTAAAACAGGAAATAAAGGGAAATTGCCAGCATGTAATAGGAGATGACAATATTCAAACTGAATAATTTGTTAGTAGACTAAATTCTGTACATGGACATGATGTCCAAGGATCAGACAGGTAAACATAAGAAAACTCAAAAGAAAGTTGAAAATATGCAAAAATGTGTCTCAAACTATATAAAAAAAACCAACATGGGAAATTAAATGAAATCTAAGCTCACAAAAGACATAAGTTCTAAAAACTATAATGTCACAGTTCAGGCTTTAAGTTGCCTCACAAAGAGGTGGTCCAAATTTCCTGCAGTGTCAGCGAGCATGTGGTGGCAGGCATGTTAAAAACATTTTTAAAAGACAGGAAAGTTACATAAGCCCAATCATAGTCCATTTATCTTTGACAGGGGGCCCATCAGAACTACGCTTGGCCTCAGCTACCTTTGGCCTTTGACCTCCTCTTGACAGCAAGACTAAAGCTCAGAAGGGAAACCCGCAGAATAACATGTGCATGCTTTTCAGTGTATCTGTTTCGACGTAAAAGACTGTGAAGACACTTTTTGAATACAAAGTGTGCTCATTCAATGAGGAATTTCTTTCATCACAAAAATATGCCTCACATATTGACATTTTATTGGAAGCAAAAAATATATTTGGCATATTAGTTACATCATAGTCTTACGCGTTGATGCATAATGTAAGCATAAGAAACAGGGCTACACCAGATAGGTCAAAGCTTCATTCATAATGTTGATATTTAAATTCTGAATCAACGTTAGAATGTTGCATAGCTTTTTATTTATTTTTCATTTATTAAAATTATTGTTTATTATTTATTTATTCATTTAGTCTTAACTTGGCATTTCTGTACACTTGCAAACAAAGATTAGGCTACACTAATGTTAGTTGTCTATTATTACTATGGTAAAAGAAAACACATGTATTAAGCCAAACAGCACCGTAAATTACATTTATATAACACCTATGACAAAAAAAATCAACTTTAGTTCTACCACTATAATATTTAGATGAGTAATAATTATTAAAGATAATAAAAAGATAAATAATTTAATTGGATTATCATAAAATATGATGACAAACAACCAAAACTTTGTTCAAAAAAACTCAATTTGAAGCTCTGAATGTAAATAAATAAAGATGTTTAGTACAGCCCTAATTAGAAAGAAATGATATTGACTATGGTTACATGACTCAAAGGTACCATGTGAATTATTGACCACTAACTGTGCTGTGAAGCAATATTTTTAGGGGGGCTTTGTTAAGGATTTACAGAGGGCTGCTCCTGAAAGTCGAAGATTCAAACAGTCAGAAACCCCTTACTTGACTTAGTTAGTCAGTGTACTTCTGGGGCTGTTTCAGTCCCTAGATTTAGCTTTAGAGTGAGCACTCTGCAAAACAGACAGCTGCAGACCGGGACGAGTCTGAGTGAGACAGAGGTAGCTGCTTTGAGGAAGAGAGGCTTTGCCTGGTCAGGCAACCCTCCGTAATGCTAACTTCTGCCTTCTGCTTAGAAGTTGGAAATTTACAGCTCACAGACATCTAATGTGATGCGATCTCTAATTCTGTTTGATATCTAGTGTCAATAAAAAATGTTGTTACATATTTCCAATCTGTCATTGCCGCAGTTGGCTAGTTAACTATAATATCTAAACATCGCTGTCACACTCAACGTTCTGGCGAAACCTCTTCAAACTCTCAAAGTCTATATGTAAATAGAGGAACAGTTGAATATTTGTATTGAACATCCAAATCCGATTCGACTGACATAATTCTGAGGCGGGTACAGCGCTGGAATAAGAATATGCAGAAAAGCAGGATTTACAGATGTTCTATGAGGAAGAAAATACATCTAATCTGTTTGTTTGACCTCAATAATATGCATAATGTGTTTTGGTGAGGCACACTGATTTTTAAACATAACTTTTGTTTGCTTACAAAAAAGCTCCACCAGGAACCTTCAAGGTCTGCTCATGGGTGCTCTGAATGGAGGATGAGCAACAAGTAAGAGTGAATCTCATGCTTCAAGAATGTCCTGATGGTGCAGGATAACATGTGATCCTTCTCTGATGTAGTTGATTCTGAGACAAAATCTTTCCTTCATCTTTTAAAGAAAAAAAAACATTTTGGTCTCTAAAAGAAGAACCAAGGAAACCTTTCAGTACTTCCTCCCATATCACACGGAGGCCATGAAAAGAAAGGTCAGTGCTCTTCATAATCCACCTGATTGGGTGAAGAGTAGACGGCATTACCTAATACCCACACGACACGAAGAGTACAGACGGTAGGAAATGATAAGTGGATGATTTCCGAAAAGGTGTCAGAGGCAGAGCAGAGGTTCATCACCCCTTCATACAGTCATGCAGTATCAGTTTAACTGAAAAAATGTCTTGTTTAATTTATCTGCAAGCAGAAGTCTGGCCATCTGACAAGCACTAAACCTGAGCCAGGACCAACAACGTGTAATCCAGGTGGCACTAGTTGAACAATAAATCTTTCTTAGCGACGTCTCATGCAAATTTTGCATTCAAGTCCCCATGTTAGTCATTTCTTCCACCTCTCACTTGCAACACTTCCAAGGACATCTGAGGACGCTGGGTCCATCCTACAGGATTAGATTAGTATAGATTTCACTAGACTGTCCCGTGCTCTAAATAGTGCCTAAGAAGTATTGCTGTTGGGATCATTAATATAAACAAATCAAGACATGACAGTTTAAGTGAAGCACCTCTGACCTAATCTAATCCCACTTCCTGTCGAGTATTGCTTCAGGGGGTGAACTGTCAGAGACCAGGATTACGCTGTCTTAATCTGGAACAATATATTGGCTTAGTCAGCTTTCTCAGACATACTGTGTATGTTTTTTAAGGCTGCATCGATGTCAACAGAAGCAAATTATCCAAACGTAAAATGTGTGTGAGTATCAAAGCGAAGCAATGAGCGACTGTGGGGGCAGGTTTACTCTCGCAGGGTTGCTGATATTGTCCCTCCGGGTATAAATATCTGTCACTGTCACACGAAGGAGCGACAGACAGAGAGGTGTTGTACTAATCCTGAACAATTAATCATCAAAGCGCTGCCAAACTGTCGAAGCAGATTCCGCCACAAGTGCACACTTAAAATTAGGTTTCTCTCTGGGTGTGAGGTGTAAACAGAAAACCAAAATGTTAAGTATGGCAGGATGATTTGTTTGAATCATCAGAAGAACTGATGACTGAATGGTGCAAATAGTCCCCTAAACATAAAGGAAACTCCAGTGAAATTAAATATATTTTAATGATTTTGAGGCTATTTTGGCAATCCCAGTACTCAAAGTAAAATAAACATATCTGTATGTATGTGCAGAGATGGGTGTGAAGAAGTGCTCGCTGCCTGTGATGCACTGCTGTGTAAACTGCTCTGTAAATCTCTGTCGCCATCTAGTGGAGAAGGTTGTGAACCGTTATGTGGATGTGTTCCTAGGGGAAACCTTAGACGTGTCCCAAATTCACTCTGCCTGCTAATTATATACAAAATGCATTACATGTAGTTCATAAAAGTATACTGTTTAAGCAGTTGGCATACAAAAAAAAACTATTCTTACCAGTTTTATACTAAGAGGAAATAACACAATACTATTCCAATATGAATACACTGTGCACTAAAAACCTGCTTAATATTATTTAAACTGTTTTTTATTTGATAATTTTATGTGAACTGAATAGATAGATTGAGGTACAAGAGTGTGCAGAGATCTAAAGAGATACAATAAGTGTAAATGATAAATGGTAAAAAGGTAAAACCAATAACAATGAACAGAAAACAACTAATACTCGACAATATGCAAAAAAGATTAACATTGCTTTTATTTTATTATTGTGATTGCGATATGAGTCGCGATTTTTGTAGGAATGGCAATTAGTTTTTGCATTTATTTTAACTGAAAAAAATATAAAAACTGTGGTGATGTGAATTCTGCATGGTCTGTCATACATCAATGTTTGGATTATGATTTGTAGGAACAAGGGATATCTCTAGCACCACAGCGTTTCATTTATAACCATATGTTGTGTGACACATTTGACCTTTATCAAACAATAATACAAAAATATTTTTAGAAAGCGTATGAACTAGAATAAATTAGAATAATGTTGGGTTGTCACATACCTTTGCCAGAGACAACTTCATTTTCAGTCCGCCAACGAAATCCAAACTGTTGGGCACAAATTTAAAGAGACAAACACACAGCATGAATCACTCTTTCTCTTACTAGTTAATCTTACATCAAGCTTTATGATCTTAATAGAAGAAATCCTATAATAACTCAGTATTATCACAATTCAACAGAATTTGTTTCTTTGGAAGAATTTGGTGGGTGTTAAGTCTGAATGTACTCCATCAAAAATAACGCTTAACTTCGTGTTAGTATTGTGAAGAAATATTTCTGTCACGCTTTCGTGTGAAACGACACATTTACATCTCACTCTAAATGTAATTTGGGGTGTTTGTATACAGTATCTCCGGTAGCTGAAAAGGAAACATCAATGATACAGTCATTAGTATTTTTGCCCATGCCTTCACATCAGCTCTCATAGCACCCTTTCTGTGATTCATCTTCACGCTGTCACACCTCATTTACACAACACAACTGATCAAAATTCAACTAAACTTGTGGGAATGATCAAACCCACCACTGCATTTGCGATCATTAACAAATATGAATAATTTGTAAGGAAATCTGGATTTAAGTAACAAGTTTTGAGTCGACTGGACTGATGGTGTCAGTTTTAATTTTAACTACAGTGTTTCTAATAATCATAAGTCAAATGGGGTGGTTTGTATTCTATCTGTATGCTATCTGTGGGAGATTTTTCAACATCACAGCAGCAGCACTTGAAAGATATTTGAGCACAGCATCATTAAACCAAACAGAGCAGCTATGGAGCCATAAGCTCACTGCCCTTGGGTTTAACATATTGTCAGTTTTAAAGCCTGGCCTCAAACCAGAATGGCCCATTGGACACTAGAGACGGAGCACAGTGCCAGAACTCATCACGCCCCGAACATTTATTTAAACTGGACCAGTGCTGGTGGAGATTAGTGTCTGAGTTATGAAATTTTAACCTTTGCTCATGGCACTGCCACAGGGACAATTAGTGTCATTTTGGAGCACAGCACAAAAAAACGGATCATTTTGCCAAGTCCTGGCAGCGGTGTCTGGGATAGCTGAGGCGTCATTGTATTATTTTCTTTCTCTATACTCTGTGGGTGTGGTAACTTATGTTTCACTTTAGCCTTTTTCTGTGCTGCTGCTGCTTCTGCTGCAACCACATTTACCCTGGGGGATTAATAAAACCAAACTTAATTCCAAAAACAGGTGCAAGAACATGATTTTATTTTGTGTCCAGAGGTGCTTTTCCATTTACTTAACACTGTGTATCTTAATTAACAGCAGCCTCCTCATGAAGCACGTAACATACGTATATGATCATTAATATTCTGTCAACCTCATTACAGCACAGCACAGAAACACAAAACACTGCAAAATCCTTTTCTTCCTTGTCTGAAACTGGCTTCTTATTTCAGCATTGTATTGGTTTGACAAATTAAAAAATGTTGTGCTACTGTATTCAGAATTATAGAATTGTTGCTAATTAATATATTTGTGGTACACGTTTTAAATGTAATTTAATTTAATTTTTTTAATTTACTTTTTAATCTTTGGGCTTTGGGGAAGGTGTCAAGTATTTTCAACTAAAAAGGCTCACGTCAAAGTTAAGTCACGAGTCATTGGTATTTAAGTCCATGTTGAGTTGCAAGTCTCCTTAAAAGTTATAAAGTTGAGTCTAAAATCATCAAATGTGTGACTCGAGTCCGTCTCAAGTCCAAATCATGTGACCTGAGTCCTATTTCTGTATTTCTGTTTTAACTAGATAAAATATCAATCGATAAGTAATTCCATCCCTCATCCTACCTTGTTTTCCTTGTATCTGCTGAGGTCGGCTATGCAGTACTCTTTAAACAGCTTGTCATAATACTTCTTGGCAAGTTCTTTTTCCCTGGAACAGAATGGCAAGATAAACTCATCTGAAACAGAGCAATAATCAAAAGCACTCTGAATATCAGAGCAGCTCGTATGAGTTGTTGACTCTGGATGATCACCATGTCATGTCCTCCTCGTCCTCGTCCCTCCAGAGGAAGCGATGATTCTCACGCAGCACATCCAGATCCGTTTTGTCTTTGGCTCTGAGGGAGAGAAAAGATTCAATGAGAAGGTTTATTGCTACTGTAATTAAAAATGTTACTGGATGAACACAATGCATAAGCCATGGTCTGTTATGGTGAAGATATTCGGATTCATTTTAGCCTGCAGTGACAGCATGATGACTGATTGTCAAGCGTGACCGTGAGACACAATACTTACGCAGAGCGTCTGAAGTCAGCCATCTGTCCTCCATAATAAAGAATGTAGTCGCCGACGAACTTCTTGTGCCGCTCAAACTGGAGACATCTGCTTAAGGTCAGTGTCTCTTTGAATGTTACCTTTTGCACACTGAACAGCAAAAAAGAAATTCCTACATTTTAAACTAAGCACCTGGACCAACACTAAATTAGCATATTGACATTGAAATTCTAATGCAGATTTACTGTTACAGATTTTTTTAAATTTACAGTAAGGTGTAAACATTTAAACAAAGTATTCTTTATGCAACCAGCCACGGGTATCACCCACACCCAGGCATAAAGTCATTTAATTAAAAATTATAAAAGGATACAGCATTCATTGAAATCAGGTGGGCTCTTCTGTTTCTGGCTTCCTCTCTGAAAAACAAATTAATTTAGTTATCTAAAAGAAAACGAAAAAAGTCGTGAGTGTAAATAACTGTATTGTGTACAGAGAAAAGGCAGAACAGTTGATTAATCTCTGGATTAACAAAGTATAAATGAGCCTTTGATGAGGTTTACCAAAGTAATTTAAATCTTTTGAATATAGATCAAAAGTGGGAACAATCGCAGAAAACTTTTATAACACAAAAAGCTATGGTCCCATTTGGTTTTATTAAAAGCATAAATTCACAAAACACACCTATTTTTTCTGGATGACAATGTAAGGAAATTACGGAGATTAATTTAGCTTTGGCAGTAATGAAAATTACAATTGGATATTTCTCTAATTCTAGTTGTCATCTATACTGTGCAGACAAATTTCAAATACAGTTTCAATTTGATTGAAAGATTTCATTTTAATATTTGTAAAATGCATATTATCAGAACTGATAATGATAATGGTACTGAATTGTAATGTGAACAGGTAAAATTATTTACACTCTTTGCTTTTTTCACATTTTTTATGTTGAAGCCTCATGCTAAAATGATTTAAATTCAGTTTTGCCCTCCTTATTCTGCACTTAATGCCCCACAATTGGGGTGAAAACAGGATGTTAAAAATTTGTGCAAATTGCTTTAAAGGGAAAACTGAAATATGGCAGCCCTTGTTGCTGTGGCACTTGAATTTAGCTCAGGGGTGTATCATTTCTCTTGAACTTCCATTGGAGGCCACCTGTAGTCAATTCAACTGATTGCACATGGAAAGGACACACCTTTCTATATAAGGACTCACAGCTGACAGTAAAAACCAAGCCATGAAGTTGAAGAAGCTGCTGCTCAGATACATGATTGTGTTGAAGCAAAGATCTTGAGAAGGCTTCAAAACAAGTTTGCAGCATTGAAAGTTCCCAAGAGCACAGTGGCTTCCTCTCATTCTTAAATGGAGGAAGTTTGGGACAAGCAGGATTCTTTGTAGAGCTGCCCCCCTGAACAAACTGAAAAGGGCCTTGGCCAGAGAGGTGAAAGCATGGTGGTGACAGCCTCATGCTGTGGGCATGTGTTTCACTGCATGGACTGGAGGCCCAGTCAGGGTTGGGATAAAGCTGAACTGGGCAAAGTATACAGAGATCCTTCATGAAAACCTGGTCCAAAGAACTCAGGACCTCAGACTGGGTTGAAAGTTCACCTTCCAACAAGTAAGTGACACCAAGCAACACCGCTAAGACAATGCAAGAGTGATTTGGGAATAACAGTATGAATTTCCTTGACTGGACCCCATGGATGGTCTCAATCCAACCTGACAGAGTTTGAGAAGACCAGCAAATAAGTCCAGCCCAAATTCAGCTGCGCAAAGCTTGTAGCATAAAGTATATATGCTATAACTGCTGCCAAAGGTGCTTCAGTGAGACTTAAGGGTCTGAATACTAATGTCAATGTGATAGTTAATAATAAATTTGCAAAAATTTCTAAAATTCTGTTTTTGCTTCATCATTGTGGGGCACGGATTGTAGGTTGATGTGGGAGGAATATAAGTTTAAATTATTTTAACAAAGTTGCGACACAACAAAATGTGAGTAAAGCCACTTCTTTATTTCTCAATGCATCATATTTTAAGGCAATTGCACAATACCTGTCCACTTCATTAGAGTGTAAACTCTGGTGAGCTTTCTGGGAGTGCCGACTTTTCTGGAAAGGCTTTTGTAAGATTTCCTCCTCACGTTTCCTGAAAAAGAAGTAAATGGGTAAAGAAAGCTTGTGTTATTGGGCGAAGTTGTCTGACCCACATCAGCATAATTGAAAAAAACAAAAGCTACTGTCAAAAAGAGGCTAAAAGATCAGTTCATGCAAAAGTAGCAAAGCGAGTTCAGAAGTATGAAATCACGTGATTATATTTGTAAAATGTAAACAGCTTAACTTTTGTTTGAATGTCAGATTGTAAGCTTAAAGAATTATATAGAAAGGTATTCACCAAAGTATTAATAAAAACACCCATCTGTGTTTAATCTAATTTTGTCAATACAGTCAAATAAGCAAAAAGTTATCTGTAATCTAGGTGCTTTTTTGAAGAACATCCTTCCTTTATTTAAGTAAAATTAGTTGTACTTTAGCATCACTGTGTGCCATTGTTCTATTGTTTTGGTATGTGATATTTGTTATCCATACCATGTGATATAGTCTTGAGCTAAATAAATAAATGAAATAAAAATAAAGATGGTAAAGTAAGCACTTTTGTTTATTCAATATATAGGATACTAGGTTTTGAATAGAATAGAAACACTTCATAAATCATGTGAGGGAAATTGTTTCATTACAGCAGCAAATAAGAGAGCAGCAACTGAATAAAATATTCGTTAAAAAGGAAGGCACTTAACATAGAATTGAATAAAATGAAATAACAATAATAAAGATATGTACAGAAAACAAACAACAACAACAATATTAAAAAGAGCAAAAAAAAAAAAACACTTTAGCATTTGGTCAGCTCAGACACACAACCCCATGAATTTAGAGAGCCTAAATGAGCCTGTGAGAGTCTACAGTCTTTAATCTTACCGTTTAAGCCCTTTCTCTGAGGACTCTCCCTGCCCATCATCATCACTGAAGTCGGAGTCATAGCCACCACCTCCGTGCACCTGAGGAAACACAAATGTTTTCCGTTTTAAGACGCTATAAAGAACTTCCGTAAGCTGCTTTTTGTGATTTGTAACGTTAATTAAATCTTTGTAATTCTGCCTCTGTAAAATCATTAGACAGGCTTCATTCATTTGGTTTAGCATTAGTCACTGTAATAAATTAATGTGTGGTACAATGTTGCTTTATACTATGTATTAGTGTAACGAGTAAAGCCGTCAGGAATTGAGATTACTCTTGTAAGAGAGTAACAGAGTAGTGATAACCCTGCAGGCGACGAGCTTATTGATCTTTAGGCTAATGTTTCATGCTAACACAGGAGCAAACACACGAAACAATACGTGTTCATCGTAAATGTGTTTACATGAAAAAGAAACGGACTCGCGGCTTTAAAATGTACAATAACGTTACCTTTACAAGACTTTCCATGACTTTGTTTACTCCAGGGTCTGGCTTTGTGAATGTTTACAAAATGTGTGTCGCCATGTAATGGCGTCGCACGGCAAGTCGCGCGGTGTGATGACGTAACGCCTAACTTCATGAATTATTCTGAGAATCTGCTGAGAAAAGATGAAAATAAGCCGCTCCGGATCCTCACACATGAATATTAATGCAGGGGGTCGTCGGGGACACTGAGTGATTTTAAAATAAGATGCTGAAAACGGAATGCATTCCATCTTTATGCGTAAAAAAATAAGTATTTGGTTTTAATTCTTCCTTTGTAACTAATTCTAACTAATTGTGCTTTCTGTAAAATACTATTAATCTCACACCGGGGAAATCCACACGTTATAGCAAGTTTAAGAGTCAGAAACAGGGGGATGGGTGTGGGGGGCGTTATCTAAGTGCAAAAAAAGGGATACAATATTACCCCCCAAAAAAGATACAAATTAGATGAAATTAAAATAAAAATTAATATAGCTATCCATTTTTCATTCCAACTTTTTTTTTTAAATATTTACTGGAGGGCAAGCCATCATCACAAAACATGGTTCAGGTAATAAAATTAATAACCTATTAGGAGAAAAACAGGAACGGAAGAGTACATCATCAGACACTCACTTTATTCTTGGAACAAATTACACTAATAATTGATCATGTCGCTCATTTCCGCTGAGGGAAAAAAAGAGGAGGGCTGTAGGCATTTGAATTGTAGATGGAAAATAAAGAGGTTATTGTGCTTTTTGTTTCTGTATAATTGAGCACTTGGGTTATTAGGGGTGGTAGGGTGAAAGTTCACCCCAGTCTGGGAATAGAAGTCCAGTGTTTAATGACTTCTCCACAAGCCACTGTATTCAACAAAGGACCCAATGTGGAATATAAGGAGGGGAGGAAGTGGGAGACAAATGCTATATCATCATTTGATTTAGAAAAGCAGAAATATTTATGAAATTCAGCTGTTATGGCATGTATGTTAGTCTACAGCCTACAACATTTATCATAAATTCATTTTCTGGGTGGTAAGATTTTGGAGGAATAAAAAAGAATAGTAATTGTGATTAATGTTATGTCACGATTTCTTATGCCACAATACAGAATTTATATGTCATGTTTATTTTTAACTAAACTGTATGAGCTCATCTTCCTTTCACAGTTAATGCCATTATTATGCCAAAGCAGGGAAGAAAAGATGCAGCATGTGAATGAGTGAGGCAGGTGCATTTGCACAG
Organism: Plectropomus leopardus; assembly: GCF_008729295.1. Taxonomy (NCBI): domain Eukaryota; kingdom Metazoa; phylum Chordata; class Actinopteri; order Perciformes; family Serranidae; genus Plectropomus; species Plectropomus leopardus. Next base: position 13,872,828 of record NC_056481.1, read on the forward strand.
AGCCATGAATAGCCGCTTCCCATTAACCATGCACGGCTCTGAAGCGCGCATAAATAATAGCTGGCAGTGCTGATAAAAAAGCGCACCTTGGGGCCTCTGCCCCCTCCTCCTCCTCCTCCTCCTCCTCCATCTCTCTCTTTCTTCCTTCTCTTTCTCTCTCTCTCTTTCTCTCACGGGAATTTACGCTTTTATTTGTTTTTCCTTTCACGGCTGCAGCATTGAGTCTACAAGAAATAACTTATTTGTAAGCAGCAGATGATTATGAATCATTTTAGCGGCGTTTTTCTTTAAGATTACTTGGGATAGTCCCTTTTCAGGACAAAAAAAAATCTGAGACTGCTCTCTGTTCTCATGTCCTGTCTGTCCCGCATTTGTAATCCTGCGCCTTGCAGAACGAATCCGCTGGACTGGTGCCTTCCTATTGAGACGCAAGAAGCATAGACACAAGCCTGCATCTGAGCACAACAGCCTCTAGCATCAAAACAAACAAGACGGAAACCTATTTAAAACAGCAGAAACATTGTTGTATTTGAGGGTTAAATTGTGGAGAATTTTGCCGAGAAGTTGCATGTGCAGGAGTGATAGTCCTCGACCGGGACAGAAGGAATGGGACACCCGGGCAGAGCAGTGAGAGGATGGAAAGGATGGACGCTCCTGGTTTGGGTCGCCGCTGTCAGCTTGGTGTTAACAGACGGACGGAGAGTGAGACAACCCAGATGTCCCGTTGGATGCACCTGCACCAAAGACAATGCCCTGTGTGAGAATGTCCGATCCGTGCCTCACACTTTCCCATCCGACGTCGTTTCACTGTAAGTGCACAGACTCAAGTGATTTTATTGTTTGAAAAGCTTGTGAAAACACTCTGCCTCTGTCATATTTATTATCCTGTCAGATAAATCCCCCCTCCGTATGTGTTCTCCATCCATTCAGATCTTTTGTCAAGTCTGGATTTAATGAAATCACAAGCGGAAGCTTTGTTCACACGCCTGCCCTGCAACTGCTGTGAGTAACTATTTATCTATCTATTTGTCTATTTGTCTATCTGTGTGTCTGTCTGTTTGTTTATCTGTCTATCTGTCTGTCTGTGGCAGAAGTAATAATCTATTTGTTTTATCATATTTATTTATCGATGCTGTGGCTTTTTTTTTCTGTGGCTATTGCATGATTTTACATATTGTATTAAATTGTTTTTAGGGTTGCACGATATTTGATTTTTGTTGATATCCAATATGCCAATATTTTCTGACTTATTTTGGCTGAATGCTGATGCTGTAACATGCATATTATTAACAACTTTTATCATGGTTGCCCACCGTAGGCAGATGCAGACAATACAAAGTTGTTCAATATGCACACATTCATTGGGCGAAACAGGAAAACTACTTTAACTTATAGGTTACGTGTGAAACATGCCATATTTTTTCGTAATGTAACAATGTAAACAAATTCCTCCCACTTCAACAGGCTTGGATGATGCTCTCCCTGAGACAATCCTGGCAATAGTCAAAACCTAGGCAATTTTGACCTATCAAAATTAAATAAAGTCCCATAACCAAAGTGTCACCTTATTGGCCTGAAATGGCCATTTCAGATCAATGCCGGTATTTCAGTTTCTGCCGATCAATTGTGTGCCGATATTATTGTGCATACCTTTCATTTTTAATCCTGTGCTTGATTGTATTTGCATGCCTTGAGTTTGAAAGTGCATGGTGCTTGTTTTGATGTGTTTTCATCCTGCCAACAATGCCAAAATTTGTGTAACGGGGGTGTAGGTGTTTAGAATCCTTTTAATTAGAAAGATCTTTAACCCCTACATCCCAGTTACATATCAGTCTATTTATTTTCAGTGTGTTACAGACTCAAACAATGAGACTAAAGCTCCCCAGAGGACTTGCAAAGATGCACATTTAAAGGGGCATTCTCTGTAATGGTGTCAGGATTATGCAATACACCACATGGCTACAGCCAGTAACAGAAGGAGTTGGAGAGAGATGAGCTGTGTATGTGTTTGCTTGGCAAATGTAGTGAGGCAGATATGAATGATGGATATGTTCTCTTTTTTTCCAAAGACAGCACTTAAAAAAAGGAAAAATCATAATTGCACACATAACTATGGAGTTTATCTCACAATTCCTTTGACATATGACATCCATTGTTATACATCCTGGCAGGACTAGACTCTATCAGGTAATTTGTTGTTGCAAAAATCCACAAATTAACAGCAAGGTCAGGCTTAACTGTGCTCTCTAATCACACTTGTTTCAGTTTATTGCACATAACAGCGGGCTGTCACCGGGCATCATTTTGTCTCTGCAAAACATTTGTCTTGGCATCACTTCTTCCATATGCTCGGATGACACTTAATCAGTCTGGATGTGCATGAAGGCTTTTGACCAGGAATTTAACTTGGGAAGACGAATGAGTGGCATCGCCCCCTCTGTCATTATTTACTGCCAAGATGATCTGGAGTATCCTAACCTCCATTAGAGTGCTACTTAATCAATAGGGCTTCTCTGTGGCCAACATCGGGGGTGTAGGCCACAGAGGTTGCTGAGCGTGCAGTGAGAAATAAAGTTTTATTACAAAATGAGATTTGCAGCATCTTGGATTCATAAGGCGTCTTTTTTAAAAGGATATTTCAGAATTAAAGTGTTAAATTGAAATGTTTTATTTACAGTGAAACCATATGAGTTCTCAAAACAAGATTTAGATGCAATGAGGAGCGAAATATATTCCTGTTGGACTCTATTATTACATTACTGGTTTAAAGGGTGACTCAGTCATGTGGGAGGAGGCATCTATTCCTCTCTTTCATTCATTTCATGAAAACCATGTAGGAGTGATCTGCCATTTCTCTTTTATTCATTTCATTCATTCTTTAACCACATGCTGTGGGCAGAAATGCTGAATGAGTCTGTTGTTTGTTACATTAACTGTATCCTTCTCTCTGTTTTGGATTTCGAATTACTGATGTAATCCCTATATGACTAAATGAGTTTAAAGAGTCAGTTCATCCCAAAGTCAAAAATATATATTTTTACTCTCACCCCTAGTGCTATTTATCAGTCTAGATTGTTTTGGTGTTAGTCGCTGTGTGTTTGGGATGTTGGCCGTAAAGATGCCTTCTCACAAATATGATTGAACTAGATGGCACTCGGCTTGTGGTGCCCAAAGCGCCAAGAAAATACATATGAAAAACTCTGGTTACTCAAGAAAATCCACAGATGTTGTTGTGAGTAGCTTCATGTAGTGTTTTCTTTCTACCAAACTACACCCAGTCGTATCACTGAGCAGAAGGAAGTTTGCGTTACTTATGGATGAGGGGCTTGTTGTGCTTGTGACAGCCCGAGATTTAAACATTGATGGCGTCCTCCTTGACTGAGCTGTAACATAAGCTAGCTCAGTGGAGCTTCTTGAGCTAGCAGTGGATGCACATTTCTTTTTGTGTGGTGAACCGGTTGGTGGGTGTAGTTGTAGAAAGAAAATAATTCTGACATGAAACTGCTCACAACAAGGTCTGCGGAATATATTTAGTAACCAGGTCATGATTTCTTGAAAGAAACATTGCTGTTGAGTTTTTCAAATGCTTTTTTCCTCCCATATATTTTAGGAAAAGGCAGACATTTCTACAGCCAAAATCTTCAACACTCAACAACTTACAACGAAACAATCTAGTTTGATAAATAGCACTAGTGGCAAGAGGAAATATATGTATTTTTTATTCTCAGGTGAACTGTCCCTTTAACGATTTCAGGTTTTATTATAGTATCAAACAGCAACCCCACATCTTAACATTTTTTGCAAGATCAACCCAGTCCACCTTTGAGTTATGTAACATGTTATGAAACATGAAAGAAAGAGGGATTTTTAACACTCTAGGAACTTTATTTTAATCCAGGATTGTGCCTTTTTCTTTTTGTTCACAGATTGTTCACAGCAAATTCATTTGACCTGATTGATGAGGATGCATTCCTGGGTTTACCACACCTTGAATATCTGTAAGTATTTATGTTAAATCCATAAATGGTTGATATACAATGTGTGTAGTGAAGTCATAAAATACATAAACTGTTCCCAAGTTGCATACTTTTTGTATTGTACTATGTAACTGTGAGAACAGTTCAGTGTCCATCAACACCACACTCAGACATCCAGCAATAATGGCATACATGGTTGTATTTTAAAGCCCCCACACAGGTGTTTTCACTTACATTGCCTGATTGAGAGGACAACTTACATCGTTATTTTTATTATTCAAAAAGTTTGCAGACATCATGTTATACTCGGCCTGATTGAAAACACCTGTTTGGTTTTGAAGGGCCTTTAAAGTGTAATTCATTCTGACATTTTTCTTGGTAGGATGCTCTGTTAGTATAAACTGTAATATGAAATTAGGACAGAACTCAGGCTTTCTAGCCTGACATCACCAGACCAAATTGCAAATGCAAGTTATATTACCCCGTCAATGAAACATGAGCTCGCAGAGTCATCTGGTTCCAGGTTTTCTACTCATCCCTCTGTAACTGCTGTCAGCCACTGTGACATGCAAATATTTAAAGGATTTCAGTTTTTGGTGTCACTTTATATTTGTTATTTGTGTGTCAATCCTAATCTATCCAAATCCTAATGAAATACTTCTCATTCCCAGATTTATTGAAAATAACAAAATTGCATCGATATCCCCATTTGCTTTCCGGGGCCTGAAAGCACTGATACATCTGTAAGTATTTTGGTTCTGTGATGGCCAACTTCAGTTCTCTTTTCCTTCTCTTCTTCTAACACTTCCTTCATCCTTTATTCCTGCCCAAGAGAACTTTCTGCCTTTCTGCATCTGTACATCTTTCCTTCCTCTCCACTTTTTATAATTTATTACTTTATCTAATCATTAACAATCTGCGCAGCCGCTTTCATATTCTCTGTTTAAGTTATTTTTCTGTAGGAGAGGTAATGGGATATTAGTATTCATGCTATTCCAACATAAACTGTGCATCAATGTCCTGTTTCTCTCTCTGTATCACTTTGTCACTGTCTGAAATGCAAATGTAAGCAGAAGCGCTGCTGCCAGTGGAGATGTCCAAGGTGACCAGCTGAAGGTGTCAGCTGGATCAGGTTTCTGGAGGGCAGATCTGGATGTCACATCGCCTTAGGCATTAAAAAGAAGAATGATTTTGTGACTTGAAACCTAAGGACATTGGCTTTATTTCTTTTTAAAACATGGGTAAAAGGCAGTGAGTAACTTTAGAGGCAATGACCCAAAAATTTGCAAAAGGTACCAGAAAATTACCTAGAAATAAGAAAGCAAAGTTAAAATAAAGTTGTTGTTTATTTTTAAGGAATTCACTTAAAAATATTTTTGTACATTTTTCTCCAGCATTTTTTTTAAAGTTTCCAAATCTACCAATTTCTTGTAATTTGCAGAACATTTTTCTTTTTTTCCCCCATGTTTTCAAACGCAATCAAGCCAATTTGCTCAGTGTCCAAAGGCTTTATTGGCGTATGGCTTCACTATTGTTCACTAATGTGACATGTCAGCAGTGCTGCTGTATCTTCTGTCGACTGCTGTGGAGTGTATTGTGAGTTAAGTAAGTAATGCGTATTATGTAGTAGTATTAATGGTATTTAATGGTATTTAGGAAAGATGTGATAAAATATAATCACTTGTTTATTGGAGTGTTGTTCAAAAATATTAATAGTCAACAACAGGTTTTAAACAGTTTTTTGTAAACACTATTCTATATCTGAACTGCAAAGCTTGTCAAAACTAAAGATAGGGGAGAACATGGGAGACCTGTAGGTCAACACTTAATTATAACTGTACTGGAACCTCACACCATGTGACCTTTCATCTCTCTCTAAAGTCTCTGACAGGCCGTTCCTAAAACATTTTGAGTTTATGCAGCTGAGTGCAGCCAAATGTGTGCTTGCTCCTCATTATGCAGTGGACATGGCTTAAATATGACAGTTTTAACAGAAAAGAAGCATGTTTTAATATGCAATCATTATTGTAAGTCACAACATAAATGGCGTTCTTTGAGATTAAAAAAGAAACATAAACTGGGGCAGATCAAAAGTAAAAAAGGGAAATAAATATCAGTTTCCCACCATTTTTGCTTCTACAATTTCACACATTAAAATTCAAGCAAACACATCCATCAGATTGTCCTCTGCCTGATAAGGCTCTGCATTCATTTATGCCATGAGCACTGATGGATATTATTGACAGTGATTTGTCTGATAGAAGCTGACACAGAGAATGTAACCATTGAGATCAGAGGAAATATTGCCTTGACGACTGATGCAAGACATCCCATTAATAAGGGTGTTGAAAGCAGCGGCCTCCTGCTGCACTGTTTCAGACTTACAGCTGATATCCTAACTAATGACAGAATTTCTTTTGCAGCTAGAGATAAGCTGATATCGGTGTTCTATACCGAGACTGGTAATATTTAAGTGATGAAGGCATAGTTGGACATTTGGTGAAATCCCCCTTATTTGTTTTCCTGGGCCAGAGTTAGATAATAAGATAAATTCTACTGTCTGTCAGTTCAATAAGAAGCTACAGCCTTACATACCCATCACATTAAATACTAAATATTATGAGATGGCTTGACGTTAATACATATTATAATGCAACACAGGTGTGTACCTTAAAATAACTCAAAGTTGACTTTTGGTATCAAGTGGGACACAAACACCAGTCTTTCTGATCAAAGTCCTGTGAATTTTGACCCATCTACATCAGTACATGAACTTTGTCATTCTTCATGCTATGTTGGCTCACTTCTTCCTTTGCTCTTGTCATACTTACAACAGCCATTAGAGGTTGCTACCTACACAAAACATAAATATGGGGAGTAATAAACTGCTTATACAATAGCCCTATGGAAACGTTCTTTCTCTTATGTAAAGAAAATAATTCACCCAAATGTATTTCTTAAAACACTTGAAATATAAGCCACACAGTTGCTGAATCTCATTTTATGTCAATAACAGTTGGCTTAAAAGTTTCATCAGAATTTCCAGAAGCTGCGAGTCATGCTAGATGTCCCTAGGTTTATCTTTATGCAAATGAGGAGCAGACACCCTGTCTCTTCAAAATGCTTGGCAGCGCCACCAGAATGCATTGCACAGCTGATTACTTAGACAATGAATAGGAATCATGGAATACCATCAGGGCGCAGACTTCATGGTCTGAAAAATAGGCACTTAGGAATGTTTGTGTCAGTCTTGCTTTTGAAAGCATACTTTCTACCCATCTGCATTGACAACTAGGGATCTGAGCATGTCAAAAATGGGGTGTGTGTCCAGGCCCTAAGATCTGTTCATGAGTCAGGAAGTTGCCGTGTGCAACCACATGATGGGACAAAGTGCTCTGCTTCTGTTCTGTGGATACCCTCACTTGTATTAGAGAAAAGTAAACAAACTTCACACAGAAAAAGATGAATAACTGCATTATTAGAGGGAAGTTTAAATGTGCTACATACAGTTAATACATTATTAAAGAGCACAGGCTGAGGTCCTGCTGGAATCCTGTCCCCATCTGTTTGGGGAGTGCATTCTTGCAAAAACTCAGTGCAAAATGGCCTGTTTCTCTCTCTCTCTCTGGGAAACCAACTCAAATAAATAATGCAGAGTTCATGAATTACGCTGACATTTCATTTCATTCACTTCTCTTTCTGGTTTGGAGTTCAGTCTCTCTCCCACAAATGAAATGTTTCTTTAGGGCTGGCTTTTGTTGGTTGGTTTTAACTGTCTGGCAAAGATATCATCGGTTTGACAGCCTTGGAGAAGGATATTTATTTGTGTTTCACCCCTTAGCCTTTTTGACAGCTTTAACACGCTATGTCTGACTTGTGCTTCCCTTAAAGTTGGTTGCTTGTTGTTAGTTTATTCTACTCTTCCTCAAGTTACTCTGGCCGTCAGGGGGAATAAAAAGCCTAAAATACAGTGTAATCACTCAGTGTCTATAAAGTATGCACCCCAGACTGAATACGTTATTTGTTGATGGCCACAAGAGAAAAATGCTCATTCTATTTTGCAACATATTTTACTAAATAATTATTTCATAGGCTTAGAGTGCCGGAGTAGCAATAAAAGTTTGGTGTGGCAGCTGGTTTTCTTTCAACCCCCTGCAAATCACACATCAAACTGAAGCTTAGAATTTAAAGTTTAGCTGTATGTGGGAATGTCCTCCCTGTTAAATACTCATTACAAATTTATACAAATATATACATATATATATATATATATATATATATATGCAGGCAGGCAGGCAGACAGTCTATCTCTAACTTAATCACTGTGTGTATTATTTTTCTCTTTGTTGATTAGGAGTCTGGCTTACAACAACCTTGAGACGCTGCCCAAAGATGTTTTCAAGGGCATGGACGCTTTGACCAAAGTGTGAGTCCAGTCTGTCTTTAATTCAGAATGCTTTGTTGAGAAACAGAACATTTATAATTAGTTTATTAATCAATGTCTAAGTTATTGCTACTAAAGCAGTCATTTCTGTGGACTTATATGGAACAACATAGTTGTCTTGATTGGTATTTATTCTAAAATTGAGTAGGATAGTGTTTTGTATTCAGAGAGATTCATCGTGGAGGAGTGGGAAAGGATTTATGGCAAATGTTGAGCAAAATCTCCCTTTGTCCACCTACCTCTTTTCTTAAACTGTGGGATTAAATACAGTAATATTATGAGAGCACACTGCTAAAAAGGAAAAAAAGAGTAAGTCCCACACTGAACAGAGGGTGTGAAAGTAAGAAGCTGGGGGGAAAGGGCACAGTGAGGAGGAAAAGAAGTAAGACAAAACAGAGTCAGGAAATAAGAGACTGTAGAAGAAGCTGTCCTCTGCTGCAATAGAGAAATGAAAAAGAAGGTAAAGATCTGAGGTAGAGAAAAGGAAAGCTTCGGTTAGGTGCCAGAATGTCAGAGTAAATGGTAAACAAGTCAGTTACAGAGAAAAGAATTGGATCTTCATTTCTGTTACACAGCCACAATCAGGTTGAATAATGCAGGCTATAGTGTGTGTGGATCCAATACACACATCCAAGGTCAACAGCAATTCAGACTGAGAGTGGGCGACGAGCAGAGACTACTCAGGAGATAGGACACTTGTTGTTGTGGCTTTCCTGGCTTGAATCCAAAGTGCAGCCCAAGAGGGGACAGACAGACGTGGGAACATAAGCAGAATTTTAACAGGTACTTAAAATATAAAATATGTTTTTAGAGTTGGTATCAATGATGTCATGTCTTATAGTAGGGATGTATGATAAAATCAGCATGTTATCAGTATTGGCTTTAAAATGAAATTTGAATCCTCCAACATGCTGATTTCTTTTTATCACAAAATTATTATTATCTTTGAATTGACAAAGGGAATATGTACACAATATCGACCCTTAGTTGAAGTACTTTTCTTATTTTTCACAATAAATGAAAATGATATACTATGAAAAGCATTGTATTTCATGTCTCCATCTGCTGGTGGGCCAGCATGATAAGAGTATGCATAATTTGATATTAATTCCACTACAGAAGAGACTTGATGATCACTAAAATCAGGTGTGGAAAAAACTGGATATATTGACACTGAGTTGTTATATATCGGCATGTCAGAGACTGGCAAAAAATCCAATATTGTGCATCGCTATCTTAAGGTAATACTTCACTCTCCAAATAACCATTTGTTTATCAATTACTCATTCTGTTAAATTCTTTTGAACTTTGGTCTTCTCAATTGCCTCCACAGTGAATGAAGAATCCAAAAATGGAGACAAATCTTGACGAATTTAAGTAATACGGGTCCATGTTTAACAACAGAAAACCTATATTATATATTATATATATTTCTGTTTGAAAAATACTGAGCATTCAACTGGATAAATGAAACTGGGATTATACTGCATGGATTTGCAGATTTTAAACTGATATAGTTTTATATTATATTATAGTTTTGCTTTTGTTAAGCCTAGACCCTTCTTTTTATTCATCAAGAATTTTCTGTCTTTTGGATTCTTCATTCACAGTGGACCCATGCAAGAAAACCAATGTTTTCTGCACAAATTTGAGGCGAGTAATTAATATACAAAGGTTCTATTGATATACAAAGGCTGTTAACTGATTTCCCATGTTATCCGTCCATACTTAGGGATCTACGTGGGAACAACCTGATATGTGACTGCAAGCTCAAGTGGTTGGTGGAGTGGATGCACCACACTAACGCCACCCTGGACCAGATCTACTGCAGCGGTCCACCCATGCACCAGGGGAAGAAGATCAATGACCTGCTGCCACACTCTTTTGACTGTATCACAGCAGGTATCATCTTTCTCTATCTGCCCCCAGTTATCGAAGGTTATACTAACAGTCGCTCTCTGTCACCAGTTAACTGCCTCACCCTTTTTGCTCTCATTTCCTTCCTGGTCTTGTCAGTGGTGAGAATAAAGCTGAAATGCTGCTTTGTTCTTTCTACCTGTTTATGGAAGAATGTATTCATATGACAGGACTGTTGAGAGATAAAAGACAGCATAAATTGTTTTGTCGTACCTTTCAGAGTTTGCTGCCTATCAGTCGCTGAAGTTTGAGTCCATTTCGGTGGGAGCTTTCACCTTTGATGAAGATCAGTATGTTGTGTTTGCCCAACCGTTTGCGGGGACGTGCAGCTTCCTGGAATGGGATCATGTTGAGATGACCTTTAGGACCTACGACACCATTGAAAGTGAGTCAATAAACAAGGAAAGAGCTGCACTGATGTCATTGGGAAATATTGTGCACATGTTCCCGCCTCAAAAGACAATGTGTTATTGTTAATGAGAGTATAATAATGTAGTATTACAGTAATACTTGGTATTTATGTTGAATTCAGGAAGAAAACTTTTTCTCATAAAAATAAAGAAAGAATCCAAAACTGAGAAAATTCTTAAATTGAAGTCATAGGTGTTCAGTAAAACTGTATCAAAATGGTTGTTTATAAACTCACAAACTTATGCAGTATGATCAAAGTTTCGTTTATCCAGTCATATGCTTAGTACTTTCCAAACACATACATTTTTGCTAAACGTTACAAATAAAAACACTTCTGTATATATGTAGTTTGCTTAGGCAAGAGTGTGCGTTTGACCTCTTCTTTTGCGTTCAGAGTTCAAACATGCGCGCTTGCCCAGGCACACTATGTGTCTGTTTTTGCTGAAATTCTTTGAATAGTAAGATTAGGTAGTAAGATTTTCTTCATAAATGTAGCCTAAAAATACCTAAGTTATTGATAAATAAATGACTATTTTGTTGGTGAAGTATTCCTTTAACGGTTTTCCATTAGGTAAGAATAATGTTTTTATATGTTTTTGTCCTCCCTTTTCTTCTTCAGGCACCTCCACTGTGGTCTGCAAGCCCATGGTGATTGACAACCACCTCTTTGTCATAGTGGCCCAGCTGTTCGGGGGCTCTCACATTTACAAACGCGACACCTCTGCCAACAAGTTTATCAAGATCCAGGACATTGACATCCTTAAGATTCGCAAACCTAACGACATCGAGACGTTCATGATTGATGGAGAGTCTTTCTTTGTCATCGCTGACAGCTCGAAGGTTGGCTGCTTTTTGCTGTCTCGATATTTGAATGTAGTTATGGTATTAGATTACATTATATTGTGCAGGTGTTTCTGTTATTGTGTCCAGCCCTGGTATGCTTGCTGCTCCTCTAAACTACTCTTCCCACCATGTCAGCCAAGTCTTCCCCCTGGTGTCCTTCTCTGCAGCATGTCAGTTTGCGTCTGCTCCTGCTGATTACCCTGGCGTTGCCAAATGTTCGCATATGCTCTCACATATGTTTGGGGACACTGAGACAGACACACACACACACACACACACAGGCATACACATCCTTGGCTCCATACCCATACTCTTTGAATAATGTTGACCTGATCTGACATTTTGTCCATGTTCCTCTCGTAGGCCGGCTCCACAACAGTGTACAAATGGAACGGCAATGGCTTCTACTCCCACCAGTCACTCCATCCCTGGTTCCGGGACACGGATGTAGAATATTTGGAGATCTCCAACAAACCCCACCTGATCTTGTCAAGCAGCTCCCAGAGGCCCGTCGTCTACCAGTGGAACAGGAGCCAGAAGCAGTTCGATCGCAGGACTGACATACCAGAGATGGAAGACGTGTTTTCTGTCAAACACTTTCGGGTCAAAGGTGAGAGCTGCAGACTACAAAAAAATATTGTGCACACTGCAAGCAATTTATAACAATATAATTTCACAGTATCAGCTGGTGTGAGGTACTTTGTCTTTGGCGCAGGATACTACATATACTTAAATGAAGATTTTTTTTAGATTCAGTTTTTATGATAAGCTCAAGATGGTTTGGGGTGTGTCATATAATTAAGTTGACTTTAAACTAGAGTCAACTTTTGACTTTCCTGCTAATTAAATAAAAGCATTTATGGGGGTACTGTCCATTGCCATAAAACATGCTGATAAATCCTTACTGTATAATACTCTGTATTTCTTCTTCCCAAAAGGACAGCTTAGCCATTAGTGACTCTTTGCTAAGTAGCTATAGATAACAAGCAGCACTTTCAGCTACTGCTGTCCGGGCAAAGGTACAGAGTCCCCTGTGCAAAGAAAAACATCTACAGAAAATCGTTTGTCCCTGATGCCATAAAATATCTTAATCAGTAAGGACAGCCACTTTGGAAGTCAACCGGCTTCTTCAGCCCACAGCACTTTAGATCTATTTATTTAACCTTGATTCAGTCCTCAGTATTAAGTACTTGGTGCTCTTTTTAATGTAGCTTTCAATTTGTTTTTAAGAGGCACTTCAACCCAAAATCAACAATACATATTTTCCCTCTTACCTTTAGTTTTGGGGGGGGGGGGGGGGGGTCAATTATTTTTGGGTTTTTTTGCCTTTATTATATAGGACAGCTTAAGCGTGAAAGGGGGAGAGAGAAGGGATAACATGCAGCAAAGGGCCGAGGCCAGATTCAAACCTGCAGCCGCTGTGGCAAAGACTTAGCCTCTGTACATGAGTTGCCTGCTCTACCAACTGAGTTACTGTGTGCCCCACCTGTAGTGCTATTTATCATTCTAGATTGTTTTGGTGTGACTTCTCAAGTTTTAGAGATAATGGCGGTAGAGATGTCTGCCTTTCCTCCAATATAATGAAACTCGATGGCACTCAGCTTGTGGTGCTCAAAGGGCTAAAAAAAAAGACATCCGATTCATTGTAGAGCTACTGGGTCATGATTTCTGGAAAGAGACATTGGTATTGAGTTTTTCTCTTTTTTTTCTTTTTGGCACTTTGAACACCACAAGCTGAGTGCCATCTAGATCCATTATATTTTAGAGAGGGCAGACATCTCTATAGCCAATAACTCCAGCACTCAGCACCTCACACCAAAACAATCTGGAGTGATAAATAGCACTACAGGGTAGAAGAAAAATATGTATTTTTAATTTTGGAGTGAACTGCCTCTTTAATGTGTCCTGTTTGGATGTGATATGATATGTTTTTAATAAGCCCCTTTTATAGAAGATTTGCACATGCAAACCAAAGACAAATGTCTGCATTTTGCTTATAAAAAGTAGACAAAGTATTTTCTATAAATCCTTTGTCATTACACAAACTATTTGGGAGTGTTTCTATTTAAGATTCAGATTTAGTAGCTTAATGTTTAAACTAAATGGCTCCTTGAATCTTTTCAAAGGTGAGCTGTTTATATGCTTGACAAGATTCATCGGGGACTCCAAGGTGATGCGCTGGGACGGTGCCATGTTCAAGGAGGTCCAGACATTTCCTTCCCGCGGCTCCATGGTGTTTCAGCCTGTCTCCATCGGCAACTGGCAGTATGCCATCTTGGGCAGCGATTATTCACTGACGCAGGTCTACCAATGGGACACGGAGAGGGGCCACTTTGTCCCATCTCAGGAGCTGAATATCCAGGCGCCTCGAGCATTTTCTCTGGTTTCCATTGACGACCGGGTGTTCCTGCTCGCATCCAGCTTCAAGGGAAAAACTCAGATCTATGAGCACCTCATGATTGATCTGAGTAATTAAACCCATCATTAGTTTGGGACAAATTATGCACACTATCATTCAATGCTTTCTTTTGTGATTGTGTTGAACTTTCCAGTCCCATTAGAATCCACCAGCAATTCCCACCTAAGTTTAAACAAAAGGAAGCTTCAAGTAAAAGCTCAAACTATTTAAAGAGATATTTTAAATACAATTCAAGACCTTTGGGTTGGATTTAGCGATTAAATTCTTACATTTCTCATTATCATTGTGTTTTTTATTAGGTATTTTTCAACCTGGACCTTATTTTTTTATGTTTTTTTTCTGTCTGTGACTCAACAAACTTTGAAATTGATTCACTATTGAGCAACAGGGCTGCAGTCGGTGAATAATTGCTGTCCCTGTCAGTCACTTGGAAACATAACATGGAAAAAAAGGGTCCAGGTTGGAAAATACCACATTGACACCACATCCATTACACTGAAAATATATTCTTTACAGTCCCTGATGCCTGTATGTCAGTTGGCTGCAACTACTTAATGAAGTCCTTATATTTTCATTGCAGTTCCTCACTAATTTGAAATGCCTTATTCTCCATTTGAAAACCTTAAATCCACTCAGAGTGCGAACTGACTATCTTTCAGGAAAAACAAGCTATTACTGCATTTGTCTTTTATTCAACCCTGCAGGTGTATTTGTAGTTATTAGACGTATTGTATATGTTTCTGCAATTCAACTCCATACTTTGTTTTTAATTCTATTGTAGGAATTTGATAGCAAAGATTTAGTTTAGTAGTACTAATGACCATGCAATAATAGGCAAATTGGAAAATTCTTTTAAAGGAAAGGTGTTAGACTTAAGAGAGGCGTTTTTCTAGAAAAAAAAATGGGCATGAGACAGTTTTTCTTTTGAGTCTTTGATTTAACAAAGCATTTCAGGAAAATTGATTTCAGAGTGAAATGTCATTGCAAGAGATTATTAACAGTGGAATGTAAGATACTGAGATATACCGTACGCGGACACAAGCAAACAACTGGTCATATGACTCATATGTCAGGGTTGTAAGATACCTTATAGAAGATGGACATGCACAAATGTGCAAGAATATTTTTTTTTAGAATATTTGGAATTTAATCAGGGTTTTGGGTTTTTCTTTTATTTAAGACCTGAGCTTGAAAGTAGTACACCAAATGTGGTTAAATTTGGACTACTTGTTGAGGATTAAATACATTCTTTCAGTGCAAATTGGCTGCTAATCAACCTATATTCCATCAGTCTTATGTAATTACTTGCCACTAAAAAGAGTGACCCTAATTTATACACTGAAGAATCCACTAACCACTGTGAGAAACTGGGAAAAAACACCTTCTCTGTCCTGTCTGTTCTATGACCACCAGTTAAGCAAGACTGCATGCGTGATACAGACTCTCGTGGTGCTGATTCCTGATGAATGACTCGCTAGAAGCGTCCCACTGTGTCACCTCGCCCTCCCTCTTTCACTGCACTCTTGCTCTTTTCTCCCTCATTGACAAAACCATTGTTGTCTTTACTCCGGAGCTAAAAAAGCCACCCACTGTGGAGCACCTGGTACCTGTGCTTTCATGCGGTCCTCTTACTCTGACACAAAGGAAAACAGATGACAATTAACAATTTCACCGATTTGCCAAATATAATGTTTACGTTTCTACATCACTGTGTAAAGTAATTTATATGATACTGCTTTTGTACGTAGAGGGGACCACACTCAGTGTTTTATTTTTCATAGGTATAGAGGTTAGTGTAGGTAAGGATCACCTCCTTAAATGCTGTGTAACATGCTTCTTCTGCAAAACAGTGTAGGCTTACATGTGTCAGTCTAATCTAGGATAGAGGGTATTATCTATTCCTTTGTCATCCTGCTCATTGTATTTATGTACAGTGGTAATAAAATACTAAAATGTCAAGTCAGAGAGTAGAAATCTTTATTGTTAATGTTTCCCCACTATAAATTGTTTTATCTCTCATACAGTAAAATGTGGATTGGTGCAAATAATCATTTAATTTACTCAAATTAGTGGTAGTCTTCATTATCAGTTTGTGAGTATTCTTCATAATGGAATTAATTAATTAATAATATTTACAATTTAATGCACTGACATTTAATTTTGCCCTATAAAGTTATCACTGTGGTGATAAATAAAAGGGTGGCCCCAGTGACAGGTCCAACACTGGGTGGCCTTGTGGTCAATACATTGTGGGTCCAAAATCAAGCAGTATGAACAAAACCATCACTTACTTTCACCAGCTTTAGCTGACACAAGTTTTTGGGAAAATGTTATAGCTCATAAAAATAACAGTTATGGTTTAGTTTGTCAAATGCCCTAAAACTTAATTATTTTGTAGCCAGAAAGCTTTTACACTTCTTGTAATAAATAAAGACTGGTGGTGTAATGTAACTAGTACATTTACTCGAGTACTGTACTTAAGTACAGATTTGAGGTACTTGGACTTTACTTGAGACTGTTGTTTTCATCCCACTTAATACTTCAGTTCCACAAGAGGGAAATATTGTATTGTTTTTTTTTCTGCATTGGGTCCTGTCATTTTTTTTTAAACTTGAAGTACATTTTTCCTGTTTAGTCTTGCATGCTTTTACTTAATATTTTCAGTGCAGGACTTTTACTTTCAACAGAGTATTTTCACAGTGTGGTATCAGTACTTTTACTTAAGTATTGACATAAAAATCCGAATCATGTAATCAACTTAAATTATGAGCCAGACAGCTGAAACACTCCTTGTAATAAATAAAGACCAGTGGTGTAATGTAACTAAGTACATTCACTCAAGCAATGTACTTCAGTGCAGATTTTAGGTACTACATTCCTGAGGGAAATACTGTATATTTAACTTTACTATATTTCTGTGAAAGCTTTAGTTACTTTACAAACTAAGATTTTTGAATAACATGCATAAGTGGAGTTTATAAAATATGTTTTGTTAAACTAACAATTAGAGAACAGCTGAAAGAGTTAATTATTTTACTCAAGTAGGCAGTTGAGAGAAAACTAATTCATTGTTACTTAATATTTTTTGTGGTTACTCCTAATACTTAAAGTACATTTTCCTGATTAGTCTTGCATGCTTTTACATAAGTAACATTTCCTATGCGGACTTTTAGTTGTGACAGTATGTTTACAGTGTGGTATTGGTACTTTTACTCAAGTTAAGAATCTGAATACTTTGTCTAACATTGATAAAGACGTCTGTTTTGCTGAGTTTTGGTTGGTTCGGGTCTCCACTGCCTCCCTCTGCTATGGGCGTAAACGTTTGGTCATGCTGTCGAGTCGCTGGGTTGGTTTGGGTTCAGTTCTGCCCCCCTGTGGGTAAAGTAACCACCGCATGGGAGTTAGTACCCTGCCGCCAAGGTTAGTCATTAACCTTGTCTTCTCAGTCACTCAGGGCACCGAAGAAAGCGGACAGCACTGTGTCCAAGGCATGCTGCCGCCCGGCCGTTACATCTTACCATGGGCGACTGCAACCACTGCACACACGAACGGCCTTTGTCCGTAGAGGACGGCGTTACCGTCGTGTTTCACAAAGTTGACGGCCATGGCACAAACAGCGGCGACGACGACCACGACGACAGTGGCGATGATGAGCGGACAACGGAGATGATTCACCTGCAAAGTAACTGCCATGTGTTGTGTGAGTACGACGGGGATGCTGCCGAAGAAGAAGCGAGAGGAAGCGAGCAGAAAACGCTGTGCTCGCCGGCGTTTTGCGTCAGAGGCAGGCTCGCATCCAGAGACGGAAGCGCACATGAAGGTAGAAAAGCGCACGCACTTAGCTATCAAAACTGAGACTTTAACGTGTCTCTCCATCCTTACATCACATGTTAATGAAGTTTGTGATCGGAAGAAGTCGACAAAAAACATAGTGATAAGCAGTTAGAGAACCAATGGTTTCCTGCGTGACAGGCTCACGTTATACAACCGTGTAACGTCATGTATCAGTAATAGCAGGTGCCGATATCACGTGGAGGCTATTAGCCTATTAGGGGGGATATAGTTAAAGCAAAGTACAGCTCGTCACTAAACACAATTTCATAAAAATTGTATTTTTATGTAATAAGTTACGTAATTTCACAGTAAAAGTCCCTAATGACGTGAGGTGTGTCAAATAAATCATTTTTAAATATATTTATTATTTCAGGATAAAACTTTTAATATTTGATAGTGGTCCATATTTCTTAATTTCTTACTATTAATAACTATAATATGATGCACACAGAGAAAAGGTGCTGTGAGCCATCTTAACATTTACATCATCCTTTTAGAGGAAGTATGACTGTGCACTTTCTCAGTACCAGTCCAGGACTACCACACCTGTAGGATTTTATCATATAACCAGTTGTGGATCAAGTACATGAAAACAATGCATGAGAAAAATTACAGATATCTTAACCAGAAAATGACTATGGTAAAAGTTATAGTCACCTGTTAGAATATTACTTGGGTAAAAGTCTCAAAGTATCTGGTATTTACTGTGCTTAGGTATCAAAAGCAATTGATGATGTTAAAAGTACTTGTAAATGCTGTTAATAAATGAATTTTAAAGAAGGCCTATATTTCTTTGTGACATAAGTTGACATAAATATAAAAAAGTAAAAGTACAGTTACTCCCATATAATATTAAACTATTGTAAGAAACTATTATTACTTTGTTTCTGTTTTCCATTTCTGTTCTCATGGCTACAGTGTTGATTTGAATATCTTTTTGTAAGGGTATATCTGTGTATTGTGATTTGGCTACACTATGTAAATTAACAAGGAAATGGGGAATGCACTCATTGCCCCTGAACATCAGTTCCCCTTTGTGTACCTTTTGTACCTGTTGAAAAATAACGGCCGCAGAGCACTTGAGGATGAAAGACCGACACCATAAATGTGTTGATCTCCCTTATTACTTAACAGATATACTCACATCTTGACTGTGTATAAGTATTTTCACACCAAAGGATAATTAGATTTTAGACAGTAATTATTTTGGACAGTAATTCATTATTTTTTTTTACAGATTCTTAGGGATGTGAATAACCAGTTTTCATGATACTTTACTACCAGAAGTTAAATCTGTGTTTGTAATATTAATCATTTTTATAATAAAAAAATCTTATTTGGCAAAGTGTATCGATTGCCATGCAAAAATATTGCAATACTATGCTGCATCATTTTTTTTCACCTACCCCTGCAGACTTTCAGTGAAATAGTAACACTTTATACAACGTACTGATACAGTATCATCACAGTACTTAAGTCACAATACACTTTTTAATTGTTTTAATGGTTTTGCGATATGCCGAGTATTGTGTAATACTTCATAATGTTGCGATTTACTACCATCATTCAACTTATGTCCCAAAACTCAAATTAGTGTGTTCATCTCACTACAGTCACTATTCTTGAACCAAAATGTACGTTGTGAACTGATATTAAATGGATTGATTTTATCGTTCTAGTAAGCTACCAAAAGCTTTATTTGTATTTGCAGTATTCACATTGTCTTGCAGTGATTTTTCCCCCATCCTTTTATAATATCATACAAAATTCTATTGTCCAAATCAGTGATTCCAAGCTGAAAAATGGGTGTATTACTGTAGTATTAATACGGTAATGTAATACTGTAATAATCTCTCTGTCTGTGCCTACTAGGCATAATAGTGTAACTAAGAATAAAAAAATGGGATGTCTTTGGCTCGGTGCAAGGTTAAGAAATCAAATACCGTATATCATTGATAAATGAAAGTAGACCACACATTGTGGACAAATAAAAGGAAAGATGTTTGAAAGACGTAAGGTTGGAATTTAATCTCCACAAGCATATCAGTTTATTGTTCCACAGGCAGGGTTTGCAAACACTACACCGCTGTCTTTTGCAGATCTTATGTTTGTGGTTTTCTCAACTGAATTTGCTCTCAGGCCACATGGAGTTCAATAACATATTTTTTACCTTGCTGCCCTATCCTGCAGTTATTGCATCAACAAACGTGCAACAAAATGAGTAATGTTTTTTTTTTTTTAATGAAATGTGGAATACTGATACCGCTCTCAGGGCTTTCTCTTCTCTTTCTGCTGCTCCACCCTTACTCTTACCCTTACTTTTTTTTCTCTCTTTTTTTCAGATTCGGAGAAACCAAAGAAATGTTCAGGTCTTGGTTTGTTCTACGCTTTCCTGTCAACTGTTTTTTTTTCCATCATTGCCCTCTTGGTGAAAACCATCCAGGGAGTCCACGCCATAGAGATCAGCGCCATACGCTGCTTCTTCCAGATGCTCTTTACTATGCCGTTACTCATCTACCACAAGTAAGCACGACTGAGAAACTCAAACATTTAGTTAATCCCAGGTTTAAGATTTACACATGCATTTACTCCCAAACAGTCTTTATTTAAAACCAGCAATTTATATGTTGTGATTTGATTAAGAGCATTACCTCAGCAGCAAGTTAGTACATATCCCTGTCTGTAATTTATCTTGGGGGTAATTCAGGCATTTGTGTTTAGACTGAGCAGCCCACAGCACAAGTGTGTCTCCTGGCTTTACGTACCATCACTGCTCAAACAAGTTTATGTTGGCAAAATGCTGGAAGAGACATGTGTTATTCCTCCCAGCCCTGATGATGAAAAAATGATACCATGTAGATCGCAGTGTTGGGGAGGTTTTGAATAATGCCTCCCTTCATGAAGTCATTTGCTCTTAAAGAAATTCTTCATCCCCAAATCGGCCTTTTGTATATCGGTTAGACTCCCTGTGTCACCTTAAAATTGTGTCAAAAACATTGTTTTTCTTGCGTTCCTCCACGTTTAATCAAGAATCCAAAAACAAAGAAAATTCCTGATGATCTGAAGTCATAAGGGGCCACTTTTGATAACAGCAAAACTGTATCAAAACATGCATTTATTTGCTGAAACCTTCCTATTTTAAATAGGACTGCACAATAAACAAAAGAAATGTATGTAGAAATGTATCTATTTCAATTATTTTCACAGATATTGAAATTACAACACAAGTCGAAATGTTGGTGTGAATGGTCATTTTGCATTTCATTTTAACTGAAAAGAGAAAAAGTAATTGTGGTGTGATTTTTGTTGGGCTCTGTATTAAACAAATATGTTCTCTTACTTCTGGAATATAATTTATAGTCCGAGGCATTTTTCTCGAACCACAATTAGCAACATTATGTTGTGACCCATTTTACCTTTATCAAAAAGTTGCAGCTCCTTAGATAATATTTTGAATAAATGTGCAAATGTGCAGCCTTAATTTTTATCACCGCCTCATAAACAGTTTGAGGCATGAGTGGCGCATCTGCGCTGTGTATTTTTTATCAAAATTAATCAAAAATTTTCTCAATTTTTGAATTCTTCATTCACCATAGAGGCATGTTAAAAAAGCCAAGTTCACAAATTTGAGGCAACATAGGGTGACATAATCAAGGGAAGGTTGTGTTCTTATTTTAAAATTACCAAAATTTTGATCAATAACAGTACATTGTACCATTTGCACAAAACAACAGGGCAATGACTTTTAAAAAAATTAAACTGACACTTAGGGAATTAGGTCTGATGTAAAGTTGTAATAGAGACTTGCATGTTTTTGAAATCTTGTCCTGTATTTGCCCATAGTTTCCTTGCACCAGAGCTAGAATCTCACTTGAATAGTTTTTTTTTTTCAATAATGTTGAAAGCAAGCAATGTGAAAATATTATGTCACAATCATTCATTCATTTACTTATCCATACATCCATATGTCCATCCATACGTCCATCCATCCATACGTCCATCCATATGTTCTCTACTTTCTCCTTTGTCTTTACATTAATTCATAACCAACTGTCCTCCTGTCTTTCCAGCCCAATCCGTCCATCTGTCCATCCATCACTGTCACCTCCACATTACTCACCCATCTATCAATCTATCCATCCTTATAGTCATTTGTCATCTCTCAGCTTGCTTTGCTGCTAAATTTGTCTCCGTCTGTCCCCGTCTAAAATTCAGTGTATTACTTCCTCTTTCAGTGCGTCTAATCATCCATCCATCCAGTCATTCATTCATCCATCATCCTCCTATCTCTGCTCCTTCAGGACAGGTTTCCTTGGTCCCAGAGATAAACGTATATATCTGGTGCTTCGGGGTTTCATTGGTTCCAATGCCATGATCCTGCTCTTCTATGCTGTTCAGCAGATGCCGCTAGCGGACGCCACAGTCATCATGTTCAGGTTGGTGCTTTATTGATTGTGGATTAGTGGAGATTATACTAATGCTACAAATAGATTTTATCCTCCCTGAATTGTATGCCCGTCACTTTTTTTTCTAAATCTCCCTCTCATTCTTTCACACTTTCCAACTTTTGTCTTATTCTTTTTAATTATCTCTCTCTTGAATCTTTAAGAAATTGACTACAGATCCATGTCAAATCTGTCAAGATAATAATCACCACTTTTTCTTTCAATGTCCTGGAATATTTTGTTTAACTGCACCCAATACATTATTACTTTTTTTCACATGCTCTAACCTCTGTCACTCTCTTGCTTCAGTAATCCAGTCTTTACCTCCATCCTTGCCTGGATCTTCCTGAAGGAGAGATGTACAATCTGGGACTGTGTTTTCACTGTTTTTACCATCGCTGGAGTCATCCTCATCGCCCGACCGCCGTTTCTCTTTGGCGAGGATCGACGTGGCATTGAGGGCAACTACGCTAACCACATCAAGGGGACTATTGCTGCCTTTGCAGGTAATACGATTAATAAACTCAGCACTTATATAACAGTAACGTTTGTTTGACCATGACAAGTAGGTAAAATCAGTGAGGAGGAATTATAATGTTCAGACTGTCAAGATTACCATGGCAACAAGGGAAATTCAGTAAAGTACAGCTATGACCCCCGGCACATTAAGGTCAGCTGAGAGATACAGTCTTTCCTATTAGTTATGGTTCTACTCTGGGAAGTCTCCTTCCAGTTGTTATTAAAATTCTAACTAGCAGGAATCATTAGTTTATCATCAAAGTCGTAATCTCTCACTGGCTTCCCTACTGCAAAACATTTAGAGAATATTTCTGTTGAATCACACAACTAGAAATTAAATGCAGGCTCTGGAGTGCTAAGAATTTTTTCTTTTTGCATCACCCAAGTCCTTCAAAATCTGTCTAAAATGAAGATTGACCAATGAATTAGGAGCTTCACCTTGTGGCTAAGTTTTGTTTTCACTTCCACAGTTCAGTGTAACATCTTTACCGCCCAGTTTAACTGATGGACATCACTTGTGATCAATCTCATAATCATTTTTACCCTCATTTGTGAAAAACCTGATTTTAACGCCAAATGTGAAAGTGCAGCACTGCACACAGCTAGGCTGTTACCATGCCTTAGAGGCCATATGTTTTTTTGTTGTCTGTCTGTCTGTCTGTCCGTCCCTCCCATATCTTGAGAATGACTTGGGTTCATTTCTTCAAATTTGACACCAGCATCGGGTTAGACTCAAGGATAAATTGATTCAATTTTTGTTGTCAGAGGTCAAGATGACTGTTACCTTGCTCTTGCCTCATTATTGTGAATACAATATTTCAAGAAGGCCTTGAGAGAATTTCTTCAACTTTGGCACAAACGTCCTCTTGGCCTCAAGGATAAACTAATTTGATTTTTGTGGTCAGAGGTCACTGTGACCTCACAAAGCATGTTTTCGACCAATACTTGTGACCAAACTTCAAATAAATGTCTAATAGCATGAAATTATGTGTGAAGCATCCTTTTTTTAGAGAATGTAGCTTCTTTGCAGCAACATCTGTGGCCTATTTGAAGCATTGTCAACTATTGTGTTTACGTATGACTCTGGACAGACATATGTAAAGTGTAACTGCAGCTTAACTGGTTTGCAGATACATATAACTGCGAGTAAGAAATTCTAGTTTTCACTGCATCTCCATCTCTAGCTAGTCAAGCCAAAGCAATGTCATTCCAGTGGTTTCCAAGGTACAACTAAATTGATCTTTGGGCCCCAAAAAATCTGACCTCTGCAGTACATTAACATGTCTAATGGGATTCTGGGATTGACAGGAGGTGTATTTTTATGTTATGTTCATGTCTTAATTCCAGTAGTGAAGTGCATGAGTAAATAAGTATGACAGAATATATCAGAGCTGGAGAAACTGTCCAAAATGCAGGTGGGGTTGAGGAGTGATTTAGGGATTTTTTTAGCTGTTGCCAGTAATCCTACAGATATAAATGGCTTCAGCGGTCACCAAAAGAAACTCCAACAAGTGTAAGTCAATTGACTCAAAAAATTCAAGGAATTCAATAACAGGTATGTATCTAGCTATTAATGTTAATAAGAAAAAAGTATTTGTCCTTTAAGTGTCAAATGCTTTTCTAAGTGGTGTAAAAAATGTTTAGTATTCTTCTGACTGTTGTATTGATTCATTTTCTTATTTACTGATATTTTCCTAGGAGCTATTGGGGCTGCTTTCACATTTGTTGTCCTTCGCAAGATGGGGAAGAGCGTCCATTACTACCTCTCTGTCTGGTACTACGCTGTCATCGGTTTCATTGAGTGCATCATCACTGTATCCGTCCTTGGGGAGTGGAAAATCCCATTCTGTGGCCGCGATCGCTGGCTGCTGATGCTGATTGCTGTCCTGGGTATTGCCGGCCAGACCTTCCTCACAAAGGCCCTGCAGATTGAGAAGGCTGGACCTGTGGCCCTGATGAGGACTATCGACGTGGTGCTGGCGTTCATCTTCCAGTTTATTTTCCTTAACCGTGCACCGACCATGTGGAGCCTCGGAGGGGCGCTGTGCGTAGTGGTGAGCACCAGTGGGGTAGCACTTCGGAAGTGGTACACAAGCTCTCGTAAGAGCTGAGAGAGAGAGATTGAGAGGCAACACAGAATACTTTGGCATTACTATTTATTCTTTTTCACTATAATATGTTCTAGATTACTCTGTATTTTACTTGTTACTTACATGCAAACCAGTGATGAGGTTTAAGCTCTTTTGAGTGTCAAAAGCAGAAATATAGGAGGATAAACTAGCAGGAGTCAGTTATGCATTTATGATTGAATTCAAAATTGAATTATGTGCATCAATACATGTTGATTCCTAAGAGTCAACCTGTGTAGCTTATTGTTATGCATTTATTTTTGTGTAATTAAACACACGAGGAAGTAAGAGCAAGGAAAAACTGTTGCTGCCCCAAAACCATATCCTGCTCCCTGCAGGCTGAGCAGCTAAGTGCTTATTCAACACATATTTCCTATTTTCTCCATAAAAAAATCTATATAACAAAAATGGGTCTGATATTTGAACTTCATAATGAAGCTGTTTAATGAAAGTTATCATCAGTCCCATTTCTTTTTTCTTGAACTTGAATAACATAGCCAAAGAGAGACATTTATTGCGCAAGACCATCCGTACTGTGTTAGCTAACTTGGCAATAATAGACTGAAAAGTATTCAACATCTTTTTATTGTGGCATGCACTAGACCCTGTCAAATGAGTATGTTCAACTACAACAAAAAAATACTTAAAGGGACATTTCATCCCAAAATCAAAAATACATATTTTTCCTCCTAATGTAATGCTATATATCAGTCCAGATTGTTTTGATGTGGGTTGTCAAGTTTTGGAGATAGCTTAGAGATTCTGCCTTCTCTTGAATATAATGTATTTTTGGCACTTGGCTTGTAGTGCTCAAAGCGCCAAAAAAAAATATATATATATAAAAAATGTCAAAAACAATGTCTCTTCAGAGATAGTGACCTGGTTACTTAAGATTATCCACTGACCTGGTTGTGAGCAATTTCAAAGAGGAACTATTTTATTTCTGTGGATTACCTTTAGTAACTGGGTCATGTACTTTCTGGAAATCATGACCAGCTGTTGAGTCCTTCATCAGCAGTATAAGCTGAGTGCCACCTAGTTCCATTATATTCAAGAGAAGGCAGCCATCTCAAAGGCCGATATCGCCAAAACTAGGCACCTCAAACCAAGTAATCAAGACAGATTTATAGCACTACAGTTTAGGGGAAAAATATGTACTTTTCGTTTTGGGTTGAACCGTCCCTTTAACATATCAGTGGTGCTGATAATGCAATACAATTGTGTTTTAAAACCATTCTGTCAACCACAACAAGAAAACAAAATGCAGTGCAAACCAGTAAACCGTATTAGCACTTAAATACACATTTTTGTTAAGCAAATAAAATGTGTAGTAAAATGACATTGCAGGCATTAAAGTAAAAAAGAGTATATATAAATATATATATATAAATAAATATATATATAAATATATATATATATATATATATATATATATAGACAGAAGTGAAATCCACAAAGTAAGTTACAAGTTTTTACTTGTAAACAGAGTGATGCTGTACAATTTGCTCAGGAATCTAATGCCTAACTGCTGGTAATGCTCAAATATGACTCTAAATCAAATCCAACATTCTTATCCATGAAGCATTTAATCCTTTTAGATTTTAGATTTTATTTTGCTTCTGAATTGTGAATAATTTTATAAAAATATTTTTGAAGTGCCTTAACTTTAACCTCCAGCTTCCCTTCCCTGCGGAGCTGCTCAGTAACCAGCAACTTGTACTGGGCAGCTCTCGGTTGTTTTTGTGCATAAGAATATGGATATAAATATGAAGTAGGGTGCTTCTAAAAAAATCCACCCAGAAGTTAATAATTTTTTAAAATCGAAGTTAAGTCAAACAGCATTCTTCAGTAAGGCACTGAAGACATGACCATTATCCCCACACTGAGGCCACACACTGATTTCTTCATTATCTCAGGCAGAGTCATCTCCATCATGGTGGCTAGCACTTAATGTCACTATTAAAGCATCTAATTAGTGTTCGCAACAGTCTAAAAATATATTTTCTGTGATGCTATAAGAGGGGTGTTGTTTGCACTTTGTATCGCTAGAGGGTTGAAGAAGTGTCACTAAACTGCCACTATTATTCAGCTCATGAAGTGAACATACAAACAGCTGCTACCAAGATTTGCTGGATGATAGCTTCCTCTAGAGGTGAAACTGCATCTAAAAAGTGCAGGATTTTCAATACATATCTTGCATCACCCAGTTGAATAGTGGCGATAATGTCACCAAGCTAAAGCTGATGTTGAGTTTTTACACTTAAGTATCTTTGTTTTTTAGAACAGCTGTTCATGTGCCAAGTAGAGGATGTCTGCTGTCACCTCATGAACATCCACAAGTGGGTGAGTTGTAACTGGCTGACAAATAAGAAAAAAAGACATAGAAATATTCTTGAAATATGGCATTGAGCTATTTTAAAGCAAAAAGATATTCTGCTAAAAGCAATATTGTGTTATGTCTGAAAAGGTCACTTTGTGTACCACTGTCCTCAGCTGCAAAGTGAACCAAAGGTGATCTTTATGTGTTACTATCTGTAGGAAACCCCAGAAATACATTTATTTAAATGGATGTAGGTTTCTAGCACAGCAGTCGGTGTTTGTGTCCGTTATAAATCTCATCGTGTTTTTAGTATTTAGCCAGGAGTTTCCCCACTGTCATGACTAATGAAGTCGCGGTGCAACTGCAGTCCTCTGTTGTAGGAGTGTTTAATTGGGTGAAATACAGCTAGAAAAGGAAGGCAATTAGTTCTGCTAGACTGTTATTTAACATCCTGCAGTCTCTCCCTTGCTTTTTTTTCCACACACTGCTGTTTCTGTTTTGTGGAGCACAGCTGCACTTGCCTTCAATTATTATAGTTCTTCCTTTAATCTAGTAAACCACCAATAAACTGAACTCTGAGTTTGCACATTTTTGTTTTGTTAAATCGGATCTGATGTGATACTTTCTATGACAGTGAAGTGTGTTTGTTTCCTTATGTCTCTTCTTTAAGAAGTCAAATACAAATTCCTAGAGAAATATTTAAATTTCCATAGGATATTTAGGGGATGGCACAATGTGATGTCTGAAACTGTTTCATGCTGGAGAAAGCACTCTAGTATGAGAGCTTATTTAATTGTTTAAATTGCTGTGGTAATTACGATCAGGACTGATATGATATTGTACTACCAATATTGGTTATTAATTTTTAAAAAATCAGTTATAAAAATAAAATTCTGATCGTACCAATTAATTTTAAGAGTAGAACATAGTTAAATGACTGTTTTTGGCTTATTGTACAATAAGCACTAAAGCCTATTGATCTTTCAAGCATTGGCTGTATTATTAAGATTGACAGCTTGAAAGCTCCCCCAAAGTGAAGTCAAAACATCTCAATTGCCACCTGGTGGCTGGCTGGAGTACAGGCCATAAAGCCCGCCCCCACCATGTTGGTGGATGGGACACCCTGATGTTTGTTCAAGTAATTGTTTTTTTAATAAATTTAGTTTAATGAGTTATTTAATTCTACAAAAAGGGGATTTTCCTTTATGATTGATAGCTGTGTGAGCCAATCTGTGCGTTAGGTTTCAATGGCGCAGCTCGCAATCAGTCAGATGGGTGTTTTGGTGGATACTCTCCCACCACAGAAATTGCTACTGCGCAGAATCTGGCTCCCAATAACGTCACTAGTGCAAGATGACAGTGGCCGTATCCCGAATATTTTGGCTTCACTTAAGCATAGCTGGGGTAGTGGGAACGTGTCAGCCATCTTTATATATAGTCTTTGCTTTCTTGTCATAAACATTAACATCAGTCAAAGTGAGAAATAGACTGGGGTGGTATCAACAGTATAACAGGTTTTTTAAAAGTCCTGAAGGTATGACTTTCAATACCTTCAAAAAACCTTTCTATTAAACTCATACGGAGATGCTGTATTGAGGCGATGTATTGTAGTGCACATTACGCGCCAACAGAGGTCAGTCTCTATCGGCAAAACAGGCAGCTGAGCTGAGAAAGCCGGTGACTGCAAGTGGTGGGAATAACGTTACAAGACATTTGAAAATGCAAAATGACTACACCTGTTTCAGAGTATTACCACATACTTTATGTCTTTATCTTGAGATGACCCCCTCCAAATACAAAAGCAGTTTATTACCCACGTGATTTCATATGGGATCAGATTCAGATTCATACTTTATGCACCTCTGTGAAGAAAATTAGTGTTTACCATCTGTACAAATATACACTTAGAACAGGTAAAACACGGGATGTACACAGACAAGACAAAAACAGATAAGAACATAGCAGTAAATACAAAAATATGAAAAACAAGTTTTGTTTTTTTGGTTTTTTTTACACAAATCCCCTCAGACTCCATATACCTGATGAAATGTTAGGAAGGTATGACAAAATAGATACCACCCAGGCCTAGCGTGAATATAATAAAAGCAGGCCTATCACATGTGATCCCAGAATCATACTTTAGTATGGAGGAATTTATTTAAAGGCACTATAATCATTGTTTTATAATACATTAGGCCGCTGTGGTCACTTCAAATGTTCTACTTTTACATTCTTCTTGTTGTTTTTTCTTTGATATTGATTTTTTTTCCTCAGAATATTAGTTTAGTTGACTTGAATGCTGGTAGTGTTGTATTTCCATTAAATGGTTAAGCAAAACTTTGTCCCTGAACCTATAGGCCTTACAAACAGAGCTATTTATAGGGGTTTTAAACTATGCTTTATAGTATTTATTTTACTATTTCTGTAATGTAGCATATCAACATACTTTTTAAAATGTATATATTTCTGCATAGCGATTGATTATATTTAGTATAGTATGATTTCATAATAAATTCTATATGAATTTATAACTTTTGGTCTTTGTTCTTGACTTTCCTCCTGCTGTAAAATGTCTTCAGTCAGTTTTCTTTTTCATAAATCACTTGAAAAATTGTGGCTTTGTTATATTTTTCTAACCTGAGTGAAACTAGTGGAGAGAAACTGTGTAGAGGCATTGTCTGTACTTACGTCACTGTCCCGGAGTGCACGGTGATACCCTCGCTCTGCTAATGACCCAATGGGTGACAATGGTACAAACCACTGAGTCAGGTAGCTGTTGACGAGAGTGCACAGAATGGTACCTGGCTGAGTGGACTGTAGTCATTGTGTGTACACGTGCATGCAGGTTATTGTCTCTTTGAGCATTGCACCTTTGTTTATTTTTTTCCCCTTTGTTTGTACACAGTTTTGAGGCATTGTGTATTCATGCAGAATAGCTGTGTTTCATTGTGTCGCTACATAACCCATATCTTGCAAAAACAAAGGGCTGTACCTTCCATAGAGGGCTAACTGTACGCAGATGGTGTCATAAACCTTGCTCTGGATCTAGGTATGGTTGCAGGGTAATTCTTCAGCTGAGCTAATTGAAGTGTGATGAGGCTGAACTACAACAGGGTGACTCTTTGTTGTTGGGGAGAATTAGGACTAACTGGATGTTAAAGATGCCTTGTATAAAAATGAAAACTAGGCTTTTTATCTTCCACCTGGAACTTGTTTCCTTCTACATTCTCAATTTCAACATGCAATCACCATCAATTTCTAGAAAGCGCAATAAAATACACAATATACCCTCACTCATAAGGGTTATACTATATAAAGTTTCTATGATTCTATGTATTATAGGTAGTCACAGAAGCAATGATTCTTCTGCTATAAATATTATCCGCATTATTATTATTGTGGTGGAGCTCAGAGGTATCAGTACTGTAATATAATAGTAGCTCTTTTCACATGTAATGAACCTTTACTGACAGCAGAGGGCAGGATCACCAAAAATAAAGACTTGCTCTTAAGTGCAACTTCACCTCATTAGTGATTTCACCTGAAATTTTTGGTGTATTAATGTTTTGCAGTTATAAACTGGCTAAGCAAGGTGTGTTTGTTAAGTTTTCAAAGTAATTTAAATTGTTATCAACTACAAAAATGGAGGGACCCATTCACCCCGAAATCAAATGGGCATATTTTTCCTCCCACATGTAGTGCTATTGATTAACCTAGATTGTTTTGGTGTAAATTGCAGTGGTGGAGATATCGGCTGTAGAGATGTCTGCCTTTCCTCCAATAAAATGGAACTAGATGGCACTCAGCTTGTGTAGCTCAAAGTGCACAACAAATACATTTGTAAAACTCAACAGCAATGTCTCTTTCTAGAAATCATGATCCCGTTACTCAAGATAATCCACAGACCTTGTTATGAGCAGTTTCATTTAGGGAATATTTTCTTTCTACTGAAAGTGAAAGAAAGTGTGCATCTTCTCTTGAGCTTGTGATAACATTTATGGTGTCCTATAAAATAATCGTCTAACTAAGTTTGACACTGCTAGCTCACATAAGCTAGCTGATGTAACAGATCAGCCGAGGAGGATGCCATCAATGTTTAAGTCTTCTGTTGCAAGCACAAGCCTCTTGTCCATGAGTAGATGCTCGCTTCCTTCTGCGCAGTGATACAGTTGGTGGGTGTAGTGCAGTAGAAAGAAAAAAAGTTCCTCAATGAAATTGTTGTCAATAAGATCTGTGGATTGGTCATGATTTCAGCTTTTTCAGTCCCTTTAAAAAAATCGTAAAATATATGCTTTTAAGAGCGATTCATAATTTGCTATGAAGAGGTTTGCTTTGGAGGAAGACGTTTGTAGGCTAGCCTACTATCAGATACAATCAAAGGTGTGTGTAAAAGTATTTAACAAAAGGCTGTGTTATCACTATATCTATAGTGCCTTATTTGCTTTTATTTCCTTATTGCTTTTCAAAACACACACATGCAATCTGTAGTCTTCAGATAGGCCGGTAGGTGTGTTATCTTCCATTATTTGCTGACAGTGTGTCATTTCTAAAATATAGGTCGTTAAAAGGTAGGCTACACCAGGTCAAGTTCTCAAGTCTCTCTTTTCCTTTACCCCATTTTTTCCTGATCTACAGTCACATCAGATGTTATGGAGTGCGTGGTTAGAATAAAGGGATGCTGGTACATTGAAAAAAAAATCACCCGCCCCCGTTTTTATCAGGGATCAGGGGATTCCCAAAGGTTTGCACGCTCCTGGGTGGAGGAGAGTTGGAGGAATGGAAGGGTTGCACATTCCTGACGGATGGCATCAGACTTCCCATCAGTGGAGCGGGAGGGAATTGGAAAATAATCCCTCATTTTCCAAGTTGAAATAAATGCAGTAATATTCTGTGAAGTGGAAAAGGGCATCTCTCACAAGCACGTGCTGTAGTTGTCTCGGGGGCGGGATGGCAGTGTGTCAAGAGGCGGAACAACTTTAACCCACTTTCTATTCTACTTTCAGAATATTACAAGACTCCTTCAAAAATATTATTTATCTACCAATTTAACCTGTCTAAGATATATGACTGGCAAATGATTGGAGGAGGAAACAAGGTGTCTCATGTGTGGGGGCCAACCTGCCCTAACTGGAAGCAAATATTTTAAGCAGTCACGGGTAAAATTACAGTGATTGGCCCTTGAGTTAAACCAAATAGACGGAAAGAACAAGTCGATAAAACACTGGACGCATTGACTCTTAAGTCTGTAGTGAATTTCTATAAAACATTATTTATTGGACTAAAGGAAACAATGTATAGGACATACTGCATGGGGTGGATGACTGGCTATATGGTGTGAATTTGTTGCCAGACATTCCAATGTGGTGACACACACACACACACACACACGCGCGCGCGCACACACACACACACACACACACACACACACACACACACACACACACACACGCACACACACGCCGTAGTTATTGTCCCCCTGTCCACAGCTCAGTTGGCCACAGGGAGAGAAGAGAATGATGCATTCGCGTGCTTTTGGATATGTTACGATTATAGTTGGACATTACTAAGCATGACTCAATACACATAGGGGGAGTGTCAAAACACACCAACGTTTAAGAAAACACAACATTTCATAAAACACACAACAATTCACAAAGCAAAACAACATTTCAGCAAAAAATATTTCAGAAAACACAGCAACATTTTAGATAACACAGGAACATTTCACAAAACGTAACATTTCAGAAATCACAAAATAACCACAAAGCACATTTCACAAATCATTGAATTTTAGAAAACAACACTTCACAAAAGAAAACATTTTTCAGAAAACACAACAAAATTTCAAAAACAACAACATACACAAAACACAACACAAATGTCTATACATATACCTATACCTTTAATCTAAAAAAAAAATGTGAAAAATTATCTGAACAAAAATGATACATAATGCAACAGAAGAAGCTACACTCTATAAAAAAAACAAACTCTGGCCCATTTGACAACGAAAAGAACTTCAATGAGTTTTAATCTAGAGGTCGTTATTCCGAGGGGCACCTGAAGGCATCAGAGAAGAGAGCGCGCGTTCCCACCGCTGCACGAGCTGCTGCATCAACTGTCTCTCCACGAGAGCGGTGAAGTGAACCACTCTACGAAAAGTCAGCAGAACATGTGTTAAACGAGTCAGTATGCGGAGTTTAGATGGATGCTAACTGGATTTGACAACATTAGTCGGTAAGTTTGTGTAAACACATCCTCAAACTGTCACGTTGAAACACCTTTCACGGGTTGCGTTGCACGCGTCGCGAGTGCGGTTTGTTTGTGAAGTTGCTCTCTGTGTCAGCGGTTAACGAACTGGTGCACAGGAACCCCGAGGTCCCCTCAAATCAAGCTAACAGTAACGTTTTTGCATACCATTTGATTTGTAGTTTTTGTTGCTATAAATGAATGTAGGTTAAAAGTGTCTGTTAGCTTGACTCGGTTTTAGCCGGGACAGTGTACTGAAATCACCTCCTTTGAAACTCGCAGCAAAAACACACTCCAAACAAATGGGGTTCGTGGCGTTTCTTGGGCTTTTTGCGGTCTCTTGGTGTAAAAAACTGCTTCCAACGATTAACAGCCATTGTTTTTCTGTGCTTCCTTCGATGTGCATTGCTGTGCATGAAAGCAAATCACTGAAAAAGTTGTGTGTTTATTGACATTAGCTTGTTTGTGGCTAATATTCAAATTGTTTGGTATATTTTGCTAAACTGCAAGCACTTTCAATTACTTAAAAGCCATGTGTGCGCTAGCTCGTGTTAGTTTTTCAGTTTGACAGGTCATTTTACTGTGTACTTGGACAAAGTCTCTCAGGCATCCCTTGGGCACTATGACCTTTAACCCTGTTTTATGTGACGTTGCAGCAAAGGTTGCATCAAACTAAAGAGCTCCAAATGGAGATGAAAGGGAAACACGGACAACTTATGACAACAATACAGCCCATATGACAGTCGGGTACACACTGATAGCCATATTTACAGTGCAAAGTGAGAGGCCACAAGCACTTGACTACTTTGTTTTCAACAAACAGACTCTTCTGCATTAGAACTTAAACCTCTCCTCAAATGTATGTATCATGAATGCATTATGCATGTTTATTAAACTTCCGTGTGTGCTTCACGATCAAGGTGTAGTGTGAGGCAGCAGTTTTGGAGAAGGTGTGGTGATATTTCCAGATAGAAATCTGGATCCGACAGGGATGGGAGACTGGTTGGACTTGTTGTTTTCACACTTGCCGTCTGCATTGGTGCATCCTTACTTGCAGAAATCCCAGTAGGTGTTTCCCATCTGAGCTGTGGAGCAGATCCAGAATTTGTTCTGATGACACCAGAGTTTTTTTTAGTATTTAGTGCTGGAGGGGTGTTAACTATGGCCATAATTAACCTTTTACCTCTACCTCTACCTTTACCTTACCAATATGAAGCAATTGTGTAATACATTCTTCTTGCGTTCAGGTTTGTAAAGCTGCTCTTGCACCTTAGAAATTAATTAAATTCTGTAAACAAACAAAACGTATGTATATAGTTTCTCCCCAAAATGCATTGCTCAGATCCTTGAGGTCTAGCAATTATGTTGAATGCATATTAATATATATATATTTTTTACTGTATAGTTGACATCCATGTTCTGTTCTTCCCTGCCTTTTGCAGGCGTACTACTACACTTGAACAGGAAGGAAATCGAGAAATGTGTGAAAAAGATATGCAAGGAAATAAATATTAAAAAGCCTTTATTGTGGTGGCTCAATGATTAAAAAGGAAACATGTAGACTGTTATCAGGGCTTTCAAAAAAACAGACAACACAGGTAAAGCCTCACCTACAGCTATGAAAGGCAATCACATGACCTGGATAATAATATGACAAGTAAAAATAAAGTTACACAGAAAATAATATTTTATATACATCATAAATGGAAGAAAGGTATACAATGACAAATAAATCTACATACATATCTATGACATATTTTTAGCATATTGGTAAGCCTATCAGAGGTGGTCAAACTGTCAGAGTCACATAACTAGGCCTATCTCCATGTTTAAATATCCTACCTAATTTATGAACTGTCTGGGATTTGGGGGGCAGTGGTATAGAAAAACGGAGCATTTAAATACTAATTTGGACATCAGTTACCATGGCAACAGCCAAAGCTTCAAAGCATTTGGGTCAGTCCTTCTGTTTTGCAAACAGTTGTTCAGACAACATGTGCAAACATGAACAAATTTTAGGCACAGGGAAAAAGACCAAAGAAAGCAATGACTGTACTTAATCAGATATATAAGCCAGATCGCTTGCATCAGTCATCTGGCTTCAGTGTCTAAACCAGATTTCCTATTAGTTTCACTAGTCTCTGATATGAATTTATTCTGACTTGGTCTTGTCTAGGCAACGACTGGGAAGTAATTAACTGTAGTTAGGGACTGTATTCTGTGATTTGCCATATGCTTCCATAATGTTAAGTCTAACCCATAAATTGAATAAAATTCTTGAAAAAAAAAAAAAAAAAATAGCTTATTGCAGAGGTCATTTTACAGACCAGCATGTTTGTTTGTTATATAAATGAAACTAATGACCCAAGATCAGTGTGATATGGACATGGCTCGCCATCATTTCAACTGGCGTGGATCACTTATGTTGTGCGTTAACACTCCTTCTGTTGTAATAGACTCGCACACACACACACACATTCACAAATACTGGCACTAATTTCATTCTTCTGTTCAGCAGTCTCCCCCTCTCTGAGTCATCCTTTTGTCTGTCTTTGTTAACGAGTGCACGCACACACACACACACACATACACTATGCACACCAGCATTCACACACTAGTCCACCGTGAAGATACAGTCACCCCTTCTTGAGTCAGCCCTCTCCCTCTGTTGTTACTCTAACACAAACATACTCACACACACATAGAGCCCCTCTCTCTCTCTTGCTGTACACTTTCCACTGGCGTCTCGCTCTGCCCTGCCTTCTAATCAAAGCCATATGTTCCCCAGGTCCCTCGCATGAAAAGTCTGTTCTGTTTGCAGTACTGTTCCCAGCGTAACCAGCCTCTCACTTTGTTACTGGCAGACGGAGACTGTGTTGAAAATGAAAGGTAACCTGCAACAAAATTCAGTTAGATGTTTCATCCTTTTAACTTTCTTTTCCTTTTCTTTTTTATTCTTTTTTTTCACAATCTGTTTGATTCTGGTGCTTTAAGAAGGTGGTGAAAGTTGGTAGATGGATAGTTTTCTCTCACTTCAATCCTTTGCGCAGCTGTGTCAGTATTTATGAACTCTGCTGGTGGCTGGTGGGATGCAGTCTTAATAAAAAGCCTTGATTTTTCCTGACACATCACATAGTTTAGGATTTTTATAGTGTGGATGTTTGGGCTTAAACTTTTTATCATTTTCATTATAGATCAATCTGTTAATTCTTTTCACAATTAATTAATTGTTTAGTCTCTAAAATGTTTAAAAAAAAGTGAAAAACTCTAATTGAAATTTTGCAGAGCCCAAAGTGACATCTACAAAATGCGTTTTTTTGCGTAACCAACAGTCCAAAACTAAAAGACTCTTCTTTTACTATCATAAACGACAAAGAAAAGAAGCAAATTCTCTCATTTGGGAAGCTGGAACCTGCAAAAATTTGACATTTATCCTTAAAAAAATGACTGAAACAATTAATTGGCCATCAAAATAGTTTTCTTTCAGTGAATTCATCGACTAATCTTTGCAGCTCCAGTGAAGGTTCATATACTTCTTCACATAAACCAACTATCATTATCTATTATTTAAAAACAATTACAAACAAACCCATGGTCCAGGAGACCAAAACATTGCCCATTTAGCCTCATTAAGCGACCATGACTTATGTAAACATAATCGGCATTCTTGTCATGTGGGGGGATCCACCAGAAAGTGG
The DNA here is from genome assembly GCF_008729295.1 of Plectropomus leopardus. Classification (NCBI taxonomy): domain Eukaryota; kingdom Metazoa; phylum Chordata; class Actinopteri; order Perciformes; family Serranidae; genus Plectropomus; species Plectropomus leopardus. The sequence continues at coordinate 13,910,033 of NC_056481.1, forward strand.
CATGTGACTCACTTTGGGTCCCAACCCAAAAAATAATAATACTACTCCCTTCATATTAAGGGTAATACGCACTTTAAATTCTCCTAATAAGGGGGATGCCACCCTGTTCATCTGGTTATGGACAGAGTACAGATTTGATTTAGCCTCAGTTTTCTTCACTAAAATTTACTGGTCAGCAGATGGAAAGCAGTTTTCCATCCGATCTCTTGAACTGTGATTCTGTGCCCAAACCTAGCTGGGTTCGACCCCCGGGGTTTGGAGCAGTGTGAGCTTTTGGATTTTCCCAAACTTCAGTTTTCAAGGCACTATTTAGATGTTCCCATCGTAAAAATTGACTGACTGATTGTTAATGGCTGACTCCCAAGTGTAATTAGGAAGAAGAAATCTACCAATTATGGGAAACAGTTGATGGTTTTTACTTTAAAAATTGGAGGTTGATTTAGAGTTTGTATTGAATAAGAATCATACATTGGGGTCGTGACTCATTAAATGTGGCAGTGGTTCAGGTTTGAGGTGGGCTGTAACAGAGACCTTGCTGATTAGAAGTCTGGTCCAGTTTTTTCTCAGCCAGATCAAAACTTGGCTACCTGCAGTCATTTTGTTTGACAATAATGCAAAAAAAATCCGCATTAAGTTATGCCTTACATATGTTATAATCAGAAACACTCACATGACATTTGTTTTTTATTAGTGCATTTTTTTTACTTTATATATGTCCCATCTGTGCTGATCTCTCCCTTTATCTTAATCAAGGCCTGTGTGCTGCATGGTACCATTTGCCAGTTTCTTTTCAACTGTGACCAGTTTAAGGAATGTGATTCTATTGTAGTCATATGATGCGTCTTTTCTTTGCTGACTCCCTGTGTTAAACAGAGGGGGGTTCTTTTGCATGAAGAGGGTTAGTATACTGAAGATTTAAAGGGAACTGTGCAAGATTTTCTTTTACTGGATTTCTATACCTTGTTTTGATTCCCGATAAAGTTCCACAACACTGAGTATCTACTTTATACAGCCTGATTTAGTCTTCAACTAACAGCTACCTGGTTCTCCAAAGTGGGGGCAAGCAGACCAGCATCTACTGTATGTAATACACTGACTGTGACGGACTGACTTCATGCAACTAGGGATGCATATCAGCACGTCATCGGTATTGGCAGATATTGGCTTTAAAATGAAATTTTTTTTATGACAGAGTGAACTAAACATCAATCCTAAGTTAAAGTTTTTTTCTTATTGTGCGCAATGAATGAATATTACATACACTCAAAAGCATTGTATTTCCATCTGGTGGTGGGTCATCAGGATAAGAGTATTCATACTATGATCCTAATTCCACTACAGAAGTGACTTGATGATCAATAACATTAGTTGGGGAAAAAAGTGGATGTATCTATATTGGCATTGGTTTTTGGCCAAATGGATTGTTGTATATTGGCATATCCGATTGATAAAAAATCCAATATTGTGCATCCCTACATACAACCCCACTTTCAAAAACTGAACTATCCCTTTAATAAGCCATCTCTGTGCACTCTGGTTTGGATACCTATTGATTGCTCCTTCTCTTCTGCCAACTCACTTTAGCTACATTGTATAATTTTGTTTAGTATTTTCTTAACATTCCTGTGAATACTTGTCAATAATTATGAATATTTGAAGGTAGAGTTTATTTTTTCTAATAACACATCTAGTGGTTTAGATTAAGATTGATAGCAATGCCAAGTATGTCCATCCCTGATTGCATTACGTTCTCTAATGTGTAATTTTCCTTTTTGCGGTATTGTTATTTCCTTGATTCCTCTTCTTGCTCGACTTGTTACTTGACTCACCTCTTGGAGTTTCTCAGATTATGAATGGAATTCAGATTAGTTCGTTTTTGGCACTGTCTTTGCAGTACTAGTAGTCACCCTTTTTGCACCACCAAAGCATTTGTGACCAAAAAGATAATCTAATTGAAATCTGTGTTTTCACTGCGTGTCTGTGTCTTTGCATTTGGGTGACACAGTTGGTGCGTCATTCTATTGTACTCGCATGGCATGCCTTTTTTCTCTGGCCCTTTCACAACAGAGAAGGGGATTCCTGCTCTCCCTGACCTGTTTATTATTCTGCTGGAATGCTAAAGATCCAACACTGAATCTTAGTGTGAAGTATTTAGCAGAGTATTTTGGAGGCTCAGGAGGATAAGTTGCATTTCAGCTGAGTTTGAATCCAGCTCTCATTATACACTCTTAGATTTTCCATGCCATTTATACTCCCTCTTACTTTCCTCATCCACTGACGTGCTATCAAGTAAGCTTAAAAGTAATCAAAAATCTGAAGTTTTACAGTTACTGCCAGTAATTCATGGTGCTGCTTTCCACCTCTGTGATTTGGCTACATTGTCCTCCACTCCGTGTGAAGTTAGACCTAATAATCACATACCAGGCCATGAGTCATCGTTTGGATGAGTTGTGAAATAATCCCTCATGAGTGAACATTAGAAAAAGGCTTTTATGTGAGCGTGAAGGCCTCCTGTTGGGGGGATAAACAATGATTTAGGACAAGGGTGCAAAAAGGTTCTGGTCCTGAGATACAAACTCATTAAACGAATTGTTACTCTTTTTGATTGACTACCCACAAGACAATAGATTATTACACAAGTGCCATTAGTGTTTAAATCCATAATTTCAATAAGTGGTTAAATGTCTCAACTTCTAAAAATGTGTTGCCTACTTTAGAGCTGTGTCAGATTTGCCATAACCACCTTGAGCCTGGATCTACCATTTGCTTATTTGCTTATAGCTAAGAGTTTCCTGTTTCCATATAGTTCTTGGCAGTTCTTCATTACAATAAAAACTTATGGATGAGACTCAGTATAGTCTTAGATTTTGGATATTATGTTGTCTTTTACTGATTTTAAAGGCTGCAATACAACAAAGTGATGTAATTTGTTGATCTCACCAGACATATAATTATACATCAAAAATCTTGTGAAAATATTTCATGAAAGCACTGATTGTCAACCCTACAATATCATCGCAGTATTGATATCGAGATTTTTAATTTTGTCCATATCACCCAGCCCTTCTTCTATTGTAGAAATATGGTGACATGGGCATCACATAACAGTCCTCTTTTTTACCAAGTGTGTTTAACTTAAGTGCTCAGTGTCGTCAACAAACACTATTTGCTGCATATTTTTGATAATGTGACCATAATTAAATTTCCATTTCACATTAGATAAAACTCACTTGTAAAACTTGAGAATTCACTGATGTAGACCTGTGATGTCATTTCACAGTGCAATACTGTAACAGGCCCTGTACGTAAAGGTGGCATTAGCATTGCATGGTGTAAGCTCTAAAACAAATAATACTGTAGATCATTTTCAAAACCCTTTTGAGATAAATGAGGGAACATCTGACACACACCCACAAATACAAAGAAGTATACAGAACACTTTTGTTGGTAACCATCTGATTCTGATTATATTCCGTTTCTTCAGGGCTGTCAGAGATGCTGAGATCATCCCCTTTTGCTTTCATCACCATGTGTTACACTTTATTGCAGAACGGAATATGTTGGTAGTACCCAACAGTTCTCTGTTAAAGCAAGATGAACAGACAACTGTCTGTCTTTATTTTATGGGGATTTTCCAGTGTACAGCTGAGATCACAGTTTTCCTTGGGTTTTATTGAAGTATACAAGCCCATGATCAAACTGTTGCCTAAGTATGTATTACAGTCATATTTTAATGTTTATCTGAATTAAAAATTCTAATATGTTCAATCAACATTTGTGTATTTGTGAGCATGAGCTAACTTGTAATGTCATCAAGTGTAAAGTTTGAGCTGCTCCATAGAGGATGAATAGAAGCCTGATTTTGTGGCCCCTCAGAGTGTTATTTTCTTTCTTTCTCTTCATGCCGAAATTAGCTTTATTTATTTTATTGTAATGTTCTCAGGTGTGAAATAGAAAATGTACCCTTATACTGCTGCCACCTAAAAAGCAACTCCCATGTTCTGCAAAGTAAAATTACTGTTTTTGTCAATGGAGACCGGCAGCTTTGAGATAACTGCTTCTGTTCCCTGTAGATGGTAGCACTCAGGTTTTGTATCTAGGAGAGAGCTGTTCATGTTTACACATTTTTTTAGGCTGTCATAGACTATGGATTATGTATGATGTTTGAAAATGTGTGTAGGTATCCTTTAAGTCTCCAATGGTTACCTGGCAACCTGATAAGCACAATAAGACTTTAATAACCCCTTCTATGAACAACAACTTGCAATTTTTATACTCCTTTCATTCTTTACAAATTACATAAACACATGGATTGGAATTTATAAATTATTATAGATACCAATGCCATTATTGAATCTGATTATAGGTCTGATTCTTTGTCGAATATACCCAATTGATTCCCAATCAATTTTCAATGTGGAAAAAAGTAGGCTAACGCAGGTTTTCAACTTCAGTGTTACTTTCCTATTATCTCTCTATAACAACTGAATAGAAAAAAGTCTGCATGTGACTCAGGTGTGCAAAAACTCCACTGTTTAACCGTTTTCTTTGTCAAAGAAAACCTGCTAAGCCTGCCTGTGTGCCATTAATATTATTATGCTACAGGATATTTACCGTAGGTAAAGGATGTGCATCTTGGGAGGGAGCAGTAGCACTTGTGCATAGCCTGTCAAATACATGGCATTCCTGGAATTTAAGCCTTTGTTGTGTAGAAAGATGTTTCAGCATATTGCTGGTGTTTCCGCCTTTATGAAAATAGTCATTTTTCAGACATTACAAAAGAACTGCTGTCATCTTTCTTTGTGACATGAAGACACTCTTTTCTTTTCTTTTCTTTATGTTTGCAATGAATCCTTCTTGCTGCATGTTTCCAGTAGTGCAGACCATAGACTGTAAAAATAATGGACATGGCTACTGTGATTTCACCCCCCCCCTGATTTTAAACCTTAAGTTTAGTATTTTGGCCATCGCCGTCTTGTGACCCTATTTTGGCAAGAGGCAAGCACTGTGAAGGAGCGAGAGGTGGATCTGACTGCTAAGCCGAGGTCACTATCGGCAGACAGTCATGTTACTCAAAGCAGCCTTCCTTAATTATGCATAACTTTAACTTTAATAATAATAATAACTTTAATATAAAATACAACAGGTGAGATATCTAAAAAAAATCACCACCTGTACAGTTGTCAACAATGAGTAAATTAGCTATAGAGTCCAAAACCGCTTTTTGCATCTGGCTGTGAACATGTTTTTTAATGCTGTGAAGTTGCACATTTTGGCATGAGACTCTATGGGGATAGCATGGCTTTCAGAGCGTGCCTTGAGCAGCCATTTAAAGAACTGCATTTTTTGCACTTGTCCATTGGCTTCATTTTTCTGTTCTGGAGGTTTTCTGCTTGGCATATACACAAGAGAACATGGTCAGGAAAACATGCCGGCATCAATAAAAATAATTGCTAAGCTCGGAGGCATACGATTCTGATTAATTTGAAAATTTGGAATCAGGAGGTTGTTAAATGTGGACCAAAAAAAGTTATCTCTGTTTCTAGTCTTTATGCTGAGCTGCTGCCTATAGCTTCATTTTACCGTACAGAGCTTAGTGTAGTGTTACATATACAATCAGCACATCTCTTAAAATGTTGAACTATTGTATAATGTTATACTAACATGTGTGTGTGTGTGTGTGTGTGTGTGTGTGTGTGTATATATGTATATGTATGTATATATATATATATATATATATATAATCCATTCATGAAATAAAATGCTAATGTGTCACTGCCGCAGTCTGCTTCATTGACACACATCCTGTGCTGTAACTGTCTGTCAGATGACTGTCAAGGTGAAACACGTTTATATCAACAAACCTCAAACACACTCTGATTGGCTGCTGAACTTGCAGACTGACTGTGGTAGGCCTATCCCTCGTGTCAGTGTTTGTCTCTCTCTCTCTCTTCTCACTTTGTTTCACTCTCTTTCTCTGTGTCTCTCAGTTGACAACAACACAGTGAGCGGGAATCCTGATTCACCTGATTAACCAGGAGCATTAGCTTTACAAGACTGTTTAAAAGGCTTGTCGGCGATTAAAATGTAAGTAGTAGCATCAAATTATAATGACCTAATTATATTACTTTTAAATTATAAAATGTCATATATTTTCTAGGAAAAGAAGCTTGGTATTCTGAGTGTCATGTGCTGGATGACATTGTATATAATACAATAAGTGAAGTAGAAGTGATTTAGGGTTTTCTTGGTCAATGCACTTGTCAGTCTGTGTGACCTGGTTTCCCGTGTTTGTGGGTGTGTGTCTGTCTGTGTTTTTGACCCAAGGCTGAGATTTAGCCCGAGAGAGACATTTTATTTCCTGGTCAGGGTCACAGTTCAGCTGATAACAAAGGCTTCCTTGAAGTGTGTCATCATTCTTTTTTTAGCAGTTTTCTGTTGTGTATTTTTATATGTTTAGTCTGCTATAGTTGTGTTGCTGAAAAGTCTTATTGCTATTTAATTGGCTATTTCGTCAGATTATAAGAACTAAATGCAGTCATGAAGATAAAGACTGATTAGCAGCTGTAGTGCATCTAAATCAAACCTTACTTTAAGTCCACGTTTCTATTTTGATGTAACCACAGTGTGGAAATGCTATCCTGCTGCTAATTTTAGAGTGTTTTTTAAATTAGCTTGATGGCAAGCACAGCTGTCTATCATGCCCCTAGGCACATGGCTTCAGGATTTAAAACTACAGTATCAAACCTCTTGCCTGGAGTAGCCAAAATGTACGCTAGTCTCACCCTTCTAAAATATGATCGGACAGGTTCATGCTGTAATGTGTGTGTGTGTCCTCAAATGACATCAGCGTCAAGGCAACAGCTAGCATCTGTACAGCCACAACATGAGCTGAAGCTGCACATGATGAACACAGATGGTTCCCCAATAGAACATGTTGTTTTCCATGTTTTTTATTACGTCTTGTCTGCACATTGCTGCACTTTCGTTTCTCATTGCTCCTCCTAGTCGTAACAGTGGCTATGACTTGCCTGTGCAACAGTTGCTCGTCTCGCTGTCTTCTGTTACTACGCCCCAGTTTATTGGCAGGCTGCTGCCCGTAACTTATCATACATACCAAACTTGATGTGTGATTTTTGCCGATTAGGAATATAGACATGTACACACAGGTACACAGACAACTGTTGTGCTATTGTATTGCACTTAAAATTTGATGCCCAAAGGTTAGAGTTTGATATGACATGGGTAGGAGAGATAGAGAGAGAGAGAGAGAGAGAGAGTGTGTTTATATATACTCTGTCAACTTTTAATATATCTGGTTTGACCTGTTGGTTAACTGTGACACATTCAGGCACGATTCTTCCTGTTATGGCTCTCAGTGCTCAGAAAAATTAAACGTGAATGCTGATAACTCGATGATAAAGGTATTGATTTCTGAAAACTGCCTTGATTTTGATTTGTTTAGCTGCAGTATAAATATCCACAAATTAAAGTGATAGTCTTCATCATATTGTGTCTGAGGTGAGAAAACTTTTTTTTAGCATATCAGTGGATCAAAAGTCTTGAAATATCTCCTTTTATTCTGTGGTGTAACTCCAGGCAAGTTGCGCTGATGTGCTGCAGTTTCGGTCACAGAGTATATTGTGCAACTGAAATCCATTATTTACCTTGGAACTTGTAGTAAGTTAAATAATATGGGCTAATGTACTGCATGTTTGTGTGTTTTCAGTGTTTTGATATCAATCATATTTCATTAAATTACATAAAATGTATTGATACTGAACAGGGAAAATCAATTATATTTTCTATTTATTTAAATATAAAATAATTCATGGGGTGATTGAAGTCAAATATTGTACACATCTCATGATCTGAAATATTTCTACCTTGACTTCCCACCTCTTTTTTATGAAAGGATATAAATCTTGTTTGCACACCTTCCATCAGCATTTTTTACAGTGTTGGTGCACACATTTTTTTTGATGTATAACTGTGACACGGCTGTGACTGCTGGTATTGTTTTTACCTTATGAGTGTGTGTACGTGTCATCCTGGTGAAATGTAGTCCTGGTGACTCTTATTGTAGCAGGAACTACCACAGAAGTGGTTTTGAATACTTTGACAGGTCAATTTATGGCTGTCTGTCTATCTGTATGGAGACAGATTTGATAGCATCACAACTATGCAAGTTTTACTGGTGAGTAGGTGAGATTGCAGTGAAGGCCGAGTTCGATAATGGTTGTGGTCTGAGCAAGGGTGCCAGAAGTAGGGCAGAGGCAGTAAGGAAGGAGCCTTTGCCCCCCACTTTACACACCTCGCCCACATTTGTTCCCATCGCAAGATGGTCTCTAGTAAGAATACAGATTTTATACCATTTCACGGGAAGGCAGAAATATGTAACCACCTTCACTTGCCTAGACTACACGTGTATTAAATCCTGGGGAACTCTTGGCATGTCTCCTTTTTATTATTACAGGAGTGGCTCACTCTTTTAAAACTGTCTCAGCAACTCCAGTAAAACACTAATGATGCCTAGCGATCAATGCGGCCTTGTTTTGTCTGTAAAGCTCGCCTGTGGTGCAGTGCTGCATTCAGATGATTTAAAATACTGTTGTAGATAGGCAGGGTGCCACATTAATATATATTTTTCTAACTTGCGCAGTCAAGTACGTGGGTCAGAGACGTAGACTGTATACAAAGAAGTGTGTCTGCTTACCCCTACTGGACAGAAGTGAGGCCAGAATATACCAGATATGGCTGTTGCCATCTTGCTCTGGCGACTTCATTTGGAGCCAGAGTCTGCGCAGTAGCAATCCCCGTGATAGAGTTATCTCCCAAACACCCGTTTGACCATTCATGAGCAGCGCCACTGAATGCCAGCACACCAGTTGGTTCACAAAGCCAGCTACTAGGGAGCAATCAAGATGTTTAGCTCTACTTTTGGGGAGCTGTCATTTTGTCCATCTTTACATGCATTCTATGGTCAGAAAGCCAGTATTTACTTGCCTCGATACAAATTGTTTTATTTAGTAGCGGTTGTCAAATAAAAACAAAGACTAAAGTTGATCGTCATGTTATGATTTTTATCGGAAACTTAAACCAGGTACAAATTAAAATATGAATATTAAAAGGTTTGATGTTAAAGTTTTTGAGAAAATAATCAGGCGGTCCTTATTGTTGGGCCCTGATGTGTGGAATTACAATATTCTAGCACCAAACAAAATAAGCATAAACCAAGCAGTGCAATCTCCAACTGTCAGAAGCTGTTTTTTGAGCTATCAAATCAGTGTTCTTAAAAGGCTGCAGCTAAGATGCAAAGTAGATGAAACCATGTGAAGGTTAGCTGTCACTGCGAGCTCATGAATGGAGCACTTGTCTGTTTCATCCCTTTGGCCGAAGTTTTGTCTGTGTGAATGTAGCACAGAGCCTTGAAAAGAGGCTGCAGACATCCAACACAGACACCTTGATATATGTGTGTGTACACGTGTGTTCAGGAATATGTGTGTGTGTGTGTGGGGGGGTGATGGTCACGCGAATGCCTTGACTGCTTGATTTACCTGTATCAGTTAGTTGTGCTCTTTTCTCCCTGTTTTGTATTACACACACATGCACTTAAAGTGTTGCTGGTCCTCCCTCTCTGGTTGGTGCCACATTCCTGCTTTGGCCCACGCACTTTGGCATGGAATAAGGGCTGTGGTCGCCCTAATTATGAGGTTTCAGGCACTAGATTTTTGGATTTATACATCACTGGCCACCACTGACGGTACCAGAACCACACAATTAGTATGCGTACATGTTGCGGTTGAGTGTGACTGTTATGGATGTCATGCAAGCAGGGTGCATAACTAGTTCTGATTTATTCACCTACCAGTGTGCTGGATCGATTCAGACAGATTAATTGAAATGAAATCATTTTTTTCTGAGATATTGGATAAGAGACATAATTTCCAGTTTACTGTAGAGCTGTGTGAAAGCCAGCTCCTGAAAGCGGTCTGATCAGTTTCATAGGCGTTGTTTCCTTTTCTCTTATCCAACTGGCATTCTAACAAGTTTGCATAATTTGCTTCTTTGTGATGAAAAGTGCTTTCATCAAAGACAAAAGTATTTCAAGACTGCTGGACAATATCAAATTAAAAAAAAGCTGACAGTGATAATTGTAGGCGAATACCTCAATAATGCTAATAAGTGTTTGTAGTTGAGGAGGAGAATGTTTAGGGATGCATCAATGTTTGATTGTATGAAGTTTGTATGTATTAACTAGCATTTCAGACTCAAAGAATGTTGTTATTAGGGGCGTAAATCAAAAGTCAAGATATTGTAGGGCTGCCCCCTGAAAGTCAGAGATTCAAATCATCAGTCCGAGACACCTTAGTCAACTGAGACTTCTTCATGTCAAGTGGATCATTATTGCACGCACTTTCTGGAATCCAACAAAAAATAGTTCCCACCCGTATTTTTGTTTTAGTTTTCCTCATTATGATGTAAGTTTTTCTTTCTTTCCAAGTATATTTGGGGGGCATTTTATACTTTTATTGATAGGTACTAGAAAGACTACCTTACCTCTTAAGGTTTTCTCATGGTGTTAATCCTGACTATTTCTCCAAGACGCAACATTTCTGAGAAATTCAATTCTGGTAATAGTCCAAACATACTCAATTATTTAACTATACCAAACACATAATAACATATGCTACACCTCATACATCATCTCAGGAAATTCAGGAAATTGGGATAAATGTGCTGTTTATAGTTTTATTCCTATTGCGCCAGAAAGTTTTGTATGAGTATAAAATGAGTGTTGTTCCTTCCCTCATTTTTCCCTCCCCGCTGAAATTCATTATTTGTTGTTTCAGTTGCGTTGGTCACAATGGCTCACACTCTGTCTGGTGATTCAGCTGAATAGTTATAGATAAGAAAGCTGATGTGATGAATGAAGAGAGCACTGAAGGAAATGGGAAAAAGTCTTCTAAAGTTACTAAAATGTGTTTCTTATGAGTCTTTGAGTTTTAACCTTTGCGCATTATGTATTTGTATTAACTTAGTCTTGAACTTTAAAGTTCTCTCACCTGAAACAATGGAAATCCCTTGTGAAAAGCACAGAATGATGATTGGTGCGTTCTCTCGCTGTTTCTCTTTCATTTTCTCAGGGTCTGCAAGTGGATAACTATGCCATAGATACATGTCAGGACCAATCAGGACTAGCACACACAGGCACACACATGGCCCTGTGAGCTGTGACTGTGGACCACACTATCAAGGAAATTCCTCAGTCCTCCAGGGTCACCTCCGTGGGTTCTCTATCTGCCGGTTTGTGCAGCTGCACAAGCTTCTGTTTCTACAACACACACAGAAAACTCACACAGAGCACACTCTGTATGGACATGTTGTCTTAGTCACTCAAGAGGCCACTGGAAGCTGAAGTCATTATTTGCCCCAGCACAGACCAGGACCATGATGGTGCCCTGAAACCGAATGAGAAGCTTTGGACTGTTGTGTAGCATGACCTGAAGTGGATCTCTCTAGTCATCTAAGTAAGTATTTTGAACTGACTTACAATACAGAGGGTTTGATAATGATGGTATGATATAAGTCATTCACCCACTTATTCAGTCAATCAATCAACACAATGTGAAGCTGCAACAGACAAATGTGCTTTGATCCCCTCTAGCTGATACTGTGTGGATATTTTTAAATGTCTGAGCCAACGCTACATTCAGGGACTCCCTGTCATTAGTCATCCAGACCATCTGAGTTATGAACATGACAGTGCTGTAACCTTACACAGTATATGGGTTATGAAGTCTGCAAATTTCATTTCCTCTGCAAATTTCATTTCCTCTTGCTGCTTTATGGAGCCACTAATTGAGATGGAAGACGTCGCTTCTCAAATGTTAGGGATTATGGAAGTCTGAGGGAAATGTGTTTGACTGATGCTTGCATCATAGATGCAGTCTAATGCAAACCAATTTTAGATAAATAGATAAAGGGTTTAAAGCTATAGTTGGTAACTTTTATGAAAATAACTTTTTGTTGCTGAAACTCTCACTATATTCTTAATGAAGTCCAGACAGTAAGGAGAAAAAAAAATCACGTCCTGCCTCTCTTCCTGCTTCACTTAATGGTATTTACTAGAATTTACTGTGACTCACTGAAAACAACCAATCAGAGCAGGCGAGTCTTAGAGATTTAATCATGTTAATCACTGCTGCGGTCAAACAAGTCATGAATCAAGATTATGTTACTGCATTGGCTCACCTCAAGTGTTTTCAAAAACATATTTCAGTGTACTGTTTAGCTGTAAAATTCTGTACTTTGTGACCTGGCTGCCATGTTGAAAGCAGTCAAGGGAAAACCCAGCATTGCTTACTGGCCAAAGCAAACTTTCTCATTTTACAGCTAAACAGTACACTACAATATGTTTGTGAAAACATCTGAGTCAAGATGTTTTTGTTTATATTTGATCAGTGCTGGAGTTTGACAGTTCACAAGCAGTGACTGACATGATTAACAGCTGGTAAGATACTCCTTGGATCTGATTGGTTGTTTTCAGGGAGCCGTAGTAGATTCTGGCAAAAGCCATTTGACACCGTTGGAAGAGGAGAAGAGACATGATATTTCACATTTAATTTGTCTCGTGTACTTCTTTCAGAACATAATGACAGTTTCAGCAAATGTGGAAAAGGGTTATTTTCATAAAAGTTAACTGTAACTGTAACTGTACCTTCAGTTCTTGGGACACATTGATGTTCTTTGACATAGAGACAGATGAGAAGTCAGTAAGACAACCTTGTGTTGCCTGGGTTTATTGCAAAAAAATTTTTTTATGAAAGATCCCAACTAAAGCTTTAAGCCAAAGTCTTCTAAATGTTGTAAAGTTACATTTCTTCCGCTGTACTGTCACCAACAGCAAAGTGTCACTTATTTTCAAGGCTGCAGCAAAACAAAGGATAAAGCAGGATGTTCCAGGGAGACAAGATGTCAACTGAAGAAAATCAGACACAGGTCCTGGCTAAGCATGCTTCATCTCCATCCAGTGGGAGCAGACCCGGCAGAGAAGCTAGACACTCAAATGACAGCCAGGAAGTAGAGCAACACTTGGACCAATTGTGGCAATCAAAACAACAGAGCAGCCCTTCCCTCCTCTTTTATAGGAAGTTGCCGTGTGACAGCGGGAAAGTGTCAATTTTGGACGAGGGATACGACTGTTTGGATTACACCTTAAAACTCTCAAATGCTGCAAAGAAACTTTATCCAGAGCTGTCGGCTGGCAAGAGAATTGAAGCAATAACTAACAAAGTTATGCCGATACCTGGGAAAAGTACAGAGGGATCTCCGAGCCAGCTGGATACCCCTGGAGAGGGTGTGGATGCAGGCAGAAACAGAACTGGCAGCAACCGCTGCTCCTGCACCCTGGCTAGCCTTTACACAAGTCCAAACATCTATTGTTGCCACAGCCCAGGATCCAGTCCGAGCCCCAGCTCCAGCCCTGTTCACAGTCCTCGACTATGCCCCAGCCCCAACCCCTCTCAGCCCAACCAGCGACACATCCGCCGCAGCAGCCTGCCCGTGTCTGTGCTGGCTTTTCACAAGGTAATACAGGAGGTAGTGTCTGTATATATTTAGCTGCTACACCAAAACTGTTTTTGTGCTCTAAAATGCTTGTTTTTTTAGTACAAGAGGACAAAAACAAATGTTTAAACTGTAAATAACCCCATTAGATGGACCATTTGAAGAACTGCTAATTAAAAAACATCATTAAGAGTATTTTAATTTGTCATGTTTTCTCTTTCTAGACATCACCCTGCCTCTCATCTCACTGCAGTCCATCCAGTGAACCAAGCTCTGTCGTGTCATCTCCCTCAAGTTCCCCCCTTCTCAAACACAGCCAACATCACCAGAATGGTCACATTCGCCAGCACCATCTCAAAGATGGCTACTTGAGTTTAGAAAGGCTCAACAGAAGGCCTAGGGTTAACAAATGCTCCTTAGAGAAACTGTTTCTAAGACGGGCATCTCTAGAAACTATGAGGACAAACCTTAGGCAGGATGATATGTCGTCCTCAGGAGTGACTAAGAGCTGCAGCGGGGGCATCAGCAGTGATGATGGGGATGGAGAGGGTCTTTTGGATAACGCAGAGTTTATTAGGAACCGTAAAGAGCGTTCCACTGTCCTGGTGAGGCGTTTCTACAAGAATAATCAAAAGGTATTTACTTGCAACATTCTTTTTCTATTGATCTTGTGAACAGTTTTTGGTGTTTCTAAAAATTGGTATCTTGGACAAATGAGTTCAGTTAATAACTTGAACATATTTGTTATTTTTTTATGCTAATTTGTTGCTGAAATACTTTCTCTCTTTACATAAGATGACCAAGTCAGTGTGTACTGGGACCAGAGCGATCGTGAAGACGCTGCCATCAGGACGCATCTCAGAGGAAGTCTGGGAGGTGGTTGTTAATCACAGGATATGGAAACCCAGCAAGAAGAATATGTGGCCAATACTAATGCGTGGTATGGGAGAAGAATTCAGAGTCTGCAGGGAGATACTACGTTTTGTTGGAGTTAAGCTACAGCAGGTAAGAGAATACACAGGCACAAACACAGACTAAGGCTAAGTTCACATTACAAGCAAATGTGGCCCAGATCCATCCAGGCATTATGATTCTGGTTTATCCGTCCGTCCAGTTCTGGCAAATGCGATATCTCAAAAACACTTTGAAGGAATTTCCTCAAATTTATTGCAATTATCCACTTGGACTCAATAATGAACTGAATAGATTTTAGTGATCATAGCTCAAAGGTCAAGGACACTGTGAGCTCATCTATTTCATTCATGTGAATGCAATATCTTAAGAGCACCCCAAGGGATTTTTTTCAAATTTGACACAAACATCCCCACAGCCTCAATGATTCACATATGTCCCATTTCACATCAGACAAGTAACCCAAAAACAAACAAATGTCTGATCATGTATGTTCTGCATACTAATTAGCCCTGTACTTCACTTTGGGAGAATGCCATCTAAAAAACAGCCCCTTGGAACAGTGGGCGGACCCTTCTGAAACATATTACGAATTGTCCTCCACCTCTGCTGCAATTCATTTGGGAGATGGATGCTTGCACTGCTGTGTCATTAATTTTCCCCCTAATGCCTCTTGTGCAAATGTTTTTTGTTGTTCCAACATTCATACGTGCAAAGTTATCGGTTTCATGTGAGGTGTTTCAGAGCAGCGATCAGTTCACACTGATGTCAGATATGGGTCACTTTAGACATGCATATGAACATTTTAGGGATAAATCTAAATTGAGCATTAAGACCTGTAATGTGAAAGTAGCCTAAGTTTCCAATACAAACACACAATAGAAACATTTCATGCCTCAAGGACTGAAATATGCTGTAAAAGTTGTTAAAAATGTAGATTCAGGACAGCTGTGGTGTGAACTTCTCAGGTCTTTAGTTTATTTTCATACCAGACTGCTGTTGACATGCTCTTGTTAAGAAATAACTGTACCAGTGTGAAAAGATTTCAAGTAACTCCACGGTTTAAATCAGCACAATTAAACACGTTTTCCATAATAATCCTAAGCCAAGGGTTATTAAAGTTGCATTTTTAAGAGTTTAGGAAACATGTTGCTGTGGGAGGTATTCAGTCTTTATGGTGTTTGTGGCCTTACATCACTGATGTTTCGCCTCAAGCTGTAATGTGCTTATTCTTCATGTGCTTTAAAATTATGCGGATTTTCCACAGTTGATAAGGCATTGGATTTAATATGTGGTTTGCTTTTAAAAAACTCTTCTTTTTTTTAAGCAGCAAGAAAAAGTGCATTTCTCAAAAGCTGCAGTGGCACAAGAGTATTTATGACTTGATTGATTTTTGCTTCACTGGAAGAAAATTGTTCTTGGCTTTTGCTATTCTCTGTTTGGGTTGAAATGTTACGCCTGTTATGCATGAGAGATGAATAATTTGTTCAAGGAATATGTTAATAGACCAACACACACTCACACACACATCCCAAAAAACACATACACACAGGCTCTTTGTTCGGGGTAGGCCCCTGCTGCGGAAAAATGATTTATTCTCTGTTAGTTCTGCTCCCCATATTACTGACAGACTGAATGACTGAGCCTTCTGTGTGTGTGTGCGTGTGTGGTTGCGTGTGTGTGTGTGAAAATGGACTGAGCAGAGTGGGCATCTGCATTAAAGTTATAGCCATGGAAATTGGAGAGAAGGTAAATGAGCAAGACAGAGTGAGAAAGTCAGAGAGATGGAGGAAAAGAGAGCACGGGACAGACAGAGAGGAGACCAGGATGTTGCTGTGTTATTATCAAGTTTCCAAGCTAGAGAGAGTGTTTTTAAAAACACGACAACCTCTCACAGGAGCTGTTCAGCTTGAGCAACCTTGGCAGACACAACTCAGGGAATATACAGCTTGTTGCTGCCTTTCATTTGAAGGTGTTTTGTCTGTCACAATTCTTTTAAGCCAGAGATGTGCAAACATTATGAGAATCTGAGAAGAATTTATCAGCAGCATCACACAGGATGCTTTCCTGTTGTTTTTTGTTATCTTCTCCCTCCTCTTCCTGTAACAACTCAAAACACATGGAGACTAAAACCCAGTGCCCTGAAGACACATGCAACCATGGAATAGCTCAAGACCAAGTTTATTATATTGGAATGCAAAGTAGCACATTTCTGTTTGACTTCTTTGCTGTGTGGGGCTGTTGCTGTCTGGAGGTACTTTAAATTCCATTGCAATATATACTGTACATTTGTAAATAGCTAGTTAGATATTAGATAGCAGGAGGTGTCTACGTGCAGCCCTGTCTGCTAGAAATTATGTTTACATACAACTTATTTGAAACAGCAAGTTTAAGACAAAAACAAAATTTCAATTAACATCATGAGGAAATGCTGTGAATTAATATACCTGGCAAGTTGCAAAAATGGTGATACTGAACATTGGGGCTGTCCTGGTAACGGTATTTCCCCTAAGTTGATTAAGGATGGCTAAATAGTGCAATGTGCTGCATTACCCCCATTTTCTTGCTGTTTTTGCAAATTCCTGATATTAGTGCTTTGTAAATAAGTGTTATTTTTAGGCTATTCTAACAAATAATGCTTTTTGAGTGAAAAAGACGGCAGAGTTTTAAAACAAATCTAATAGAAAACACAGAACAGAAGGCCAATGAGGCACTATAATGGGCACAGTGTTTTGCATCTAGCTGCTATGATACAGAATATCTGCGCAAGTAGAAATGGATAAAGAGAAGGCTTAAGCATGTAAGGAGAGGATGGACCCACTGGTCTGTGTGGGTTCACTATTTATTTCTCCTCCACTGTTTATCAGTGATGGGACGGTTGGTCTTTGTGGTGTTTGTCCAGCAGGCAGGTAAAAAGTGACAGTGACACGCGGTTGCTGCATTTCCCTTAAGTTGAATGTTTTTAAGCTCTGCAACCAGAACAAAAAAAAGGTGCAGCACACACAGCACCTTGTCATGCTGCTTGCATTCATAGCATAGTGTGAATATGCGACCCTCCCATCAAAAAAAACAAACAAAAAAAAAAACATTAACAGAGGGTTATGGGCGGTCGCTTGCTGTCCCCAGGGGTTGTCAAATATTGCAGTTATTGCAACAGCCCTACTAAATGTAGCAGCAAAATGTTCACCACCAATGCAGATAATTTGTTTTCACCCAGATTAGGCAATTCACTGTCCACATGTAGTGACTTCGGCATTTTTTTTATGATTACCTTTTTTGTTTTTTGAATTTTTTTTATCGGCGTTTAACTTAAATCACAATCTGTCCTCAACCCTGAACCAAAGTGCTCATGTTGCCTTAACATAATCATAGACATGAGTGAGAACGCAAATCCAGGATTCTGGTGTCACAGTCCTGCATTATGTATGTCTGCCATCCACTCTGACCACCTCTCTGTGAGTATAGCTCTGTACATGTAGTGTTTATGAGACGTTGTTTCTCAACATAATCCAGGCAGTGATTATGTTGTTACCGCAATGAATTATGAAAGCAATGTAGTAATAGACAAACATAATTTCTTGGAGACAGTTGCTACGTGGGCACTTCACTGTGCATGTGACTGTGCATTTATTATGTGCTACCTTTTTATGATTGGATTCTGACATGTGCCCAGTTGTAATGCATACATGCGTGCATAAAAGCATGGATATGTACTTTTGTCTTTCACGGGTTCATGCATAGCCACAACAGAGCCAAGCGCTGTCTAAAGTTTCTGACGTGTGGAGGGGGGCTTGTACACTCACGCCATACAAACACACACTGGTACTCGTGTGCACACTGCAGTGTGGTTTCTGAGTTTGCCAAAGTGATTTTATGAGTCCTTTGTGGTTGTAGAAATACGGGTTGAGTTAAGTCGAGGCAGAGCTGCTTTAATAATGAGCCCATTGAAAATGGGGGAGCTGCCAGCACTTCCCTTGTCAAAACACCATCTGAGCTACTCCTGCAAGGGGTCACTAGAGAAACTGTGAGAACACGGAGCAGCAGTGAATAAGTGGAGTTGTAGCAGGGCTGTCATCAAGATCATAAAAAGGTAGAAAAAGTAAGAATGCATCCCATTACAAACAAATGGGAGTCATGCAGTCATAAACAAAAAGATGCAAAAAAAACTGTATGCTGCTGTTTTATGAGATGGCACACCACAGATATAGACGTTCCAATGGAAGATCGGACAGTATACAACATTTAACCTAAAAACTTAACCATATTGTTTATTCATATTGAAAAAAGAAGGTCATCTTGTCACACTGATTTAGATTGTAGGTTTTAATTGTGAACATATATATGCGGTATTCAGTGCACAAACTATTGCAAAATTGCGAAAAACAAAGCACCATTTCCAACCGCACTTTACGGTACGCAGGCCCCCTATATGTGGCATGTAAGCCTGACTCCGCAGTAATCATGCTGAGGAGTTTTCTGGAGGTATCCTGTGGCCCCGTGTGTTTATTGCTCAAACTAATGAAGCGAGCCAAAGAACACAGGATTATATGAAGGAGGGATCGGAGCAGGGCAGCAGTGGCAGAGAGAGGGAGGGAGGGATGAGGGAGGGAAGGGTAACACACTAGTAGAGAAAATGGCAGAAAATTAGATTTTAACAGTGGAAAAAGAAGAAAATCTGCCATGGAAGGAAAGTGAGAAACAAGAGGGGGGGGGGGGGGGGGTCAAGCATGGACTGAGGACAGAGAATAAGAGAGAGTGAGAGAATGGAAACAAAAAGAAGGTTTGGACCAAGACAGAGACACATGTTGTGTTATGTTTTCTATAGGCTTTTATATATATTCATAATAAAAGATGAACATGATAGGGATTATAACAAACTCAAAAGCGTTTAGCACAAGAAAAAAGTTAAATTGTCATTTTTCCCTTTTATACTTGGCAGTGTTTCCCATACAGGGTTCCTGTGGATCCTTATTCTAAAAAACAAGGCCTTAATAAGTATTAAACATTCTAAATAAACAATAATAATAGTTCTAAATAAATCTTTCAAAAGTCTTAGAAAATGCTCAGGCATGGCAAATAGGATTTTATGAATGAATAAAATGGATATAAATATGAATTTTATGTTGAATTGTAAAATTTCAAAATAAAATCTTTTATCTTATCCAAATTTATCTAAATTTTCCAAATTCCTTACATATTAGCATTACCAAGAAGTTTTTTGTTTTATGTTCCAATAAATCTTTGAGAAAAATTATCACATGCCCTAAGTAATTGACATCAATTTCGGTTGCTGTTGCTGTTGCTAAAATTGGTCTTAAATGTCATTCAGAGTGGCATTAAAAAGTATAAAAAGTCATAAATCTAACTTGCCTCAAGCTGTAGAAACCTTTCCCACGGAATTAGAATCTATCAATCTGTGTCCCATCTCTAAATTTCGGATGCTTTTGTGGGTCCATGAATGCCACGCAGGTGAAACTCATCATGAGCTCTTTTTGCTTTCAGCAGCAGGTGAATAACTGATCTGTAGATGTGGTCAGAGATGATCAGATTGATGGATGTGAGCAGCAGAGAGGCGAGTCAAAGCAAGCAAAGCAGCCTGTTTACTTTCACATTTCTTTGTGTTATCCTGCTCCATCTGTGCCCAGAGAACGCGCTGTGTCCCTAGAGGTGCTATTAATAACCAAACGGCATATATATTTTACAATAGCGCTCCTACTGAACAGTCCAGCTCTAAAGATATAAAATCAATACGTGGTGGCAGATGTTTTAGGTGGTGGGCTGCCACAAATAAATGAAACCCTGCATTCCATCTGTGCATTGTGTTATCTTTTTTTTTTAACTGTAAGGAAGTGTTTCATTACTCTTTGCAGGTTTAACGGTGAAACGCTCACACACACGCACACACGCACACACACACACACACACACACACACACACACACACCTGGCGTAGGGATCAAACAGTCTCTTAAACTAGAAGCATTTTATTGTTTGCTGTAGTGGAGTCTAGCAATTAGAACCCTGCAGAGTCTTTTCATTTAACTCAAAGTGGTGTCAGGCTAAGTGGTAAGTGACCATGCACACACACAGAGGCACAAACATGAACATACACACTTTAACGGTGTTTACCGTAGGAGTTTGGGCTGATTGGCAGTGGAGCTTAGAGATAGATGCTTGTAAATATGTTGTCTTCCCATTGCTGAGGATGCAAGCTGTCTTTGGGGACAGAAACACATTCTTCTTGTAGGGACGCTCTGTGTTTTCCGGTGTTCTCAGTGTGTCTTCTTATAACTGGACCTAAAGCTAGAATAAAAATGTAGCCAGTTTAAAGCCAGGAATATCTTTGCTGGGAAAGTCAGTCAAAAACGTCTCTTGCTGAAATGTGCCTTGGGATTTGTCTTTGACTTCTCTTTTTAGGTTTTGATGCACACAGGCTTGTGTCTTGGAAATGTTTTTCATAATTTGCACAGTTGATTCCACTGGAAGAGTTTCCTGCCTATTTGGACTTTGGAGGTGCACCAGTCAGAAATACTTTCAATTTATGCCACTTTTTAAACTTTGTTACTATGTAACTTATTTTTCTATGTTTTTCTGACCACATGCTCTGTATATTATAATTTGCTTTTTATTTGGAAATTCCTAGAAGAATTTTGCACAATTGTTTCTTATATTAGTGAATGAAGGACCTACTGTTATATATAAATGCAACTTCTCAATGCCTTCCTTGCCTCCTTTGCATAGAGGTTGTATGCTAGGGTTGGCTGGCCTGCGTTGTCCATTCATAGAGTTAATCACTGTAATGTCATTATTTAAAAGGCAATTCTCAACTTGCTTCCTTTATATCTGTGTGAATTTACCTATCTGAAAATGCTGAAAGCTATTGTCTCCACTTTGTTACATCTTTGCAAGACTGACTCTTGCTATCAGTCCACAATGCCCGTCTTAAATTGGGTCAAAAGCCTTTCGGGTACGCTGCTCCTGAGGCTTTGAATTTGCTGTAAATTGAATCGGGTCTAGGAGAGCTGGTCTCTTTCAGTGATTTCAAAAATAGATTACAGATTACAGATTACAGTTTGAGGATTGGCACATCAGATTGCAGATGCTTTGACTGAGCGACCTGAGTCCTACTTTTGCTGTATCAGTGTTGTGATCAGAATTTTTATGGTCTGTAACTATGGTGTGTTTGTTTAATTTGCTGCTGTCTTTCTTAGTCATGCAGGACACTCCTGTAAAGGAATTTTTACAGGAGGATTTAAAATAACTAACTACATAAATAAACTCCCCAGCCCACTCATTTTAATTGATGCATGCTACCCTTTACCTACATACATATCTGAAAAATACCATTAAAATGGGCTGATATATACATGGGAAGTCATCTGGCTCAGTGGACATCATGGCATTGCTTTTTATGACATTGACATTCTCTATAGCCAAAGACAAAATCTGATGTAGTATTATACCCAGTCTGTAACGATTGCTTCAAATATGGATGAACTTAGAATGATAAATGAAAACAAGACTTTAAAAAATCTCCTTAATCAAATTTAATAGTTATCCATATGGCCGTGGCTCATGTCAGTATGAGTTGCAGGACTACACTGCAGTGCTCATGGTTTCTAGCTTTAGGACATGCTTCTGTCCGTTGAGCAAATATTCATTTGGCTGTCCCAAACAATAAGATGCACCCTGTGACATATGGGAACTGTTGTTAAACTCATTCTTGTTTGTGCTGTTGAGTGTTCCCACCAGCCCTGTGCTAGTAAAATGGGTCAGTTTGTTTGAATACTGCTTATTTACGAGCTCAGGTAATAACTCTTGCAAACACATCAACATCTTGAATACCAATTATAGCTTGTTTCAAGGGTAGCGTTTTAAGATAAGACGGCAAACAATATCCGGTTTTAAGACATTCATTCCATGCTCCGGTGTCATGAGGTGACATTGCATTAATTGGCTTTCCTGGTAATTGCTTCAGTAAATACTCGTGTTTATTTATTTATTTTTTTGTGGGGGTCATCATCATCATCATCATCATCAGAGAGGTGGTATCAACAGTTTTCTTTAAACATATACTGTGTGCATGCACAACAAACTAATTTTCCTTCTTGTTGGGAAACAATTGAATGAGAAAATTGTGAGAATGAAGGTGAGATGGTAATTAATGTGCACACTCACAGTGTTGATGCTCATATGATTGGGCTTGGGCTACTAAAAAGGTTAAGTGAATGAAATTGCAGTTACAGTCACAGTTTGAGCTACTGGAAAGTGGAAATATCTGCAAACTTGGGAAGAGTAATTTTTTTTGTTTAAATGTAGGATTATGTAGGAGTCTTTTCTTGCCTATTAGTGTTAAAGCGCACTCACACTACAATCAGCCACTTGCTGTACGTGCACTGTAATGCACTGATAAAAAACAGTTTGGGTTAAAAGGTAAAAGAAAAAAAATGTACGTGAAGCTGTGCTGTGAAAATTGGCTGAGCATGGTGTTTGCATTTTTGCAAGATGAAATGGAGTTGAGCAATGCTGTAGTTTTCAGTCTAATGCAGGACAAGTGCTATTGTTTTGTGTGTGTTTAATCAGCAAGGCATGTACAGTATTTTTGTACGTCCTACTGTCAACATAATGAATCAATTAAGCAACTATGAATTGCATCATTGTAGTACTGAATGTACCAAAGTAAAGATGTTTGTTTAAGATTGATGTAGTGGCTGAATAGATTACACATATTGAAAAATTCAAACATTTCATCCACATTTGTTACCATCTGAGAGGCTGTGGTCAGATTGATTTGAAGATTGAATTATTACAACTCCCACAGCACAAGATTAGTTGAAATCGCAACTGTTTTTTATTGCAGAGTGCCCCTCTGAGTGTGTAAAATACTTAGATTCAGCAAAAGAAAAGTTCACCCCATAAAATTGATAAATAAATATTTTTCCTCTTACCTGTAGTGTTTCAATCTAGATTGTTCTGATGTGAGTTGTTGAGTTGAGAGTCTGTATTGATGTCTGTATAAATATATTTTTTTGGCACTTTGAGCCCTACAAGACTCGACGTTAATACCTCCACCATCTCCGCATCTCACACCAAAACAATCTTGATTAATAAATAGTATCACATGTGAAAGGAAAATGTGTTATTTTTTAAATTTTGGGGTAAACTGTCCCTTTAAGTTTAAAAATGAATACATTTTTTCCTCAATCTGCAATTTCTTCTCCAAGATCTCTCTCAGCTTTTATTTCCAAAGTGCAATACACACAGGCATTCAAGCATTCATTCAGCTGAAAAACTAATCTAAAATATGATACTTTAATAGTACATTAAAAAACAAAGCAATGCATAATTGAGGAAGAATTAACTACCCCAAAAAGAGATCCAGCAAGGGAATTAAAAGGATTCAGATTTGATGAGCAGTTTTAATTCTGAATTATAATCATATTAACCCCAACCCTATACACACACACAAATACAATAACACATACACACTTCCCCTCCATGCATGTCACACTCATTTAACCTTGTGTCTATCACTCTAATGTTCTCTCTCTGTGTGTTGTTCCACTACAAAGGAATGTGCCGAGCAGGCCCCTCTCTCACCCAGCTGGGAGTTGCGGCTTAGCCTGAGATTAGTGTGTGTGTGTGTGTGTGTGTGTGTGTATTGAGACACACTCTTGTTTAGTCAATGTCTGCTTGCACAGAAAATGGGTAGGACAGTCAGTAAATATCTAGCATGCCTTTGTAAGGAGTCCTGTTTTTCACAGTGACAGTATCTTGAACAATGTGACCTCTCCGCTCTTTAAACATGGTGAGACTTCATTCCCAGCTCCTTTGCTTATTATTCTTTTATAAGTTTGCTTGAATCAGCTGCACAGGAGCCCATGTGGCTGCTGCGACTTGTTTTTGTTGATGCACACTCCATCTGTTTGCTTTTGTGGGGTGACAGAAGGGTGTCAAAACTGCATGTGGGTGTGTTTTCACTTCATGGATTTACTCTGAGTGTGTGTGTGTGTGTGTGTGTGTGTGTGGGTGTGTGGGTGCTTGCGTGTTGGCTCAGGCCTCTCGCATCTCTGTGATATTGTGGGAAAGTTGTTGCTCTGCTCCAGAAGCTGTGTAAGTGTCCCTGCAGAGATCGAGAGTCGAGTTTGTTAAACTGTGGGTCAGGACCCGACACAGAAACACAAACAGTGGAGAATTTTGACCCTGTAGATAAATACAATACATATAGACTGAGCACCGATTGTGAAATTCTGGGCAGATACTGGCATTTAAAAAAACAATTTGTCCAATACTGATGTATTTATGTTTTGTTTTTTTTTGTTGGTTTTTTTTTTTAGCTTTTATTTATATTTATCCTCCCTTTTGTACACCTTTTGCTCACAAAAATTACTGAACTATTTTAAAGCAAATAATCCCTTCATGACACAATATAATCTTTCACATGAAAAACAGAAATGCATTGTTATGTGGAATGCATTCCAAATACACTGAAGGATGGACTTCATACTATATGAAAAATTGTTAACAAATACACACACTTGAATTTCCTGTCACATTAACTTTGTATTCACTGACCTCTCCCATTTTCACCTCCTCCATATGGCATAGCATCTCTGCTCACAGCACCCTGACTCCATTGCTGTCACATGTGTCACACTTTCTCTGCACTTCTTCTGTGATGTAACCACGTGTTAGTACTGAGGATAACCCATCCTGCTGGTTTGATTAAGAAAAGAGCATTTGGATGGAAGTTAAGCAACAGTATTCCCAGAAACAGATTAAATGAGAGCATGAAGCACTCATGTTGTTATTGTTGCACTCGAAGAATAACACAATTGGTGTAAAAATAGGCTGGTTCCACCTCCCCTTCCTAACGCTTTGACTCATAATTTGAGTGGTCATCCAGAGGGGATTTAGCCAAAATTAAACCCTTAAGCTTACAGGATGCAGTACAGTGTTACTTTTAATTGTGTTTTCTTTTATGTGAAGCAGCATTAAAATGCATCACCAAATACATAATTATTGAATAACAGGTTGGCATCTCACCTAATGACTTAACTGTCACTTAACAGGCAAAATGAGTCTTTATCAATAAAAACTAAAAGAACAATGTGCAGCTACTGAACTGATGAGCATGACTAAAGATACTGTCAGTTTACTGTTCCTGCCCTCTTTTTCCTGATGTACCAGTAAAGCTATGAGAAGTGAGAGGGCTGTATGTAATTGGTTTGAGCAGTGTCTTGTTAAAGGTTAGCTTTGAGTGCCATCTAGAGGAGAAAATATAACACAGTGCTGCAGATGAACTAAATATTTAAGGGATTTGAACACCTGTGACTAAGTCACTATTTATGTTTCATGAGAGAATAGAAATTCTTGGCATACAACCTGCCCTTCCTGTTGCTCTTTGATCGGCATGCTTAGTGTTTACATGTCGGTGGGTGTGTTTGAGAAGTGTCATCAATTATAACAGATAAAGAATCACTGGCTTCTCAAATGTAATCGATTTTTAAAAATGTTTTTTTGTCCCTAAGATATAGGCAGATTAAACTAGCAATATGGATGAATTTTGAGCAGAGTTGCATCAGAGATGAGTTTTCCTGATTTTTTTTTAGGAATTTCTTCTTTTTTATGTTATGGGGTTTTTTTTGGGGTTTTTTTACAATAATGCAAACTTCTTATGTAACCTAATGTTTCTTTTTGCTGAGATTAATCAAGAAATTAAGTGATTGACCATGGCTGTAGTTATTTTCCTCAACTTTATCAGTTTTTGTTTGTGAAGTAAAATGGGATACATGTTTTCAATTGAGTGAAAAAAATAGAATAAAAATCTTAATATAAATTCTGTCGTTTTCCAGCTACTATAGGCAATATTTCATTTATTTTTACTTTTCAGATTCAGTGGTTTTTACTTAAAACCATCCGTGCTTGTATGCATATCCACCAGAGGGCAGCATACTTTTTGAAATAATCAGGGCATGTGCAGTTTTCCAGAATGATCCTGTTAAACTTTATGTTGAAGTATTAAACTCTGCTTTGTAAAAAGCCTCTCTGAGGTGTTGTGGCGAAGACAGAGAAAGCAGGCTGGTGTCTGTTCAGTGGTTAAAAACTGCAGTTACAGAACAAGACAGTGCCACATCATATCATTGCTGTAATTAATAATGATTGGGGGACTTTGTGCCTTCCAAAGACAATTAATGTAATAAGCGCAGTATAATACATGAATCTGACCTCTCATTACCAGCTCAGGAGGCCAGTCTCATTAGCTGCTGAGCATTGATCAAAGAAATGCAAAGCAAAGACTGAGGGCAGGCCAGCTGCTGGCTTTGTTCTGATGACCACTTTGATGTCAGCTGGGCATGAAACAGACTAATTTTTCCACTTGATTAGGCAGATTCAGTAGGACATTCTGTATTCGTTTAGACCTGTGAGTGTTGTGGAAAGTTGTCACGATACCAGAATTTTAAACACTGATACAATATGAGATTGAAAAAAAAGGGTACTGCATCAGTACCATGTAAAATAAAAAGAAAGAAAAAAGTCCTTGGCACATAGAACAGGATAATTGTCATTTTTAAAGAAAGAAAAATGAAAAACCTGCACACATTACTGATACAGAAAAAGTCAATGAACATACACCTTCATCACATGATGGGTTTGTTACTGGTGAGAATGCATTTATAGCCACGCATTGAAGACCAGTTGATTTTCCTCATGTTTCGTCTGTCGACCTTTGGGTTGAAAATCTGAATGTAGATCTGTTTTGTAGTTTCAGTGTGTGAATGTACAATTATTGGAGATTGTTAGTATTTTCAACATGTGGTATAGAAAAAATATCCAAATATCGATACTTCCGACAGCCTGACTGTTGTGATTGTGTGTAAGAAAATTCCAAAACCCCACCAAGCGGTAGCATAGTGCAGCTCAATGCACTAATTACATTTTTTCTGCAGTTGGGAGGTATTGTTGTGTATTTCAGCCAGAAATATTTTTTTTTTGTAACATAGGTCAACATATTACAGGTGCCACAGGATTCTGTTTACTGATTGGCTGCAGGTATCCTCTGCATTTTGCTGCTAAAAATTAAACTATCCCAAACTTTTAGTTTGGCCGTACTTCCCCACAGCTCACTGAGCTCGGAGCGACAGCAGCAGCTTTCCATAGACATTGCATGTTTTTTGTTTTTTTTTAGGGGAAATTCTTTGTGGTATACGTTTAACTTTTCCTCATTTTATACAAGTTAGGTGTCCCCTAATTGTTTGTGAATTTTCTGAACAGTGTCAAGTGTCTGATGTGTCAACAGTGAGTGTTAATACATATAATATTGATAATACAGAGTTTGCTGCAATGAGCTACAAGTGCTTGGGACCACCATTAACTGTGCAGGCTTAAACAGAAAAGCTGCAACACTGGCCTTTAATTGGAGGTTGGCATAGAAACGCTCACCGGACCAAAGCTAATAACAAGGATCAAGTGGCTGTACCTCAGTCTCTATTGGTTTAATGGCCCACAGCGCTGTCACCTGTCCCTATGAAAAGCCAAACTGGGACGTGCCTATCTTTGACTCCTTAATGGCGATGTGGCCTTAATGAGACTTTATTAGTCTGTATCCAGGAGAGGACATTATGGAGGGTCCTGTTTTACTTCACTTCTGCCTTATTTTAGTGTTGTAGCCAGCAATTACCCTACAGGGAAACATAACTACATAACTACATAATAATATCACATAGATGCATAGAAGATATTAATTGCTCTCAGTGCTGCAAGTGTTTCATGTTGCAAGTTCTTAAACAGTTTGACAATACAATCTCAAGGTCACTTACAAACTTTTTCCTGAGCTTTCAACCAAATCACATGGTCTTCTGCTGTTTTTATCTATGTTCCACTGAGCAATGAAGGGGTACATATCATGTGACACCTGGCTTTACTTAGTAGATCACAAAATAATTGTTTAGTTTACTTTAGTTTAATTATTCGTAATTGATCAACCCGCAGTTCAAAAAGACTATAGCAGGGATACTCACCTTCATTATTGTCATCTTTTGCGAAATGACAGGAGGCCAGGAATCAGTTACAGCAGCCCCATACATTATTCTCAGATTTTAGGACCTTTCTAGGAATTTAAGTTTTTCTAGGACTTTAAAACCTTTCTAGAATTTTGGGTCATTTCTTGGATTTTAGGACATGTCTAGGACTCTAGGAAGTTTCTCAGATTTTAGGACATTTCTAGGATTTTGGGACATTTCTAGGATTTTGGGACATTTCTAGGATTTTAGGGATTTAGGGCTTAGCTAGGCCCTCTGTCGTGGGTGTGGGGGATCCTCCACTGGCGTTTTTTTGATAAACAATTGTTAATACAAGTACAAGTACAAAAACATTTCCCAGTGTGAATCACTTTTTTTTATTGTGAATTAGAAAATGGTTAGGGGTCACCATATTGGGGGCCAGATTTGTCCTGTGGGCTTAAGTTGAGTATCACTGCACTATTGCTTACTAAAAATAACATAACAATAGATACTTGTCTTAAGTTCTCACAAACAACATTAAAACATACATCCATAAAAGAAAGATAAAACAATCCCAATACAATTCCAAACAACTCCACAAACAGATTAATAAATAAGGTAGGAAATGGTACTTGAATTCATACCTGTATTTACTTTTTATAGTATTCATAGTTTGTATCGATATAGTATTATCTCTCTCAGAAAGGACTTTGTAGTAGGCTACTGCACAATTTGAGGTCACTGGGGGAAAGGTTGTTTTTTTTCGCCATTTCTTGAACTCAGCCAGAAAGCAAAAGTTACCTTGCTCTATTGCTAAAATCTCTTTATATAAGCATTGCTCTGTCTTTCAGAAAAATTAGCCTTCCAGACTGTGATTGACTGAACCTATTCAGAATTGTCTCTGGTGGATTACTTCTAGATTAGGTGAATGATGTTGTCTTTGAAAAAAGGGCTTCAGTGGTCAATTTCCAGGTTAATAGCTCCCAATCAAAACACAGGGGCCTTATTTGAGCTTTGTCAGGCATTGTTTACACATTGAACGGGCTTGTTGAGGAGGATCGATTGAAATCTTGTATACCACTGTCTCCTCTGCCTTTGTGTGTTTAGAGTGAGCTCACTGATAAAAATCTTCCTTGTTGCTGCTGGCTTGTGATGGGCCGGTTGCCTCATAACCTAATATGGGGGTACCCTCTGTGTAAGGGAGAGATCTGAGTCTGTCTTCTCCTTGTCTCTCCCTGTCCTGTCTCTTTCCTCTCTATCTCTCCTCCTTAAGCTTGCAGTGCTGATGTAGAGATCTATCTCCCTCACTTCCTCTCTTCCTCCAGCTTTCTCTCTCTCTCTCTCTCTCTCTCTCTCTGGTGCTCTCTTTCGCTCAAGCGTCCTCTCTCACTTCGCTAAGTGTACACAGACTAAGAGGGATTGGAACTTGGTGGTTTTTCTTCCTTTCTCTTCAATATATCAGCCCTTTTCTGTGCTACAGTAAGTAAACTGTTTACTACAAATTCACGCTGTGCTTTGACCCGGAAAAAAAATCTTTTCATTCATCGTGTTTTGTAGCTGTAAGAAACTAAACTATAAGATTTACATTTTTAGTCCTTTCATGATTACAGCAACAGGATTTGAGTTAACTGAGCTGAATATGTTGTTCAAAGTTGAACACGGGGAAATTTCTTGATGGTGAAGTGCTGTCAAAATGCACATGAACTTACTATGCTATAGGATAACGTGAGAAAATGTTTGTTAAAAAAGCAAAACTAAGTTGTGCAGAAGGACTTTTAGACCCACATCAAGGGTGTCATGATTAAACGGGGAAGAAACAAACTTTGCATAATTTTGAAAATGTTGCATTGCTTGAGAAGGTTGGTCGAGGTAAAATCATGGAGTAGGTGACATATTTAAAATGGCAGTCATTTAAGAGATTGTCGTGTTACAACTTTAAAACTTGAAACTTTAAAATGAATAACTTTACGTAACGTAAGCGGTTTCATTACTTATAATTAATGACATGTTTGTATCGTAAATTTCGAGCAAAAACTTTCATGCATTGACTACTTTCAAATCTTTTAGACTGTATCTGTCTACAGGATTTATTTATTTATTTTTTATGTGCAGAGCTTTAAGACCTGAAAAACATTCATCAGGCTTATCTCTGGCTGTCTGAGCAGGGCTGTGTGCCGTTATGTTGGAGAGTGTAGCAGCTCGCTGTAGTATGACATCATGAGAACTGTAAGTGGGGGAGTGTGGTGGTGTGGAGGGGTCCCGCTGGGTGCACTAATGGGTTCCAGGTTGTTTTGGCCCTCAAAATGACCCCAATTTTTTCTCTCTCCCAGACTCTCTCCAACTTCTCTGTCATATTTCGTCTTCTGTTATACTTCCTCTGCAATCTGCTGGTTTCTCTGTTCTGTCTCTTTCTCCTTTTATACTTACCTTTTCCTCATAAAGCTTAATCATATTTAACCCATCAGTTACGATAACATAGTATTCGCAATCTATGTTACTAAGATTTCTGAGACAAGGATTCTACCAATTGAGCCTCAACATTTTCTTATTTATTTAAATACAAATAGTCATTAGAGCCTCAATTAGACTGCATACATGACCCCCCATTCTCTGTGATTGTGTTGACTGGTCTGTTTATACTGCTGTGTAAACACTAATGGTTTTCTTAAATCGCTCTTATGGGACACTCTGCATTTTGCCTTTCTGTTTCAGTGTTCACTTTCTGTTTATCATTTTTACGGGTAGACATTCTTGCATGAATAGGTTGAAGTTCCAGCATTAAATTATTATAGAGTGAATATTAATTTTCATTTTAATTTTATTTTAACTTTTAATTTTAATTAATAGAAATTTATGATGAAAATAATTGTGGTAAATGAGACCATTTAATAAAATTTTTTAATCATAACTGATTAAACAAAACTGATGAAACCAAGGCTAAATCAAGTTGATAATTAACGGTGATTATTTTCCTAATTGGTTGTTTGATTAAAAAAAATAAATCAGAAAATGATTTTAACAAAAGGTTTTTCCCTTTTTTTAATTGATTAGTTGTTTGGTTAAAAAAAAAAGTAGTGAGAAACGCAATCAGTGTTTCCCACAGCCCAACATAAAATAACCAATCCAACCCACAGATATAAACTTTACCGTCTAAAAGTAGTAAAGAAAATGGAAAAAAGTTCACATTTAAGAAGCAAGAATCAGAGAATTTTTAGTTTTGTTTTTCTTAAAAAAAATACTTAAATGATTTAATCAGTTGTCAAATTAGTTGACGATTAATTTAATAGTCGACAACTAATTGATTAACCATTGCAGTCACAGTAAATGCAAAAAACAGCGCAATCTCCTAAGTATGGAAAAGTACATGACTTGACTGTAATGCAGCATTTATAACCAGGAGAAGACAACACTTACAACATTACAATATAATATCAATTTATTTCCCAGCCCTAGTAATCATATAAAATATTATTATCTCTCTCATAAGTGTTCCACAAAGCACACAGTAACATTATCTGCTGAAATGGTGATTAAACACAACTTGTCATGTCCTCTCT
The DNA here is from genome assembly GCF_008729295.1 of Plectropomus leopardus. Classification (NCBI taxonomy): domain Eukaryota; kingdom Metazoa; phylum Chordata; class Actinopteri; order Perciformes; family Serranidae; genus Plectropomus; species Plectropomus leopardus. The sequence goes on from NC_056481.1 coordinate 13,942,073, forward strand.
TTTCGCCATTTACTCTGTACAAATTAGATTAGTTAGTGCTTTCCCATAAATGTGCCTTTTCTGTTCCACTTTCTCTTTGTTCTCCCCTGTTTTTCCTTTCTGGCTCTAAAAGGGGTCGATGACCAGTAAATGCACCCTCTGGCTGATGATCTGTGTATTTGTTTTTTGTTTTCATCCTTGTACTGCTGCTCATTTCAGCGTGTTGTTCAAGGTTAACATCTGCATTTGAGTTTCTAATAAATTACATGCAGTTAGTATTTTTGCCAGTCGCTTAGAGTTTTCCACTGCCCTCGACTTCTGTGTGACACACACACATAAAGTACACACAATAATGCTCTAAGCTTGTTAAAGGTGTGAGGCGGTGCTCGGGAGGTGGGCCCAGCTCTTGGATCTTTGGTGAAACAGCTCCTTGTGAAATTCAACAGGGGATTATGATTCTAGTCACCCTTGGCCTCCCTCTCCATTTCCTCTGCGGTGCTCCCCTGTGTTTTTCTCTCTTCACCATCTTTTTCATCTCCTGCTGCGCTGTTCTTTTTCTCCTCTCGTTCGTCCTTTAATTTTCACCTCCTCTTCTACTCCATCTCTTGCTCTCCTCTTCATGCTCTCTGTTGAATCTCTCTTCCTGTTTTGACAAAATTTCCTTAAACCTTGTAGATCTCCTTTATAATTGTTTTTTTTTCTTCCTATCATTCCAGCCCTTTATTCTTTTTGTCACTGGCTATCTTCCTCATCCCCTCTTGTTCCCTTTATGCTCCTCTTCATCTCCACCAATTTACAAAATTTAAAAATTGTTAAAGAGGAGCTTAATGTCAAAGTAACTGGTTTTAATGTATATTTCCAGACAGGCCACCATGTTATTGATGCAGCTGTGAGTTTACTTCTTTGTGGAACCAGTTAGTTAAACGCTTTATGGAAGTCTTATACCTGATTACATAAATAGGGCTTGGGGCCAGCAGATCATGAGTGATTAAATTAATATTGCAAATGTTATTAAAGCTTTAAACGAAAGGGTTAAATGTGTATGATATAACTGATGTACGTCAAACGATTGCCTGCTCTATAAGCTAAATATTCCCAATCCCAATCAGTTAAAAATGTCTTGATCTGCCCCCAGTTTGATTTTTGAGATTGAATCGTGAAATATGGTATTCCATATTTGCCAATATATCCACCTAAATCCTACACACTGGACCATTGAAACCTTTCTTATTTGTATTAATTTAGCCCATTTTTTAAAATTCATGGCCAAAGCAACTACTTGTGAATATAGTTTATTCTTCCAGCTATTGGGAATCCCAGGGAAAGCACTCCTAAAAACTTCCGGGGGTTCCCAAACTCCTGCTCACTTACAACACCCACATTACACACACCCGCATGAGTATAAACCCTAGAAATGTCATCATCATCCTCATCATCATCATCCACCCACCGAGCCACAGAGGGCCTGATCCAAGACGTGAGTCACACTAAAGGGGTTTTCTTTTAACAAACTCACCACTTCATGTGTGATAACCAGAGCCTTCTTATGGTTCAGTTTTCATATTGTGTCCATTTCTCTTCAGTTGCAGAAATCATTTTCTGTCTTGTTTGTCTTCACTCAGGCATTTCCTCAGGGTCCATTTGAGTTGCTTTAGCTGTCAGTTCACTGTGCGTGTCGATGAACTGTAAACACCGCTTGTCTCCCGTTTCATCTTTTAAATGTGGTTGAATTACAGTGCTGAAACTACCACAAAGACAATGTTTTGTAACCGTGGGACCAAGACAGTGCATTGAAAATGAGGTCAAGCATGAATAGGAGGTTTAGATTTGTGTTTATCCGTACGGTTTGTACTTATCTCTAAACCTGTTGTAGGCAACAATTTTCTCGTGCCTGATTTCAAACTTCTCATGTCATAACAGAAATTTCAGTTGGATTTTGATCTTCTGAATATGTTTTCTTTAGGGAGAGATGTTGAAGTGTGTCTGTGTGTATTTTATCCCATTTTCTGTTTAGTCTAAGTAACACTGACTTAAGTGCATGGACCACCTACACACACAATATATTCACATACCCTCAGACAGAACTATGTGTCTTCAAAAACACTTAAAAACACATGTATACACAGCGTGTATGACTACACACAAAAAACCATACTCTTACAATTTATGTCTACCCACATATAACTATACACAACTTTTAGCTTGAGCTTGTACACACAAATGAGCCCAGCGCACAGTCAGCGGTGAGACAGTCCAGGCTTAGGCTGCGAGAAAGCAAACATTACCTTGTGGAGACAGAAGCGGCAGAAAAGGTCAGAGCAGAGCAGGACAGTGCAGAGAGGTTGTCTGTCTCTTCGTGATGCAAACCAGGATGAGGAGTTGCTGGGACAAAGGGAGTCGAGTACTTTTTTATACACATACACACACATAGGAAATTTCACATGTACAGTTTGAGAGGTGCGATGTCTGCTTGGCGTGTTTGGGTATACTTGGCTTACAGCTTCTGGTTTGGTCCATGATGGGCAGGGTGAGAGTGTCTGGGTGCTGAGATACCAGAGCTGCTGCACATACCTGGCTCCTCACCGAGTTTTCAAATAGAGTAGGTGCAGTCGATTTAAGCGCTCTTGTCATGTTGGGTTGGCAGGCAGTGCGCACATTTCGACTCCATTCTTACCCATTAAAGCAAAAACACAGTCCAAGTGGTATGAGGGATTTTAGGAATATGGGGCTTTCTCAGACCTAAATCTTCCAGTGATTTACAGTAAGCCAAGAATGAAGCAGTGGTAAGATTCAGCTGAGATTTATTGACCTCAGACTGCCCTTTTATCATGGCAGAAACATAGAGTTATCAAATAGCAATATTAAAAAAGATTAAATCAAGTTGAAAGTATATGCACTTTCTTTATACTTAAGCGCAGTAAAAAGCAGATAATTTAAGACCTCTTCTAAAGTAATATTCTAATAAGTCAATTTCTGGAAAGGTATCGGAACTTGACTCAAGTGTATACTTCAGCTACTTCATCCCCCACTGGTTGTTAATACCATGAGAGTATATATATTTTAAAATCATGAAGTCAGTATTATCGTCAAGCGGAATAAACACCCAAGCATGTTGCATCTTATCTCACGTGTAGTATGGACTTGACTGAAAATCAAGATGTAGCTGCAGCTTTGAGAGCACTTGGTTTGGACTTGCCCTCATATGATAAACTAAGCAGTGATCTAACTTTAAAGCTAGGACTACTGATTCGCTGAACTGTGTGATTTTATTTTGTATTCATGAAATTGATAAGGGTAAATAGTAAAAGTATACATTTTATTTAGGAAATGCTGTGGAGTAAAAGTAATGTTTTATTTAGGAAATGTTGTGGAGTAAAAGTGAAAGTTGACAAATATAAAAACTGAAGAAAAGTATGGATACTACACCAAAAATACTTACAGTAAGTACTTTAATGAAGTATGAATACTTTGATATATATATGTATGTATATGACATTGAAATTTGAGAGAAATGTGAAAACATAAGTAAAGTTGAGATACTTCCAAAAAATAGTTAATAGAAATGAAATAAGGAGTGAGAAAGTGTAGTTGGCTCCAATGTATCAACAGTACAGAAAGTGAGAATTGAAGCCATTTTATTCAGAATTGATATGTATTATTAAATCTATATTTTTGATAAAACAAGTAGAAAAGTTTATATCGGGAGACATTTAATGGGATAAGAAAATGAGGACATTATGCCACATTCTGTAGGTTTTTCATGCTGTCCAGAGCCCCTTTTCTATGTTCTGTTACATACTTAATGTGATTTGAGCTCTGCTTTTTGTTCTCAAGCCAGAAGACTTGAATCTTGGTCCCTCGTGCAAAGAAAATTCACCCAAGTATTATAAATTAACGTTTAAGACCAAAATAAACCAAGATCAGAATAAACAAGTACTGTAGTGAAGGAAGGGTTAAGGCTGACGACTCCCAGTGACCTCAGCTCGGAGTCCACAGACCAGAATAACAGAGTTCTTTTAACGCTGACCCCCGACTGACCTCAGTTGACCTAGACCCTCCATGATGCCTCTAAAAGTAGAATTCAGTCAAAAGGATGTATTTCTATTCCTTGAATGTCAGCTTCGTGGGAGAGTATGTGGGGGGTGGCAGGGTACTAATGCACTGATTTGTCTCATCCCAAGTGAGTACTTTGAATAATTTACCAGAATATGGTCTGTGTCCTTGAGTGTGTTTTTAGTAGGAGGGAAAATGTACTGTACAGACACATCAATGCAGCATTTCATAGACAGCTGGGCTATACTGTGTCATGGGATCTCTGCCTTGGAGTACTGGACAACATTTAGAGTAATTGAAGAGGAGTGTGTATGCGACTGAGACAGGGTGTCAGTGTGGGAGTATGTGAGTGTGTGAGGTAGACCAGAGACATCAAAGTTAAGAGGTCGGGGTATGGGTGGCTGGATTTCTGGGAGAAAGCTTCGGCCTCTCCAGTGTCCTGCATGCTCATACATACTGTATGTGTCTGGTATGATATACATAATGGCACGGGCATGAGTCATAAAGTGTTTGCATGCCTGGATTTTAGCATGTGTATGTATGCCCGTGCATTCCAGCTCAAAGTTCAGTAGATCTGTGTGGTGCCCCGTGCTAATCCTTTCCCAGAATGGCTGTTGCCAGGCAGAGAAATTACCCAATGGGGCACTAATGGGACTCCATGGCAAACTCATTCATAACTGTAGGTGAAATGACTGGTTTTCAGCAATATGAAAGTCATAACATGTTTTTTTTCCCGCTTTCAGTTCATGAATATGCTTTGTATCCAGTGTTACAGGTTTGGTCCCTGTCCTTGGGAAAGACAAACTCTTTGAACTTTTCAGGTAGAAGGAAGCCTCAAAATAGGACATATCATCCAACCACACTGGAGTGTTCAGGGTTCCCATGGTCATGAAAAACCAGGAAAAGTCATGGAATTTCACAGTCTCATTTTCCAGGCCTGAAAAAAGTAATGAAATAAGTAAAAATCATGAATTTTTTTTTTTAAATTTGTCGTGTATAATGGAAGTAATTGTCAAAGTAATCTTCCACATAATGTAATGTTAATGGAATATTTATTCCTGTAAATTAGCTGTTGACGTAATGTAGCTCTAATATGTGTCGACTTGGCAGCATGATGTGTTGTTTCAGCATTATTGCAGTGTGCAGTAGTCCCATCAAAGGACTTGCAAAGTCAAGCAGGGCAAATTAACTAAAATTATTTGCTGCTTGATACAAATGGGAAACTCGCATGGTTCTAATTTTTTATGACTAATACCGGCCAAGGCTTTCCCTTTATGACAAGTTATGCGTGAATATGAAATAGTGTGGTGGAAGCAAGACTCTCCTGCGTGTGTGTATAGAAAAGTACCATAACCAAGCCAGCAAGTGCCACAGACACAGCAAAGGGCATGCTTTCCAAAAGTGAAATTTTATTATGGGTCATTGAAAAGTTTTGTCAATGAAACTATGTGGGAACCCTGGCAGTCAGATTGTTGATGTCATTTCACAGTGGGTGAACAGGAAGCTGTCTGTTTGAATAATTAAAAGTAAGAAAAAGAAAGCTTGAGAGTTCTTATTGTTCAGAGGATTGTTAGAGTTTTCATTAGTTAATACTGACTGTTATTAAGGAATATAAGCTCTCAGTAGTTAACCTTGGTGACAACACATAATATTTATCCTTGGATGCAGCTTCTCTCCTGTGTATCTCTGTGTGGGTATATCACCCACAATAGTAGGAGAGAAAACGTGATTGCGAGGAATATCTTTCTGGGCAATATTTGTGTGCCTCAGTGATGGCAGTGACAGCAGGCATTATGTTTTTGGGTTATAAATCCATATGTCCATCTGTTTTCTTGTGAATGTGATATTTCCAAAATGCCTTGAGGAAATTTCTTTAAATTGGGCAGAAACCTCCACTTGGACTCAAGAATGAACTGGTTAATTAAAGATCAAGGTCACTGTGACCAAACAAAACATGTTTTTTTGGCCATAACTCAATTGTCTTACACAGTGTCTAATAGGATAAAATGAAGTGTTTTGAAATGTATATCCAGAGGGCCAAAAGTCAACTTCAGTGTGACATCATATCAGACAGCAAAACAACACTTTTCTGGCCCTTATGCAACACCATAACTCAGGAACAGTAGAGGAGACATTTAGTCTGATACTTAATTGGTACCACTAATCTTGTGTGGCCACTTGAAAACTGCTGATTGTATAACTCTGTGTGAAGCATCCACGTTTTCACAGACATGGATGCAAACTGTAAGTGGAACTTGACTGGTTTGTGGAGGCATACAACCGCGAGGTAATCGCAAGTAATTCTAGTTATCAAGAAAAGAGCTTAATACTCAGTCTGAAGCATCAGAAATTATTGGAACCACAAAGCCAACGTCACAAGGAAATTACCTAAGACCCTTAATCCAAAACCATTGCTTCATCATTCTGAGAGTCTCCATCAGTGAAGGAATATGAGTTTTTATGGGTCTTTTTTATATTACAACTGAAATTTAAGCGTCTTTCACAGAACAAGTGTCAGTATTCAGCAGGTAGCACACATGGATTACACAATATTTCAACCTGCTATAATTGATTTTTTTTCTTGTCCGTTGGTGAATGTAAGTTCAGTGGTGATTCACTTTAAGCTCTGCTTTTGCTCTCTACCAGCTTTTGAGAAATATCTGCTGTTTAGCTGCTAAATTTCTGCCTGATAGGTAGTGTGCAGTGGGTTTTTACTGAACATGGCTGCCTAATGCAGCTGAAAATTACACCATGAAAGTAGTTAAGGTTAAAAAAAATGAAATAATAAATATGGTTGATTAAATAATGGATTAATTTGTACTGAGTGTCTCAAAACTCTTATCACTTAATTTGGATAAAAATTCAATCTGACAGGGAAACAGAAATCTCTTTTACATGTACAATACTGTATTTGCAAAATGGACAACATGTGCTTGTCATTACAAATGTAAATTTCTTTGCAGCACTGTAAGACAGTTATTATTGCTACAATGATTAGATGAACAGACTTTAACTTACTGTAAGTGGAGCTCAATCAGTGCAGCTGCCTCTAGCAGCTTTAAGATATTCTCAGTGAGCTTAAGCCATTAGCATTTTCTGTGTACACACACACACGCACACACACACACACACACACACACACACAGAGACACACACACACACAGTGTAATGTGAGCTACAGAGTTGTATTAGTGGCAGTTGACTCGTATAGCTATAGTTCTGCTAAGTGGCAGCATCAGTGGTACTGTAAATGACTATAAGGAGAACATGATGGCTATATTGGTATTAGATGACCTGTACTATATAGCTGAAATGTAATTATTGCCTCCATACCTGATTTGACTGTGGTGATATTAAACGAAAGACCACTTTCTGTCCTTCTGTCTACAAGCCTGCATTGTAGTTTGCATGTTTTATACTGAGATCAAAGAGTGTTGGTGACAATGGATGGTTTTGTTGATTTATTAATTTATTTCCATAATGGATGTTAAAACCAGTTAATAGCTTGCTCATTTTTTCCGCACCTTCACTCAGTCACTAATTCCCACGTGGCTTTAATTTTAATACACAACAAGAGAATATTTACATTCCACCCTTGTTATTTATGGATTCACTTGTCTTGAGTCATCTGTGAAACCTGAAACTCGGAAGACTGAAGAGGCACTTTTAATCTTCAATAATTAGTGTGAATCATTTCCACTTTCTGGGATGTGTAGTTTTGATCATGGTTTTTGTGTGCACAAAGTATGAACAATGTGTGTGTGTGTGTGTGTGTGTGTGTGTGTGTGTGTGTGTGTGCACTCGCGCATATATATAACAGGGAACATACTCATCGTTACACAGTCATCTCGCGGAGTTTGAATATGAATTTGTTTGTTTGTGTGAGTGAAGACAGCTGCTTTGTGTCCATCAGAAGCAGCACAAACATTCCCTGCAGTGTCATTTGGAGTCAGGCTCTCCCACACACTTACACACACACACTCACACACACAAGCAGCATTTTCTGCATCATTAGTCACCTCTTTCAGACTCTTGGTCTGTGTGTTAAAGTAGGGCTAGCATTTACTGTTAGAGTAGAGTTCATCCTGTTAAAATGTTTTTATGTTTGAAAAGAAAAAATGATCACAGGAGACCAATCTTAACAGAGGGAAAGTAAGTTAAGTGCTTAGGGCATTCCACAGAAACACGCTAAGTGGATTTTATTAGTCTGAAAGATCTGCTAATCCCATGCACAATTAATTCCTCCAGGATTTATTGTTTCCTTGTTTTTTTAAAGGCCTTCTTGCTATTGTAGACAACAGTAAAAGTCCCAGGGGAAACGTGTCACAATAACAAAGCTATATGTAAAAATTTGGAATGAAAATTCTTGTACCAGCACAAAATGTGAAGTAGAGTAGAATTACCTCAAGCTAAGGATAATATAAATATAGAAATAGCAATCTTAAAGGAAGAGTGTCCAGGATTAAGTGGCATCTCGGCATTTCAGGAGGTTTTTACTGTGAGCTGCATTATCCACAGAGGTTTCTCTCTTTCCAAAACAAACATGATTTTAGGCAGTAAAAAAAAAAAAAAAGATAAGACTTTAGTAATCACACAGGGGAAGTTCATATGTTACAGCAGCTCAAGAATCAGAAGCAAGAGAAAATGCAAAAAATCAATTGAAAATAATAAATAATATAAAATCTATTTACACTACAGACACCTTTCACTTACACAGATGCTGTATGACCATTATATATACTTACAAAAGATAACTGAAATACACACATGGTGTGCAGTATTTTTACTGTAATCATATAGAAATATGGCCTATAAATATTATAACACAATAAGTGGTAAAGTATTGCATGGTAGGGTTCAGGTGATTATACTCTAAAGAAAACATATTTATTTTATTATTTTCCATTTCTGTCAATATTCCGCCAAATCCTACACACTGGGCCCTCAAAAGGCAAAAATATCAAACAAGATAGAAATATTATCCGGTCGACTGATGAAAATAAAGCAATACTGTGTTAATTGTCCTCCTTTCCACTCTTTTGTTTTGCACAGCAGCATGGAGTAATGATTTAGAGACACAAATACAAAGCCCATTATTAGCTGTTGTTTTGGGCTGTTTGCAGCCACTTAGTAATTTCCATAGATATTTCTATTGCTTTGATAATCAGCACTGAAATATTCAAAGAATGTGGAAAGACATAAAAACTTCTCTTCTCCCAAATCGTTTGGGTTTTGTTTATTAGTTACGAGAAAACACAATATATTGCCTCAATGAACTAAAAGCCTGCCCATCTAAATGTAGAGTAAATAACAGAGGCATGAGTGCTATGTACGACCAAGGCCAGCTTTGCCTTTTTTGCTTTTAGCTTCATATTAAATGTGGAAAAAACATTTAATGTAGGAGACTAAGTGTCTCTTTATTGGACATGCACAGTCTTGAGATTCTGATTTCTACCAGTAATGCGAGTCAGTGAATATTCTGGATAAAGAAAGAAAACAAAATATGAGATGTTATTTGCATTTATGTGTTGAATCACAGTTTCTTTCATTTCATAATGTTGTTGAAAGCAGTGAGTAATAAGCTTGTTGCAGGAATGCAGGTCAATATAGTACGTCTCACATCATTGGCTTGTTTCTGAGAAAGGAGTGTGTGTGTGTGTTGTCCCTCACACTGGCTCTCTTACTCTCTGAACGTGCGGGCTGGTATGTCTCCTTTCCCTTGGGATGGCCTAGATCTGACAACAGCGAGACCTACACCCCATGCAGGAAACCTATCCCACTGAGAAAAGTAGCTGGCCGTGTGTGTGTGCGCGCGCGCGCGTGTGTCGCTACCGACGCTTAACACAAACAGGACATATTTCAAAGAGTCAAAGAGTGCTCGATTTACTTAATTCTTAGTATTTACACCATAATCCCAGGACTGATGGCCTTCACTTACCTCCTTCCTGGCACTATTATGAAACAGCAGTTATTGACAATTACACCCAAGCTGTATTTTCTCATTAAACTTGTATTGCATTCATCCCCTCCACTCTGTCACCAGTATCGATTTTGTCCAATTTTGTAATATCCACCTCTCCTGAAGGCATTAGCGCCCACTCACAGTGCCACAAAATGTTGCTGTAATGGCTTTTCTCTGAAATTTGTGCCCGTCTGCAGGTTCACTCAAGGACAAAGTACAAGTGAATCAGTTTCGATAAGTGTTTTTCTTTTACGTCGGATGGATTTTGTTCCGAGAAGAGCATGAACTGAAGGAGGAGGAGGCTTTTCTTTAAGGTCAAAATGTGCGCTCAGTTCAAACTCCTCGATGACGTCTCTTCTTTCTCTCTTGCCTCCCACCTTCTCCTTCTTTTATTTTCCTTCTCTATACCTACGCATCTATCTGTCTCGCTATGATGATCTCTATGAGGATCCCTTTCCCACCTTTCTTCTTATCTGTTGTGTGCCTCAGTGGTATTTCTTTGTATTAATGATTTCTTAACGTGCTTTGATTTCTTTTCTCCCGAGAGGACATTGCCTCCAATAATGACCACAGCAGAGGAGCTGGTGACAATGACCTCTGATTCAAATGTTATATAACAGTCTGAAAATGCCACCGGATGAGGTAGTTTTGCCAGAAAGCTTTTGAATCTCTTTCATCTCAGTTATTCTATTTATACATACTCGAAGGTCAATTGAGCATTAATGACTTTATACAGTATTTACTGTGTTTTACTGGAACTGTGGGCACTTTATGAAAACTGTACCTTCATTTATACATATAATGTCCATTTAAACTACACAAGTGACCCATTTGTAAATTACTTTCTCAACAGGTTAACAACTATGTGCAGGACAGAGAGGAACTCGACCTGATTCATCCCGCCAAAAAGCTGCTGCTGTCTTGCCCTGGATGTGTGTGTCTCACAGAGTCCCGCTGGCCATTGCACACTAACAGCATCAGTCCAGCCAGTGCGGACCTCAACCTATGCCTTGGTCCCTGGCGTTGTCATCCTTCACATCCCCCTAGGTTTGTAGCCACTTTTTATCAAATATAGTTTTCACGCCTCTGTAACAGCAATAACTGAGGCCAGAAACATTGCAGGTCTGTTGACCCATTTTCGTTATCGCAGTTTTGTTTTTTTTTTCAAATTTGGCACAAATGTTCACTTGAACTCAACAATGAACTGAATAGATTTTGGTGGTCTGAGGTCAAGGTCATTGTGACCGTCTATCTGTCTGATTCTTATTAATTAATTAATGAATTAATTATTTTCTCAAGAATACCTTGTGGGAATTTCTTTAAAGTTGGCACAAACGTCCATTTGGACTAAGCGACAAACTGATAATAACGTGGTGGTCAGTGGTCAAGGCAGCTGTGACATCTTTCATTGCATTCCTGTGAACGCAGTATCTCAAGAAGGTCTTGAGGGAATTTCCTCGAATTTGGCAATAATTTCCGCTTAGACTCTAGAATGAACTGATCAGAATTTGGTTGGTCAAAGGTCAAGTGCAAACAGCATTCTGTCGTCCTGAACACATCTAGAATAGTACAGTGTCTCCACTACTGTATGCACTTAAATAACACGATAGCATGAGAGAAAGGCTCAGGCAAGGAATATCGAGGCATACAGTTTAATATTTTAGTCCAATCAAATTTTCTCAGCCTCACAAATCACTTTGCACTGCTCATCCCTATATGAATGTACAGAAGCTGCTTTTAATAATAAAAAGTATCATATTGGTACTGATATCTTGCCTTATATTACTTGGTATTGGGTCAAAACCAACTTTTGTGGTATTCCTCTAGTACAGATTAGAATCACAGCCAAACTTAACTGTGTTTTTTCTTCCTCATGTTGACTTATTATTTGTTTCTAGGTTTTATCGTGCCTGTGGCCAGAGGACATCAGTGTGTTCCTTGCTGACAGGAGCCCTGCTAGAGGCCACAACAGCTCTTGGTGCCCGCTCCGCTCTGCCCTACCCTTGGCCCCCAGGCCCCAACAGCCACGCCGTGCTGAAAGGTAGGTGCTGTACTGTGTTATGTGTATAGAAAATGTTTAGTTTATTTTTATGTTTGGCTGTACAAATTCAGACTTTTATTGTTTAGTATAAAGTAGTATACTATAGTTAAATTTGTGTTCCAACAGTAGTATATCACCCAATTCATAAGTGAAGTATGAAATCAGCAGTTACATACTACACGATGACAAGTAAAGGAGGAACTGTGGAGAGAGCTTCTGTATTTCTTTGATTCTGTGAAGAAAAGGCCCTCAGTATTCCCATGTGTTCTACGGCTCCACTCTTCTCTTCCTCTCTGCTCCTTTCCCACACGGTTCCTCATCCACAGCGGGTTTTGGGTCGATAGAAGCACGTCTGTAGTTGATCCCAGCGGTTGCCCTTTCCTTCTTACTCTTCTCTTTATTTCCTTTGCTTTCTTCCCTCTCTCCTCAAACCATTCTCTCTCTCCCTTACGCTCCCCACTCCATTCTTTAATTTATACACACATGCACACACAATGCTGAAGTGGTGTCAGACACACGGGAAGAAGAAAAAGCCCCGTGACATCACAAGGTTCACACAACACTTATGCACACAAACAAAACAGATCATGTCTTAATATCTGAAAAGAGGTTATATGCACTTCAAACATGATCCTCTGAAAAGCCCAAGAGTGATATTTTGAATTTAATTAGGTGTTTTTTTCACACACAAAAATACATATATACCTGCTTTCATTGTGCTTAAAGCCTCTAGAGACAACTTTTTTTGTTGAAACATTTAATTCTGAAATTAATATTAATTTCATTATGTAATGGCAGTAGAACAATGAAAAAAACTTGCCATTAGCCTCACTTTCACCATGCAATTCTGTCTGCCTTTGGGTAAAATCTCCTGGGAAAAATGAAGGATTGATGTACGTCGCATAAGAAGCGAAACAAAAGTAGGAACAGAGTTGTGTTGGCTATCTGCAGCAAAGGAGTAGGAGAAGTCACTCTGAATAGTTGCTAAGATCTGAAAAAAACGGAAAGCGATCTCGCTAGTTTTCGCAACAGTGATGTAAACAATAATACCACTGAATTGAAATGTTAAGAACTTATTGCTCTCCTTTTTAAACCACATGGCATAGCTAACTCTGCCTCTGAAATGCCTTGAGAAAGACATTAAAGGGTTCATTTTAAAAATGAAATAAGACAAGAAAAAAAAAACAAATTCTCATCCTGCACACAGTTTGTCACTTTGTCTCCATTACTCTTCACATGACTTCATCTTCCCACCAGTCGCTCAGCTGGTCCACTTTCTCTACGATGAAGTTGCATATGACATAAATGTAAGCCGATCCTGACATTAATTTCCACTGGCTTTGGTCCAGGGGACAGGCTGTCTCTGGCAAGATCAAGGAGACACACAGACAGACACACACACATACAAAAAAACACACACACTAACATGATTATTTTGTTTTTTTTTTCTTTATTATTAATCATTTTAATAATAAAAACTGTATTTTTTGTCAGAAAAGCTTTCAGAGGGCAAAAAACATTCACACACAGACACACACACACACTCATAGAACACATATCTTCAACATGACACACTGTTCTGTTCTAATGGGTGTTGCAGGAAACAGAATAGAGCCAGACACGCGCACACATAGCAGCTTAGAAGTCTTGGCAGGACTAGGATTTCATAGGCACACACACACACACACACACACACACACACACACACACACACACACACACACACACACACACCACACACACACACGGCACAAGAAACTCCCTGTCTAACTGTCTCTGTCTCTGACCAAAGCTAACCCAGATCTTGCATTGTTGCGATGTTTCTGATCTGCCATTCACCTCAAGCCTACAACATGCTTGAAAAGCACCTTTGTGGCTGTACCATTTGAATGATTTGACATGAGCAGTAACTGTCTCCAGAAAAAGTAATGTCCCTGTAACATACTGTAATTTTGCTGTTTTAAAAATTTGGATCCGCAGCTGAGTACAATGCTGAAAGCTTTAAAATAATCAAAGAAAAGAGAAACTTAGAAAAACTAAACTTTTAGCAATAATTAACTGCTCAGACTGACTCCAAATGGCATTTAAAGATGGGGCATGGTTACTCAAAAGACCATGTTTTTAAGGTTAAAGTAATATTCATATGTCATGAATGACATTTCATTATTCTGAAGCTTTGGGAAGGTCTGAAGTTTCAAATTTGGATAGTGATTGTGTAGTTATTGCTTTCTTACCATTTATGGTGTTGTTCCTCTCTTCAGTGTTTTAACAGAACAACCTTCTCTTATTCTCTGAAGTGTAAGTTTTTGCTTAATCTAACTTTTTTAAATCAATTAGAAATGAATACTAAAGCACCTAAAACTTGCCAGCAAAGTATTGTAAATGTTAAATAGACTATCCTTATATGATGCTTTTCAACCTTAACAGACAAAGCACTTCTGTTTGTTCTGTTTAGTGTACAGCCTCAGAACCAGGACGCTCCCTGTGCCTGTTGAATAAAGAGGGTCAGTCTTTTTAGTTTGTACTGGCTTGTGCAAGCTTTTCATACAGAATCTAGGCATGAATTTGTCATAAAAAACCTTGACCGGATTTGAAATAGATGGAAGTTTAGAAACAGTGTGACACCACTGTCTATTGAAGTGGTCCATCTCCTCTGGTAATCAAAGGAGCTTTTTTTTTTATCCTCTCCAGTGAGGCTCACCTATATGTCATGTCTGTAGAAAAGCTTTTGTGCTCTCTCTTCATACATTTCTTTTAGCCTTCATCCTCTTCCTGAAATGAAAAGGAAAAAAGCAGAATGAAACCTACTTTTTCTGTATTCTAGTGGTAATAGCGCTTCACAGGTGAAAGTTCAGATGGAGTGTGTTAAGTGTTAGTATTGAAGAATACATGTATTTGTTATATGCAGGTGTTTCTTATGGCAAATGTTGGATGTTCTTACAGTATACAGTATACCTTATTTTAGAATTAGGTTGCAGGTTGCAGTCATTGCATTTGTCATACAGCGTGTCTGTGCACATGCAGTGCACAGACACGGGAAGTTAAAATAGTTAAATAGGGAAGTTAAAAAAATCACTATTTTGTATGGATCTGGTAATTTAGACTTTATTTTCCCATAATTATAACATACTATGTCACAAGGCTGCAACTAACATTAATTACTTGATTCATCGTTGTGCCAAAAAATGTTTGAAAATAATGAAACATGATCTCCCAGATTCCAAGGTGATGACTTCAAATGGCCTGTTTTATTTGACCAACAGTCCAAAAATCCAGAGCTATTGAGCTAATCATCATGTATGACAAAAAAAACTTCAAAGTCTTACATTTAAGAAGTATTGAACCAGTAAATGATTTATTTATTTATTTTTTTTCTTAGAAAATTACTTAAATGATTTTGTGATTATCAAAGTAGTTGCAAGTTTGGCTAATTAATTAATTGTCTAAACTTTGCAGCACTATTAAGTTGTGCCTGTGAGATAATGAGGTGGTGTTTCCATGAAAATACCAATTTTATTATTTGCTCATTTATATTATTCCTATTCTTAAACATTCATTTAGTTGTTGATGCCCACCACAATATCAGCATTTGCTTCCACATACTAATTTTCCATTTGTGGAGCTGGACTGTTCATTAGGAGCGCTGCTGGAATATTTATACTATTTGTTATTCTGAGCACTACACTGTTCAGACAGAGGAGCATAACACCATGCACAGTGAAAGTGAAACTTAACTGAAAATGTATTAATTCATATAAAAAATAAAACACTCTATGTCTTAGAACAACAGCGCTCTCATGTTAGTGTTTTCCGTAGTTTATTCAATCTATTTTGGATGAAACCGGCTGCGTTGTAATGAAAACCATGTACCCAGCCGTCTAAAAGTTTGACTTCACCTACCCCAGCAGCAGCTGCTTTCCTAATCCATCAATCTGATCACAAACTGGTAGACTGATCAATTCTCACTCCATAACTCAAATTTAGCGCAGGAAAAAGAAACTCATGAAGATTTCAGCCTGTGCTGCTTTTGCAGACCAGCAAAGACCTCTGATTTCAGAGAGGGGGCACAGAATGATCACACATGGACACAGGCACTCACAAAAAAAGAAAATTCGGGGCAACATTGCAATCCAAATAAGGCATTGATTTAACATTCAGTATAGTGGACGCAAAACTGGAGCGTGAAGTCCAACTTCACAAACTTATGGCTCTGGCCCAAATGCTTTCAAGGATTACTGGGATAATCTCTTGGCCAACCTTGGTGTATTCTTAGAGTTTTAATGTGAGTGGTGAAAGGTGGAATGTTTTTCTAGACCTTCTTTAAGTGCCACATCGACTGTAATGATCTGAAAGTATTTTGCTGGTTCCTCTGATGTATGCGAATGACTTATGTTCTCCTTGTGCCATAGCAGCCGGTTGGTGATAGTAGCAGGTCAGGGGGATCGTTTTGAGATGATAAATGATATTTTACAGGTTGGGTTGGCACATGTCTGGGGCAAGCTTTTGTTGTGAGGGTAAACTATTGACACCTATAAAGACAAATACTGGTGTTGGAAAAATCTAAACTGGGTATGACAAGGGTAAGGTCAAGGTTGTTTTTGTGTGTGCTCCTTAAACACAGATACTGAGAAATGAGGAGGTCATAAATCACTGCTGAATATGTCAGTAATTACAAGCAGTTGTTTTTGTTACATGGAGTGAAATGTTTGAAGTTCGATGCCGTCCCAGTCCACGTCAGCTTAAATACTGTTAATGTTTTAAGCTTTGAGAGGAGAGGTTTTCACCAAGTGCAACATGTGTAATAAAGCACGTTTTAAATATGTTTTGTGAAAGCATGGGCATATCCATTAGTGTCACTGTGTGTTGCTGTTTGTGTTTCATGTGTTTGTTTATATAAGTAAACTTATGCGTTGGCAAGTTAGACAAGGCAGCTTTATTTGTATTGCACATTTCGTACTACAGGGCAATTCACAGTGCTTAACAGAGCAATGAAATATAAAACATAATAATAGTTGCATATTTGCAATAAAAGAGTAAAGACATAAGATATAAAAGGTAACATTAATTGCTAAATGATTTATAATTTTAAAACAAAAATTATTGAAAATAGCAAAAGTGCAGACCGGAGGTTGTACTGATTTAGGCACAAAATTGAAATTGAGGAAACAGTGAAACCACTAATAACACCAACACCAAAACAGCTACAATGTAGAAACAGGGTTCTTGCAGATCCTTCAAAAGTCTTCAAAGGCAATAAGGCATTGAATTCATTAATCTAAAAAGTAGGGCAGTAATTTGTATTAAAATGTCTTAAATAAATATTTCAAAAGTCTTAAAAATGCATGTAAAATAGGATTTATTTATTTATTTTATTATGTCGCCTAGTAAAAATTCAAAATAAATGATAACATCTGAGTGGCCTTTAAAAAGTCTTAAATCTAACCTGCCTTAAGCTGTAGGAATCCTGAGTAAGTAAGTAAGTTCAAACGAACAAACAGACAGACAGACAGCAGCTATGGTAGCACATCTTTTGCAAAAACATCAAAAAACAAAATACATAAATCAGGTTTTAAAATTACACACATAATGCATGACATATAATAATAAAGTGGTCCTATAGGTTTGTGGTGTATTTGTTATTCTTCAAATAGTGGATGTCACGAAACGTCTGTGCCTTCATCTTCTGTTGCCCCCTTTACTGTCAGAGTATACACAGTTGCAGTTATTTAGGTCCAAAGAAAAACTACTGGGGACCACTGGGATTCAGCCATATTCATGTGAACTATAAACGGGAATGGTTAAAGTGCTTTTCTTGACCTTGTTTCCTTTATAGCACAATTTACTGTTTGGCTAAAAAGGAAGTTGGCAGCTCAGTAATAGGCTGCCATCCTTTCAGCTCAGTATTGGTGTTTTTTTTCTTCTTTCTTTCTCTCTCTTCCTCTCACTCGACATTGTACATTGTGTTGCCTCTCAGTATTGACAGCAGATGTGGTGGGGAATCAGACTGGAGGGAAGTCTCAAGGATTTCAAGAGCACATATTGTTAACATGGCTATAATTGCTAAAAATAGTCCTCTGAGACTGGATTGTGACTTTTTTTTCCCACTACAGTATTCTATATTGTACAAATATACCATGATTTTGCGTTCACTTTGGTGAAATCAAAGAGAATATTTTGGCCAAGATAAGAGCTGAACATCTGTGCTGGATGTAGCTGTGACAAATAACATCATGCTTTTGAATTGACTTTGGGTGAATGTTACACTCCTTGCAACACAGGCTGCCAACATATACTGTAGCCGTTCTGTTTTGCGACATCTTCTCGAACCAAAAAGATATGCTAACTAGCATTTGAATGAATCTCTCATCGGTAAATTGCGTTATTCAACATACATTTATTCTGTGCAGTGTAAGGCTGATACTAACAACTATTTTTAGCATTGTTTCATCTGTTGATTATCATTTAATACAAATGTAACAAAACCAAATATTCACAGTGGGATAATACCATGATAAAAACTCCATAATACAAAATAGAAAGATGTATACTTAATAAAATGGTATTCTTGGGCTCTGCCATGTTTACTAACCTCTGAAATCTATAGTTTTCTACCACAGAAAGCAATTCTTTTTTTTAATGTATTTACCAATGAATCTTGTTATTTCTTTAGTCTTCAGACTGTTATGGGGTAGTGTTGCTCTATTTGCTTTTTTTTTTTGGAGTCTTTTGGCCCAGCTGAAGTGTTTCCTCACTGTAGGTTGTTGTGGTTGTGATCATTTTTGGGTGGTGATTTGCCAAATGCCTTTTCATTTTTGATGTTCTGACCATCATCTGGTCAGAACATCAAAATATACATATCTCAATATTATCACTTTGATTTGTGCTTTTTTGCCATTGTCATTTCTTTGGACAACCAAACTTAACTTCTTGCATCTGCAATCTTAAGTTCAAATTCTTTATTTCATTGTTTGCTGCCACTTTTATCTACTTTATTTGCCATTTTCTTATCTGAGCATATTCGTTAAGATTTATCAGTGCAAGCAATTATAGCAAGCAAAGAATGAGAGGAATCTGTCTTCCTGACTAGTATCATTGCACTCTCTGCCATTTTAAACAAAGACAATACAGTTTTTGACAAGGAGAGATAGTAGAGCGCAGCCACACTAGTGTAAGAACCATGTAATATCAGAGTAGATTTCAACAGTCCAATGATGGTATCGAGACACTTTTTATTATGATTTCCTGAAATTTGATATATCACACATCCATATTGTTTAGTTAATAAAATGTCAGAATATTGTCCCCATTACAGTTTTTCAAAGGACTAAGTGTCATCCCTAAATTCTTGTTGGATTTAACAAGACTGAGGAGATGGCCACCATTGGGCATGTGCAGTATTCATATTCATATTCACTTTTGCTTGTATTTTTGTACCTATGATTTCAGATTTTAATGTTCATTATTAACCATTACTTGTCTTTTGTGTCCTAATTTAAATTTGTGTAAGTTTTTTTTTTCCCTATCGAGTATGCACCATTGGCACTGGCAGAGTTGCAATTTTGTCATGCTTTTGCATAATATCAATAAAGTTCTTGACTCTCTTGAAAAAGACAATCAAGTTACAATTACATAAACATGAGAAAAGCAGCAAATCTTCATGTTCAAGATGCTGTGACCTGAGAATATTTGGCATTTTTGCTTTAACAATTATCTTAATGGGTGGTTAATATATTTCTGCCGATAAAACAAATCATCTAATTGCTTCTGCACATAAACAGTAAATGCATTAAGCAGAGGACATTGAAGACTCATTGAGAAGTATCATGTCATCACCTCGGTAACAATCTACACCTTAGTGTGACTTTACTTGTCACATGGTGGGAATCTGGTTTTATATTTAAATACAGAATTTATATAATTTTCTGCACAATAGTTCTGTGTATCTTAAGACGAAAGAGAGACAGACAGAAAGGGGTTAATGTTTTTTTTGGATCTACTGTAATCTACTATTGCTTCTATAGTGTGTCCATATGAGTATGTGAACTGTGACAGTGTGTGTTCGAGTAGTGGGACGGTCTGGCTGGTCTAACTCTAGCGCATTGCTGTGAACTATGTATGGAGCCAGTAAGGAGTGGGCGGGTGAGGGAGAGGGAGAGAGACAGAGGGAGAGAGGAATAGTGAATGTAGTTAGGAGAGAGAGCAGGGACTGTTGCTGATAAGGAAAGGGAGAGAAGCCAGGTGAGTGAGAGGGAGCAAAGACACAGTGAGAGTTGGAAAGAGTTGGAAATGGATTGAGAGAGAGAGAGAGAAAGAGAGAGAGAGAGAGAGAGAGGGAGGGAGGGTGAGAGAGCAGCTGCAGGAGAGACTGAAGGCTCAAATGTGGACAAGTGTACCTCGGTCGCCCTGGCTCTGAACTGTCAGTGTGGAAGCAGAGCGGCCGTCTGTATCTAACAACCATGAAGCACTCTCACAGAACGGACTACAAGCTGATGAGTGAGTAGAGGAAGTGTGAGTTACAGTATGGCTGCGAGGAAGTTAAATTGTAACATGTTGTCTGGTGTGGTCAGCACTCAGTTATTATACATATGAGACATCAAGGTGACTTAGTTAATGAAAAAGGAGCACTTAAATCAGTTGTTTATGTGGTAATTAGTGAATATGATTATGATATGTGACCAGCTGGTTGTTTGATGATACATTAAGAGGGATTAAGAATGTTTTTTATCATGACTCAGATCTGTAGTGTTGGTTTTTGTGATGCCTTTTGGTGATAGATTTTGCTTAGTGCCTTAATTTTCATTGTTGGCCATTTTGAAAATCCTGCTTTGAGAACTATGTAGTTGTTGCATGTTACCTTCTCTGTTTTTGCTGTCTAAATTGTGCCAAATGCAGGCTCACAGATTTAATGTGCATCTTAACTGTCTTGGATTCTTGATCATTTGTTTGAATTCTTTAAGTGCCATTTGTCCTCTTAAAGTCTGTTTCTGGTGTCTTTAATGTGACTTTTACTTCTCACATGTCACTGTTATCTCCAATTCGTGGAAAAGGTTTTAATGTTGCTGTTATCACTTCCAAAAAAAGCACATAACTAACAAAGTGTGACTCTGGTTTCTTTTAAAGAAAGGGTTAGCTGGTTTGTAATGTCTTTGTTACCTTATTTTTTGTTACCAAATCAGAATAAGGTTTATTGCCAAGTAGGATATTATGGTTTTATAAGGACCCCCCTTAGCTGATACATAATATAAGCTACTCTTCCTGGAGTCACAAAAAACATAGAAGATCTAACACTTACATACGAAACAACCAATTGATTTTAAAATCAGAAAATTGTAACATTTTTCTTTATTTCTTATTGATTTTCAACATATTATGCATTAACATTCATACTCTTATTCAACTCTTTAAAGTACATATGAATATACACTAAATTCATAAAGACTGAATGTTCATAAAGTGAAATCTCAACAACATATTCTTGTACATAAAAAAGAGAAAGGGAAAAAAAGGAGTTTGCCTCTGTGTTTAATGCAAACAATAAACATTTCAGGAGGAAATAAAAAATTAAGGCAAAGAACTGCAGTAAACAAGAAAATAAGTGTAGAGTAGAAAAATAATACTTAAAATGTGAAAAATATACCAAAATATACTTGAAAAATATTCACACTAAAACTTTTTTAATATGAAGGACCAGTACAGTTTTGTGCTGAATGTTTAAAAGTATTGATTGGCGGATGTGCAAAACTTGTGTATTTGCAATGTACAGAGATAATTGTCCAAGATGTGCATGATGTCAGAGGAGAGGGGTGAGGTGTCTGTGGGTAGGAGTCTGCATCAGTAAGTGCTCTGGAAGTGCTCTGTTGTAGAGCTTATATGGGAAGAAACTGTTTTTGTTTTTTGTGGCGTGACGTTCTGGTTCTGATGACTGTTATGTTTTATTTTGCATATGGAATTGCAAGATTGAGGATGTTTTGCTTGCAGTGCACATCACGTGCCTTGGAGGTTACACCCGGGCCACACTGCATGCATGAGCAGTGTGTTTACATAAGCAGTGTTTGTTGATGCAACGTTGCTGCAGAGTTGCCTACTGTCATAACTACTGTATTGCCACAACTAAAATCACTTATTCCACTCATTTGCAAACTACTGCATTATCAACAACACAGATCTGCAAATGTTTTAGTAAAACAGTAAAACGCCTTGTGTCAACAGCTAAAGGGATTCTGTTGACAGAAACGTTGTCAGAGGGCTTTTAGAGAAAAAACAGATACATTTATAGAAAACAGATACATTTATATTTCCCTCATGTCTGTGATAGATAAAGTCATTGAAACTGTTGTAAAAGATTGTATGGAGTCAATGTAATTATTAAAATACCATTTTTCACTGTCTGTTTTTGCTGGAAACCTCACGCTTCATGCGGGAAAAAAATCAGCGGGACTCTAGATGTGCTGCTGCTCAGCTACCAGTGTGCCTGCTTTAACCTGGTAACACTGGCCCCGAAAAACAAAAACAAAAAAAAAACAAGCTCTGCAACGCAGAATTTTTGATTTTTTGTAAAAAAGAGAAACATGAATTCAGAATGTGTATGAATCTCTTTATCTGTTTAATAAAGAAAATGGGTTTTTGAATATTACCTTTTGTTGACACCACATTTCCCACCAACTCACTGTTATACCATGCACCCTGTATAAACTACAGGGGGCACTAACTTTGAAATTCATTTCTAAACTTTGGCATTTTATTTCCTCCTCCAAGGAGGTTATTTTTTCGGTGTGTTTTTTTGGGTTTTTTTTTTTTGTTTGTTAACAAGATAATCGGAAAATTACCAATTTTCATGATACTTTGCACAAGTGTGTTGCATAGGCCAAGGAAGAGCCCTTTAAACTTTGGAGCAGATCTAAATCATCACATTTTTTTCCCCTTGCACTAACATTGTGAGATAGGGCATTTGACCTTGGTGGAGGTCTGCACTCTCTAACTGCCCTTCTAGTTTAAATATGCAATGAATGATGCAGCAGTTTGGCATACATATGTGAGGAAGTGTCATACACTGTGACCCCTTCATACCAGAAACCTGACAGTGTGACAGTCAAGAATTTCAGGGTCTCTGGGTGACTTCACACTGAATTGACCTTAAGAATGAATGTCACACGTGGCTGTGGATATGTTTTGTCTCTGGTGTAACAGTAATACACCTTACAGTCAAAAACAAAGCCGACATTACCCTGGTATTGTGTCTGATTTGTGTCAAGTCACTGTGAAGTTAAACAGAGACACTGAACAGTTGGCAAAGATCTTTTTTGCAAAGCGTGTTTGCCAGTGCAGATTAAATGGGCCTCATTCACAGTTTAGTTTGACCCGATACCTCTCATATGAAGAGAAGAGTGTAAAGCAAATATTTTGGACTACATGTTTCTTTAAATTTAAATTCAAATTTACCTTCACATGACTCAATTATGTGACTTACTCAATGTTCTTACTCAACCTTTGGATTCATAGAAAGGAGCCTTTGTTAAATTTTCTTATCTATATCATGTTTTTGTCCTCCCCTCCAATAAAGAGAGCTCAGAAGAATCTAAATGTTATATTTATGTCTGCACGTGGTTTGGTTTACACATTTGATCCAAGAGGGAAACTCCCTGAGATAACTGTGTTGTCATCAGTCAGACGGATCAATGTTTATTGCTTCTGTTCTGTGTATTTGGCTGCGTCTGTGTATTATGACTCCTTACACTATTTATTTTTGTGTGTTTATGTTTGCTGCTGCTGTGCGTGTGTCAGTTTGTTTGCTAGCGCTTGTTGATTTTTAGTTGTACAAGTGTGTTTATGACCATGTAGAGTAACTGCCTGGTGCCGCTGTTTGGCTGGAGATATTAATTATATAATAATCTGCTATATTTTAATAAATAGATATTTGAAAGGGATATTTTTGATATCTCCTGACATCAAAATACACTGTGTTCCAGAGTTACACGTGTGGTGATGCAACACTACAATAGATCAGGTTTCAGATCTTGTGGTGTAAGACAGTTTCATCTTCCAAACAAAATCAGATTGTTGATTTTAAGAAAAGAAATTATCTTGCATATTTGATTGAATTTATGAGGTTAAAGGTTAATTTGTGAACAGTATTTTCACTCTGTTTGCTGTTCGTGCTGCACCTGTTTGGGTGCCCTACATACTCCAGTGTGAAGTTGTCATCAGTTCTAAACGTGGTTGTGAGAACAGTGTGTGCATGTGTGAACTTGGCCAGCAAACAAATACAACAGAGTCTGTGTTCAAGGTTCATCTCCTTTGGTTGGTGTACATTTGATTTACTGAATGAACAAAACATCTCAGGACAGTGATGAAAGGTTTCACCTGTTTCTTTTTATATTGATTTTCCAGTCATACAGTACTGGCCATGAGTCAGTTATTGGCTGACTGAGGGGTCATTTATACTCCCCTTATGTGCAAAAATAGATCCGTTCATTTCAAACATTGTAAACACTACTGCCAACATACCTCCATGCATGCTCTATGGTGACGTAGATACATCCATTAGATGGCACTAGGGGGCAACTAGAAATCTACTACATTTTGATATGAGATGTACAATATGATATGGTATGAAACAGTACAGTGTAGTACGATACAAAATGATACAATGCGATACAAGTTTATAGATTGTAAATTACTCTTTTTGCGTCCTCAGACAGCTCCGCTTAAGACACACATTGTTTACACACAAATTAAACATACAGTTACACAAGCAGCACATACCCATAAAAACACATCAAACAGTCGTGACCATCAAATATGAGTTGGTTGGCACATTGGTTGGCACATGTGCTAACCAATTGTAAAATGAACAGTTACACCTTTAACTGAATTTTGAAAGATTAAAATTGATTTAAAAAAAATTGAAAAATTTTGTTTCTATTGTGAGTTAATTATTATTATTTTGGATGATCAATGGCAAATATAATTAGACTTTCCTACTGATAAATTGCTTAAAAATGTTTGCTTTTAAGTATGAACAGATCGTCTGGAATGTTCCTGCTTTCTGGTTCTTGTTTGAATTAAAAGTTCAAATTGTTTCTATTGTGTGCTTCATTTTTTGTGACTATAGTATTTTAACATGATTGGGCTGGTTAGCACTATTGCATGAGATGACCTTAATCACAAATCACCTAATTTTAGAAAACATTTGTGTGCACTAAAATGTATTCATGTACAGCTGAAACCTTAACCTCCTTAAAATATAACAAGAAATCTGAGAAATATGTGAAAAGTGAAAGGTGGAAAGGAAAGGTGTGTAAACCAACTGCGGATTGATGCAAAAATCAGCTCTAAATCTAAAGTTTATGTTGCTAATTTTGAAATGTATATAGAAGATTTTTGTGATCAAATTTTTGTTAATATTTGGACTGACAGATGTAGACATACCATCAGCAACACGGCAGTGAATAAACCAAAACATGTATAAGGACTAGTCATTAATGTATAACAATACAGCCACAAAAAGCACACTTCAAGTTACTATAATAAATGCAAATGTATGTGCACATATCATTCAATGTTTTTTTAGAATAGTACGTAGTCTGCACTCTTACCCCCTTGGCTCTCTTGATGGCATACTATTTGTTTAAAACAAAAATGTCAGAAAAACGGATGTTCAGCCAATCTACTCCATCCACCAACGCATATGGAAAAGCATCCATTAAACACACACTCACACACGCATGCACACCCACAGGATATTTGTATTCAGAATGCATGACAGATGAGCCAAACCCATGCATGCAAATCACAGGGAGATCATGGTCAATTAGTCCGGGTTCATGTTCTCTCAGTCTCACAGCAGGAGGGCTGCATGCTCGATATTACTCATCAGTGTTTCCCGATCTAGTGTTTATGATCTGTGAGGGGTCAGGGGCCTTTTTAATCATGGGTCCACAGCAGATTATATTAGATACACTTATCACCATTACTGGGATCCAAGATCTCGTTCCATTCAGTCTTCAGTGTTTATTTATCAGTTTGCTGTTGTCAGTACTGATAATTGTACAGTTTATGTGACGCTTTGCAGACACCAGTCAATGATATCATGAAAAACACAAGATAAAGCACATTTTTTATGTACTGATTCTAATTTGGGACTTTAGAGACTTTGAAAATGAAGGTCTTTGGCCCTTTTTAAGGAGAACCATTAAGAAATCATGCATATACCACAGTTTTTGTCTTTATTGCCAGTATGTTAAGGTTGGATTTTGTTCTATTTTCTGTATCAATGTAGACTTGCTTTTAATTAATTCTTCAGAACCTCTTAAGACCTTTTTGTCACTGTCAGGTCTGAGAGCTTTTCTGCTGGTGCATGGCCCAGTTTAAAGGATGAATAAATGAATGATGGATAGTCATGAAATTCATATCACTAATTTGAGAGTGTCTCCATTTCCACTTCAAAAGGTTAGCGAGTAAAAAAACGCTCTGGGGTAGAGATTAGGAGATATTGCTCATAATATGCTTGAGAGATGGAAGATTTGATTTTTTCAAACTGTCCTAAAATCTTATTTACATATATTTTAATACAATGTACTTATATTTTGTTATACTGTTTTTTAATGCATTGCAATAGTTTCACACCAGTTTCAGTAAAAGTGGCAGTGTTTTATGGAAAGTAAACACAAAACTTCAGGTTATATTTATGGCCTTATACATACATGTGCCATAGAATAGGAAGAGAGGAGCTGACCGATGACAAATGTAAACCAGATCAGAGTTCACATTTTGACTACATAGTGTGATTTGTACCACATTTTTCTTCATTTTTCGATTGTTTTACAAGTTGCAGCTGTTTCTACATAATTTCAAAACACTCGTAAGAAATGCTTCAGTAACTGTGATCTTTTTCTCCACTGTGTGACTTAATTCACAGGCCATATATTCTACTGACATCAGACTTTCTGATACACATTTCCATTTTTTTTCCAAATAGTTTTTATTCTGTTTCATTAAATGCAAATACTTCTTTGAAAAATGCTCTCCGGGTCTGGACTCTGTAAATGCACCATATTTCAAAACCTGTAGTCTGTCTCTGTGTAGGACATTTAAAGGATTTAGTGGATTACTCTGTCTCTAACTGTGATAGATAGCTCACACCTGCTGCAGAGTGTAAACTACAAAATTTCCACTTATGCTACTTATCCTTTCCTTCCCTCCTCCTTATCTTATCTCGGCCTTCTTTTCCCATCTCTCCCCTGCTCTCACTCTTCCCCTCTCACTGTTTCGCTGTCTTTGTTTTCACAGATTTTTTTTCTCTGTGCAAACAACCTCCAGTTTTTCAAGTAAAATTTTTTATTTCTTTCTTCTTCCTTTCCTTTTTACCATGCTTTCAGCTGTCTCTTATGCTCAGTCTGTCTATATGTTCTTACCCCCCCCACCACGACAAACACACGCTGAGAGTTCATTACAGAAGCCTCAAGGCCGGATCCACAAATCAAACTGTGTAAATAAGCAAGTTTTGCTCCTGCAGAGCAGTCGCTGCGGTTTCCATGGCTACCTGTTGCACATCTCAAGGGTTACCAAGGACAACCTTTAAGTGTGTGTCTGCATATGTGTATGCATACACTATTTTGTAGGCGTGTGGTTACAGGAGGAGATGGTTTCTACATGCATGATAACAATGACCAAATAGTCTATTTCCTGTTGTTCAGCCTATTTGATGAACATCGTCTTACGTTCATGGTGACGTATTAACACATTTTATTTGCACACTAATCTGCTAAACTGACTATCATGCCATACAGTGCAGATAACATGGTGACAGTATGAGCGGCTTTATTCACATGCATCTAGAATAACTTTACAGCTTATGACGAAAATATGCTACAGTGCTCTTTAGGGGTGTGAATATTGGAACTTTACGACTGATTTTGATTTTTTTAGTGTACAATTAAAATCAAAATTCATAATTGTTTCTTTGTGTTCTAAGCCATATGTTGTTTACTTTTTTTTAAAAAATGACATTGAAAATGTGGTAATTTATCTAATGTGTGGACTGTGAACTAATGTGGAAAAAGAAATCTAGGTTTGGTGGCTGTACTATTTGGGAACCACTGCCTTATATTGTTTGAGATAAAACAAAACAAAGAGGAGGCGAAGTGCTATGCTGTGTTATTAATATTATGTGTCCAGCGGTGAAGAGTAGCCTCTCTGCTGCACTGTTAGCTGCAGAGAAAGCCAAGATGCTGAGTGGATACAGAGTTTTTGTGGTGAAACAGATTTAGGATTGAGTTATTTTTCTTCACCACAGAGTTGGTTTAAGTTGTTTTTTGCTGCAGTGTGTTGGTCAGTCGGTCTTGTTTGTTAACATTTCAGGTGATAGTAAATTCAAACATGATTGGAACTGCTGCCTGGCTGTGCGAGCTGTTGACTGCCCAAGTTTCACTTTTTTCTTACGTCAACGTCACTTTATGAACTAATATTTAGAAAGTTCATTTTGACATCTACGAATCAATACACAATCAGCCGAGTCCACCTTTCAGTGCATCTAAGAATCTTTTTTTTTTTCCCCTCACCCCTAATGCACTTTCTTGTCCTTATTTATACTACAAATAACTGCTAACATGCTGATGTTGGAATTGATGCTGTCAGGTGTCAAGGTGCAGTGTCATGGTTCAGGAGTGAACAGTCAGCAGCACTCAGTACTGGAAATCTCACACCAATAGTCCCTACCTCAGGTGAGGGGACTTTCTGGGGGGCAGAATTGTCCCAGTTACTAAAAAAGTTATGCACATTTGTGTGTCGAAAATGCAGGGAGTCTTTCAAATGATTTCTGGAAAAGCTCTTGCAGTGGAAAAGGCCTGTTAGTTTATGTGGCATTCATCCAGACAATGTACAGTATGTCTACCTGGCAGCTCCAGCACCAGTGTAGAAACTGTCCATTAGTCCTTTGTTAGCAGAGATGAGGAGGGGTTTGCATATGTGTGTGTAAACACACAGACTAATGGACCTAACTGAAATCCAAACACAGGAACTGGCGAGTGATCAATGCTGTTTACTTCTTGAGGGTGAAGTGTGCAGGATTTTCTTGGCTGCTCGACGGGTAGAGACTATGTGGTATGCAGGGACTGATGGATTGGGAGACTTGAGAGATTCAGGTTAATCCTGAAAAAAGAGATGCACATTTCACTGCCGCTTAAAATTTTTATTATGGAGGGGAAACATCAAAGAAGATAATGTCTCATTTTTAGTCCCTCTTTTTAGTCCCTCCTTTCTCTGATTTCTATTTTTCTTCCAATTCTTGAGCAACAGGGGGTCTCTACTTTCCCCGTGTACTTGCTACTAGGCAAATGATTCTCCAGTCTTTCTGTCTATTAACCATTTTCTCTCTCACTCAGGATCAGAAGGTTTGGTTCACTTTCTTCCTCTGTCTCTTTTGCTCCAGAGCGTCAGCTGGCCAACAGTATGACCAGCAGCGGCTCTCTTCCTCCCAGTGTCAGCGGGATCAGTAAGGAGCTGGCAGAGGTGCGCCACCTTGTTCAGTTTCCTGAGGAGATCGCCTGCATTCTCACTGAGCAAGAGCAGCAGCTTTACCAACGGGTGGGAGGACACACACGCAAACACACATCTGAAGAATATTTATTTTTCTTTCTATTAAACTACTGAATAGATATTGGATGGAAAAAAATATGAGAATTTTAATTCACTTGTCCGTTTTGCCCTGAAGGTCTTTCCTTTGGACTACCTCTGTTTCCTCACTCGAGACTTGGGCAGTCCCGAGTGTCAAACCAAACGCCACCCGAACCTCAAGGCCTCACTATCAGCACCCGCCATGCCTACCCAGAGTGCTCAGCGAAGTAACGCTGTGGAAGACCTGGTGGCGCGCTTCAATGAGGTGAGGAGTCTGCTTATATGAAATGTGTGTGTGTTCAGGATTATCATAATTTATTTTTCTGTTTCATTTTTCTCTCTTACACAAACACATTTGATTATCAAAATGGTTGCAGAAAAATAATTTTCAGACAACGGACTCATTTTTATTCCTCTATGTCAGTGATTATTATGGTTGGATTGTCCATCCGTCTGTTTCATTCTAATAAACAGGATATTTCAAGAGCACCTTGAGGAATTTCTTCAATTTTAGCAAAAATGTTCACTTGGACTCAATGATGAATTGCTCAGATTTTGGTGGTCATAGATCAAAGGTCAAGGTCACTGTGAGTTGTCTTTCTCAATCTTGTGTACACAATATCTCAAGAACAACTTTAGGGAATTTTTTTTTAAATTTTGCACACTTGGACTCAAGAATACTGATTAGAATTTGGTGATCGAAGGTCAATTCTACTTTCAGCTTTAATTTAAACCTAACAGCCTCATGAATTTCCCTTTTTTGTTCATAACCAGTAAAGGTTTGTAAGGCTGTGATTCAACCTTGCACAATCAGCTTCTATCTTACAAGCTCAGTTTTTACTACGGGGTTTAAGTTTGGATGAGATCACTATGTGGAATAGTTTAATGATCCAACTGAACAAACCCTAAAATAGATGTTATTCATGCTTAAAGAGAGTACTTCTTAAATTGGGGAAATGTAAAAAGAAAACAGTGCTCACCTTTAGTGATCTCCGCTTAGTAATGACGTCATCAGAGACAGTGAAAATGCATGCACTGCAATTTGACATGAATGTGACAGCCTGAAGGAATAGCAGACCAGTAATTTTGTTTTCCCTCAGTTGTATTTGCGTTGTGGTATTTGCCGTGAGAGTCGTACCAACTTATCAGCTCTTGACTGATGCACACGCTTGCAGTGGTGTAAGTTGGCTGACTCTTCCAGGCCTTGTGTCTTTTATGGTGAGTGACTTCGAGAATAAACAATCACAACACTGCACTGCTGAGACAGAGAATGTGAGAGAGGGAGAGACTGATTGGAAATGATGATGTCATCTTTAAGTTACATGCCTCTCACATCAGCTGGTTTTCATTTAAGTCAGCGAGAAGAGACACACACACACAAGACAATTAAATGTGCGTTGTGGCCATATATGGGCACAGTGAAACAAGAGTCAAATGACAACTGTGATTCTCCTCGTGAAGACACAGATGATTGTGAAATTGTGAAAGAAGAAGATGAGATACAATCGGAGTATTCTGTCTCAGCATTGACTATATATCATAGTTTGGATAAACTTTTCTCAGTGACTGTGGACAGTTTTATGTCAAAGGATATTATGAAGTAATTATTTATTCCAAGGTACATTACAGGGAGTTAATTTCTACTTTTATTAACACCTCCAACAAACTATTATTCCTGGGCGCCCGGTTTGCTCACCCCATGCAGTGCTTGCCATAGTGGCTGAGTTCTTGTTATAGCAGCCTGGGTATGAGTCTAGCCAAGTGCCCTTTGCTGCAGCCCCCCCTCTCTCTGTCCCTCTCTCATACCTCTTTGTCACTATCAATAAAGCATGAAAAACGTCCTCCCAAAATCCTAAAAAAAACCCCAACAAAAAACATTTTTCATCTATTTTTGTAAATTGAAAAAATATTTGGGTATTGGCCTTTTGGATCAAAAACAAGACATTTAAGATGCCACTAAGGGCTCTTAAAGTTGTGGAGTTATTTTTTGCCTCTCACTAATGATATACAAGGCATTCATATAATCTTTTTACCAGAGATTGATTTATTAATATGTGGTACCTGAGTCTTGCATTGCACTGTTTTGATTTTGTTTCTCAACCACTGATTTGAAATTTTCTTCCGAGCTGTATTTCTTTTTTTCTCACATTTTTTTTCTGTGTGTTTTGTGATTTTTAAGTGTACAGCACTTTGTAACGTTGGTTTTGATAAGTGCTATATAAATAAACTTTGTTTTTATTAGACTAAACATTTAATTGATTGATTGAGAAAATAATCTGTATGTTAATTGGAAATGAAAAAAGTCTAGTTTCAGCCCTAGTAACATTACCTTGTTCTTTATTTTTTTTCTCCACTACTTAATTCCAGTATCCTGGTGTGCACTGGAGTTCCGATTGTTGGTTTATGCCCTACCAGGTTTTGGTCTCAAATAGAAAATCTCCAAGTATGGATATTTTCAAAAATAAGCTATGTTCCAAAAAAGAGAAATTGTCTACTGGAGAACTGGACAGGATCCACTGTTTTGGAGATATTACATTATGAGCTTGGGGTCTGATTTCTTTCCTCATGCTTGACAGACAACATTTTGTAAATTTAAATGAAATTTTCCCGAAAGTATCCCCATGGTTTTGATCCTGTTCATTTTCAAGCCATGTATGGGAGTGAGAGATCACGCCATTAAAGAGGAAGGGTGAGAAGTTTGGGCCTCTTCGTGTCTGTAGTGTAGCTGGAGTATTTAGCTCTGAGAGGACGAGTGTGTGCTCTTGCGTTGACTTTGTCATAGTTCTCTGTCAACCTTGGTTATGTAATTTATGTATCAAGGAGAAACTGACCCTCATAGTTCAACCAATAACAGGCGCACAGATGGAGACAGACAGACGGACAGACAGATGGACACATACACAAACATCAAAGGGGGGATCAGTTTGTACCTCGCTCCAGTTCTGTGTGTGTGTGTGTGTGTGTTTGAAATATGTTAAGCTGCTATTGATAACACCAATGCTATGAATGTAAGGGAGGCTGTTGTTTGAGGAAACGATTTGCACGGCTTTCCTCTGTCTCGCTGTACTGTCTGTTCTTGTCTCTTGTTTGCTTTTTTCTGCTGTTCTCTGCCTTCACACGCTCTCTCTCTCACTCTCTATGTATATATAGTATCTCTTCATATCCTGTCTATTATCTCTATTACGCAACACCAAGTACACACTTTTGCTATCTGGAATATCAGTAGAGATGCCAACTCTGTAAAATGCCTTGATCTGTGGCGGATCAAAAAGCCACTTTGCAGCCGTTCAGAATGGTTTAGATGGCGACTGTAATTCAACCCAGATGCTGACATTGCTATGTCATAATGCTAGAAGTGACTGATAGCAGATTTTCACGCAAGGCATGCACATCCTGGTTCGCGTGTAGCAGGGGAGTAACAGATAAGCGACTGTAAAGCAGCAGGGCTGTTTGTCAGTAAGTCATATACAGTAGATTTTCAGCACAATTGAAGTATAATAAAGAAAGATGCTGCATCCTCGCCAGCTTCAGCAGTGATTTTCGGTTTGTGACACTCAGATAGATGGAATTTTTATCATCTGCATTTCCATTATGAAAAGTCAAAGTCCCTCTCCAGACATGTTTTAAAGTACTTTAAAATACTCTGCTATTTTTTAATATTCACTTATTTTCTTATTATTTTTTTTAACCTTTTTTTGTAAAATCTAATGAAAAAAACATCAGATTTTTTTTTTTTTTTTAACTGACAATATTTCAATACTTTTATCAGTTATTATGTTTTTTTACTTATAATTTTTTAGCTTTAGCTAGCCATAAAATGTTTTCAACGACAAGAATAAACTTTAAACCACAATTACATTTTGGTACCATTCATCTGCATTATTCAGTTTGTAGTATTTGAAGGAACAGTGATGCAACTTTTACTAAAGTTACATCTTTCCTGTTTCTTAGAATAAATAAATAAGGAATAATTTGAATAAATAAGGATGTTAACTGTCTGAGGATGGTGCATTGCATTTTCACAGTAACCCTTCTAAAACTCAACCCTCCTCATGCCCTGCTCCTGTCACACAGGAATGTATCAAGTGTTGTGCTTTCACTCATATTTCAAAAGAGAGAAATATGTGACACTTAGCAACCATAACACTATTACACAGTAAGTGAATTTGAAATTATGACAACCAGATTTTTCTGAGTGTGACAAATGTAGCATTTTTATCAAAGACCGTAGGTTACATGTTAAAGGAGTGAGTTATGTGTGTGTAGGAGCTCTTATCTAAGCTGTCTGTGTATACTCAGTGTTAAACTTTATACAGTATGTGCCTGAGGTTGATATGTGAGTATCCTCATAGCTCTTCTGTGTTAAAGTGTCTGCATTTTCTACATGAGCAGCAGGTTTTGGTTGCATGTGTTATGTATGATTTCTGTAATGACATGGGACGAAAAATACTTTTACCAGTGTTTCACAACATGAAACCAAAACTCTTCATGTGAAACTGAGTACTTTGTTACATGTTTTTCAGTGTGTGTCTGTATTTAGTCACTGTGAAGTCAGCCTGTGGTGGGCTTTACAGATCCTTACATAACCCAGTAATAGATCTCTGGGCCAGGGGGATGTTTTTACCGCCTGCAAGGGGGTTAGGGAGTTTTAGTGTGTGTGCTTTTATGTGTGTGTGTGTGTAGGTGTGTGTCTGTGTGTGTGTATGAATACATTCATGAGGCTTTAACACATAGAGACAGACACTAGAGAGCAAGAAGCAGCCAGATTGAAATCGGATATATTCCTGTATTGTGTGTGCGTGTGTGTGTGTGTGTGTGCGTGCATATGCGTGCGTGTGTGTGTCAGTCGCAGAGAATGTGAAAGGAAGCTGACCCTGATACATATCTGGTTCTTCGTCTTTTTGCGCATGCTGGAGGGCAGTTAGCACAGACACAGAGGGCAGCTGATTCATATCTTGTGCGTGCGTGCGTGCGTGCGTGCGTGCGTGCGTGCGTGCGTGCGTGGTAGTGTGTGACCAGCTGGCATGGTTCTGCACATACATTACCACTTTAGACACGGCTTGCCATACCAGACTTTAAGAGAGATAACACAAGTAAGACCACACACACAATAAAGAGTTTCATCTGACCGTCACTTGGCTCCGGACCTTGTCTCCTGTTTGCTGGGTTTTAACGCACCAAGTAAACGCCTTGTAATAACACACTAACACACTTACAAGTTGTCCTTGGCACATGAAGTTAACCTTTGTGTAGATTTTCCATTGAGAGATGTCTGCAGTTATATGTGTATATAAATATGAAAACATGCATCATAGACAGATATCTTATCACAACAGAGGGCTCCTTTTTCTTTTTTGACTAAACATATAATCACAAGTAATTTAATTCTAAAAAAATGAAAATC
The DNA here is from genome assembly GCF_008729295.1 of Plectropomus leopardus. Taxonomy (NCBI): domain Eukaryota; kingdom Metazoa; phylum Chordata; class Actinopteri; order Perciformes; family Serranidae; genus Plectropomus; species Plectropomus leopardus. Next base: position 13,977,125 of record NC_056481.1, read on the forward strand.
TAGAAATATAATACAGACTTTTGTTTGTCTGTGTTTAATGAATAGTGAAGTCTTAACTCTGCTGAGTTCTGGGGCGATAACGCTGGCCTTTAAGAGTATAAAGGTCATTCTTCAGCTATGTTATCTTGTAGAGAATTTGAAACATATTTAGAGAAATGTTTTGATACAATATTTGCAGTCAAATAACAATGGTATTGACATTTCTATTACCATGTCTTTTCCATCACAATAGACAAAGTGATGGAAATTACATTTTTTAAAGGGAAAATAATTATACTCGTTAGGTGCGAGGCAATCAAAAAACCAAAGTGTGTCCAAAATCTGGCTTAAGGACAAAGGCAATAATTGAAAAAAAAACCAAAAAAAAAAAACGTGCAGTTGAACAATCATAAATAACTTTATATCATCTTTGATGTGATAGTAAATATTAGAAATAATGCGTAAAACTCTTTATCAACAGGTGAGTTCATGGGTGACGTGGCTGGTCCTGACAGCAGGGTCCATGGAGGAGAAGAGAGAAGTTTTCTCCTACCTGGTCCATGTCGCCAAATGCTGTTGGAACATGGGAAACTACAATGGCGTTATGGAGTTCCTGGCTGGACTCAGGTGTTTAATTTATACTTACATAACTGTATGTATGTAGAGATGCATGTAATTCATTTTCTCCTTTTTCATCATCATTTTTTTGTTTTGAAAAAAAAAAAAAGGCCTGCTGAAACTCACAAAACATCCCATTCCACCAACTGATATTTGAGTTTTACTTTGTCCTCCAGGTCCCGTAAGGTGCTGAAGATGTGGCAGTTCATGGACCAGTCAGACATTGAGACCATGAGAAGCCTAAAGGACGCCATGGCTCAGCATGAGTCTTCCTCTGAGTATAGGAAGCTTGTGACCAGAGCACTCAATATCCCAGGATGCAAGGTAGGTTGTAGTTTGCTTGATTTCTTACTTATCTGACCAGAGTGATATAGTAAAAGCTATAATGGGATGTGTTTTTCTCTGTCCTGTCCCTACACCAAAGGTGGTGCCATTCTGTGGGGTTTTTCTGAAGGAGCTGAGCGACGCGTTGGATGGGACAGCAAGCATCATCAGCCTTAAACCACCTGCAGATAATCCAGAGGACTCAATAGAGGTACAATAAACATTTAGAAACGTGCAAACATATGCACATCTCATATAACTGACTCAAGCAGTAACACTCAGACATCATATAAATATATTCATCTTGCTCTGTTTATCGTCCTCTCTGTAGTTTGTGTCCGACTACAGTGGCCAGCACAACTTCATGTCGCGGTCTGGTCCAGATGGACTACACGTCCCAGACAAAGAAGCTACTGTTAGCAACATCCTCCAGATTATCAGGTACACTACATCCTTTGAAAAGGTCAACTATGGAGTGACACTGTTTGACACACAACAAGTGTGTCTCTTCTTCACTTTGCACTGTTTGTTTCTTGTGCTTGCTGTTTTGCTGTTTTGCTTCTTCTCTTCTCAGATTTTCTTTCACTTGACTCTCGTCTGATTTTCCTCTTTCTGCTCTTCAGATCTTGTAATCGTAGTTTAGAGGCAGAGGATCCTGATGAGGCGTCCACTAGTCCCTCTTCTACTGGGCCATCCCCTGCATCAAGAAACAACTCCTTCAGAGACCGCTGCCGCAATCAGTCAGTATCCCTTTTCCCCTTGTTTACGTTTTGTTTACCCCACAGATAGAGTTCCTGCATTGAGTAGCATTAGGTACAACAGAACAACTCTGGAGCTCCTGAAAAATAAGTGTCTTGCTTTAGGACACTTTAGAAGGGTGAATGTCTTCTATAACAGGATCTTAAATCCATCCAGCTGAAGGACGATCTGTGGGGAGTGTTACATAAGTTGTGAAGCTTGTGAGACACACAGTCCAGCATCAAATGGCACATAACATATGACCCAGTCCATCAAGACATCTGGACATCGTGTTCAGTTGATTGCATGCTGCATTTTTTGAAAACTATTTATTTAATTTTTCCTTTTTGAGAGAGCAAAACATTTCCAACACAGAACCTCAGAGACAAAAAAGGGGGGCACTGCAGTGGTTTTCACTGGTGTTAAACTCTGTTTCTTCATTTGGTGCTTTAAAGAATATTTCAACCCAAATATTTAATCTTTAGTAACTATACCCTGTCTCAGTTTGAATATCAGTAAAATAGACACCTTATTCCTTCATCTTAAGACAGCCTTTTACATTTTTTGATAAATAACACCTAAATCAAAAATTCCAGCATGCTATTTCTATGGCCAAGAAAAAAATAATCGATATATAGTACGATATCAGTTGGACCAACATGTTTACATGTATTTTAAAGTCCAGTTTTAGTTGAACTAAAACAATAATTTGGCCTTATCTAACGTCATGTGAATGCACTTTCATTTAAAACATCTCTCCCAATTTATTGTCTATGGAGCAGCTCCACACTTTATAACTATGACATTACAGATTAGATTTTTAGCACCCTAGTTTTTGGATTTGAGTGAGGGTTGTAAATGTTTACCAATAATTTTGGAGTGTCTTAGACCATAGGAATAACATGTTGGAAATTTAAGGCAAACTGGAGAGATTCTATTGTTTTCACTGTGAATCTTTCTCCAAAAGGTCTGTTTTCAAAATGGAGCTCTTTGTTTTGCTGTTCCTTCACAAATAATGTCTTATAGACAAAGTGAAATAAAATGGTCTGAACACTGCCATGCTGTGAATGATTGGTATGAAAAAAATGATTACTTAAACATTACGATACAGATGCAATAGTTTCCTTTGATAGGAGCATATAGTGTGTACTATATATTAAAATTATACATGGATAGTTTGCATTTACAGCAACAATTCTGAGGCTCAATGAACCAAACATTTTACTGTAAATCATAGTGTCATGGCTTTTTCCAAATTTCTTTCCCAGCATCATTGTCCTTTATAAACACCGGCACAAGATAATGGGGTTTTGAAGGAAGACATTTGCAGATTGTTATTGAGACGAGGTGATGTTCACGTAAACTCCTGTGTCACAGAGATAAAAGATAACAGGTTAGTTTCCCTTTGGGACAGGAAGGAACAGACCTCTGGTACTTTTCAGCACGCTGGTGGCAGGTAGCTAATGGCACAGGCTGGAATTTGTTGTTAGAAAACGTATTATATTTCAAGCCTGAGCTGTGGTGTTTGTCCTAAAAAGACCTGGATTATCTTCTCTGTGTTTCTGGACACTTTTCTTTGACTCTGAGTTATTATTTCACCTTAGAGCTCAAGATAACAACTCTTATTTCATTTTGGCTCAAGGTACAGTGTTCATTTGTCTGTACTGGGATGCAGATAAATATTATCCTTCTTACCCAAAGAGGTTTAAGAATTCTTTTCCCGTGTTCCTGACCTTTCCTACTTTTTGCTGTTTTTCTTTTCACTGAAATCTCTGTCCACTCTTTATTTGTCTCATGCTTCCTTTCCTCCTTCTTTGTCCCCTTCTCCCTTTCTAGCTCGCATTCATTTAGGCAAGCACCAGAGTCAAACCGTGTCTTGTAAGTGGTCATTACAGTGTCAGGAGTTTGATTATTGCAGACTAACACAAGGTTTAGGTTTCAGTTTCAGAAGCTCGTTTATTAGTCAAGGAATGTGCAATAACAAAAGCATGAAGCTTTTTTTTTGCTTGTTAAACCAATACCCACATTACAGAGCACATTTTTGTGTCTTACTGTAGATTCAGGTCATTTTTTACTTTTGACTGGGCGTCTCCTAAATAACTGCTTTACCCCATTTGCTGCAGAAATTAAATGTTGAAAATGATTTACAGAGTCTTGTGTAAATCAGTACACTAAAACTTGGAAATTCAGATATTAAATTTAGTTTAAAAACATTTTTCCTGATCCAGCACTGCATCTCTGTGACTTTGCATCTTTAGATTCATGGTGGGGGATTTGTCGGATTCAGAGGGCGACTTGTCGTCTGAGCCGGTGGTGAAAGAAGTGGAGTTTCAGGGGACTGAAGAAACACACAGAGCTTTCAGCCATGGCACTGAGCTCATTCCCTGGTAAGAAACACACACATACAGTATATACACAAACACACACACAAACACAGACACAGACACAGATGGCTCAGCAGACACTTTACTTCCAACTTTTTGTTTTTTTGTTTTTTTTTTCAGGTACGTGTTGTCTCTTCAACCAGACATTCACCAGTTTCTGCTGCAGGGGGCCACAGTCATTCACTATGACCAGGACAGCCACCTCACAGCTCGCTGTCTGCTGCGACTGCAACCTGACAACACAACACTGACCTGGGGTAAACTTTGACAGAGAGTCTCGTTATAATACACAATTCATATAATTTTCAGCAGTAAGACAGTTCACCATCATTCTTTTGAAAGGATTATGTAGAAGAAGTTAGTGCTCAGGTGAATGTGTTAAAATGAACTTGAATGACCTGCTTTGTCATCAGTACAATTTAAGATGAGTGTGTTTATATCTCAGGGAGACAAGCCCCATTTCCTCTCTCATAATTACACTTTAAACAAATGGATACCAGGCATCCATCATATTAAAAAAACTATTTCCTGTGTCATTATTATGTTTCAAACATAATTTAAATGTGTTTATCCACAGAAGGTAAGCACAATGTCTTTTGTAGCGTATACAGTTTAAGCTGGTTGTAAATGTTGCTCAATTTCCTTGTCCTTTACTTCATTTCAAACATATCGTAAATGTGCTGATTTATGGCAGGTAAGCCTCAGAGCGGAGGGGCTTCCTCCACCGATCAGCCACTGGGATTAGGACAGATGGTGGTAGCGGGACTAGCAGAGGGCCTTTTGGACCTGGCAGTGGTAAAGGTTTGTTGAAAAAAATGAAGCTATATTAATTTAGTATTTACATTGTGGAAATTTTCATCTTAAGTCTCGCATCTAATATATTGTATTTTTATTTTATTTTTCTTAATAAAATAAATAAATAATACCTTATTAAAAATATGGTCATTTAAGTCTCACAACTATCAAACTTGTATTGGCTGACAGTTGATTTATCTTGTCGGATTAGTAATCGTTTTTTTTGTTTGAATAGAATTTGACAGTCATGATTATAGTAACCATAATACTGTGTTTATTTGATTGTACAGGCGGTGTTCCTGGGTCATCAAGGAGTGGATGTTCATGCTGTATGTTTGCAGAACAAGCTGAGTCAGCTGACAGTGGAGGAGAACGGTCTCAGCCTCCTCTATGGTCTCAGTACCACCGACAACAGGTCAGTGCTTTGCCTTGAAATCCACGTTTTGAACAGCAGTACATTGTTATACTGGTACATTGGCAAAACACCTCTTTGTTTACTAAATATTTCAACTAATCTCCAGACTCCTGCACTTTGTGGCCCCAAACCACACAGCTCGGATGCTCCATAAGGGCCTGTCAGAGTTGGTGAATGCAACAAGAAAATTAAAGAAGTTTCCTGACCAAAGGCTGCAGTGGCTGAGGAGGCAGTATGTCAGCTTGTATCAGGTAAAATCTGGACAGGATGATCTTTCAATGACAATAATTTTCTAGTATTATTAAGTATTATTGATGTATCTTTAAACTTGAATTGCCATGTATCAGCTACTAAAATAAAAGCTTTTCAGGTTTATTATTTCTCTTTTCTTCCCCCATTTCTCTTTGTCTGATAGCTCTAACGTTCACACATTCCCTAAAACATTTTGAAAAGGCCTTAATTCTCCAAGGAGTGAGAGGAAAACTGAGGATCATGCCATTTGAAATTGTGCCATTAGTGTATTATTTTGAGAATGTTTCATTTTGGTCATTAAACTGTCTACAGCACACAAAGAATTATATCTTTGATTCTTAGATAAAAGGGAGATTTTGTATGTTTGCCTTTAAAATAAAGGACCTTGTCTATCTAACCTTTGGATGCCTGCTTCCTTCCTGTCTCTCAAATCCTCTGTGTCTGTGTGCCTGTCTCTGTTAGGAGGATGGCAGGTACGAAGGCCCTACACTAGCTAATGCCATTGAGCTGTTCGGTGGGCGGAGGTGGAACATGGGTACAGGTGGAGTAGAGAAACCTGCTGCCCAGAAAAACAGCCCTCTGGGCATCGAGAAGAGCAAGAAGAAGAAGAAGGTCCTTGTCAGGGTCAGTACATGAAAAAGTTAATTGTGCCTTTTACACTACATTGAGGTCTTAAGACTATTGTTGATAATGAATTAAGAGGGAAAATGTCTTTAGGTAGACTTGTGATCCTTTATTAACAGTATACCTAAGGTCAAACCGCTCCACTGTTTTTTGTATGTTGCAGTGCTTAACAATAGACTAGATTTCTACTGTTAGACCACTGGTTTGACATGTCAAGAGGCTTTACAGAGCTCCTTGTTTTCATCTGTTTTCTCTAATAATACAACTGTTAAGTCCATGTCCCTTACACATATGTCAAGCCTCTGGTCCATTTCACACTTCAGTCTTGAGTAAAGTATACTCCTTATTATGCCTCATTTAAATGCCCTTATTTTTAACATAGCGTGTGTGTTTACATGCCCAACACAGGGAGACAGTGGGGATGCCACAGATGATGAGATGGTTTCCAGGAAAACACGAAGTTGTAAGGAGGGGCTGTATCGAAACGGACCAGAGTCTGATAGCATCGACCAAGAAGATCCAGGTGATATTTAATGGAGCTATTAAGAATAAAAGTTCAGCAAATGTATGCCAAATGAGGATGCAGCTAGAATATTGCTACCACAAATACCAACAAAACCTAGGCCAGACATTTGAAGAATAAAACAATCTAAAAAGGACATTGAGATCTTAACAGATATTTGTATGGTGCTTTATTAGTCTGTATGATATTTTTTCAACCTCACTTCTCTTTGACCCCACAGAGGACAGCTTCCCTGGACCATTCTCCCTCTCATCCAGTCGAAGTCCTGGATTGCTAGCCTCTTCCTCCTCCTCTTCCTCTTCCTCCAGCATGGTGGGGTCCAACCATTCCCGCCCGCAGTCTTCTCCGATCCTCTCGGGAACTGCCAAGTCACAGCCCGGGTATGTACCGTACTGTATACACAGACTGGAGGTATAAAAGTCTTAGTTTGTCATTCAGATAAAGACATTTTGTCTCTTCTCTGTGGGCTGTAGGGCGTGGAGCAGCAGGTCATGGCACGGTCGAGGTAAAGGCTGTCTCAAAGGCTTTCAGAATCTCATGATTTCTGACAGCACAATGAGCTTCATCGAGTTTGTCGAGCTCTTCAAGTCATTCAGGTAGATCCTAGGTCCTGTTCATATAAATCAATATATATATCAATATATCTCAATATATATATATATATATATATATATATATATATATATATATATATATATAAGCTTGGCATGCCTAATATACTTCTAATGTACTTCTGTTTTATCTAAAAATGTGGATTTTTAGATAAAACAAAAATACGATATTATACATACTACAAAAAAAACTACATTCAGTATGTATACAGAGCATTTTCTGTTCATTTTACCATCTCACTCCCTCTTTTTATACAATGATTGTGTTCTTATCAAATGCAGTCAAAGACTGCATGATAAAACAAATTCAACAAATGCTTCTCAAGGTTATCATGGCGGGGCTATTTTCCAGGGAGTCTTGTCTGTAAAATATTTAGTTTCTATAATATTTTCCCTGTCAAATCAAAGGAAACAATGTTTTGCCTCGATAAGCAGTGGATTATTCTCATACCAGCCCTCCTACATTTCTTAGATTGCAGTTCATCCTCTCATCTGCTGCCCAGCAGCTTCCCTTTAAATTCCAAAGCCACGCAGTCATAAAGCCATGAAGTGAAAAGACAGTACTTCAGCAGATCAGCCTCTTAAAAAACATGCCTATTTTTTAGATGTCTGAATATGGTTTGTCCAGAGGCTAATTGACTTCTTACATCAGTTTGTTATTAAAAACATTGAGGAGAAAAGAGAAGATGAGGTTGAAACAACAATAGAGGATAAAATGGGACTTTTCATTTGGCCTTTAAATGAAATGTAAATGCAGAAGAATCTATTTAAAATTGGGCAAAATGATCCAGAATTCAGGCTGTCTTAAGTGCAAAAAACTTCAATCAGGTTTTTAGAAAACTATTTTGTCTCCTGATCGAGCACAATGCCACTGAACGTTTGTGTCTGAGGTGTAATATTTGAATAAAAATAAAGTGAACTGCTTGTCAGTCAAAGGTGGGTATAATGAGACTTACTTGTGCTTTGTGTTATTTTCTCCACAGTATCCGAAGCAGGAAGGACCTAAAGGAGCTGTTCGACACCTTTGCTGTCCCCTGCAGTCGTTCAAGTCCAGAGTCTGCTCCTCTCTATACCAACCTCAGCATAGATGACAAAGACACGGGGCTACAGCCAGACCTTGGTATAAGAATACACAGTTACATTTATTTATATGTTTTCAGTAGTCACACAAGCACCAAATTGTTTCTTGTCTCTTTCTTTTTCTTCTGTACTGCTGCTTAATCTCTTTGTCTCCTCTTCAGACTTACTAACCCGCAACGGTTCCGATCTTGGCCTGTTTATCCGGACGAGGCAGCAGATGTCTGACAACCAGAGGCAGATCTCAGACGCCATTGCTGCAGCCAGCATCGTGACCAACGGGACCGGAGTGGAGAACGCCTCACTAGGTGTACTGGGTCTGGCTATCCCTCAGCTCAATGACTTCCTAGTGAACTGTCAGAGAGAGCACCTGAGCTATGATGAGATCCTCAGCATTATACAGGTAGAGTCTGCGAGGACTATCTGAACAAATGCAAGGACAGCACAGAGAGAAGGATAAGAAAACGCCTGATGTAGATTTGTGAATATGATTAGATGAATGGATAGAATGAGGTTGAAAGAAACCTCAGATACAAGGAAGGAAAAGGGATTATAGATCGATAAAGGTAATTAATGGTTTTATTCTTTCCTCTTGCAGAAATTTGAGCCCTCATCAAGCATGAGACAGATGGGTTGGATGTCGTTTGAAGGCTTTGCAAGGTATAGAAAAAAAAATTGCAAATCAATGTTGGCACACACAACACAATCACAGCATAAACTGAATTAAAAACCCACATCAATAAAAAATGACATTATCTTTTGTATTGTATTGTATTATATATCATTAAACAATGGGAGTTAACATTTATATTTTAAATTTATGTTTTGATAAACATCCTAGTAATTGCTCGTTAATTAAATCAGTGCAACAGCATCATATATTGTTAGCTAACCGTCCCTGTCTTAATACCAGGTTCCTGATGGATAAGGAGAACTTTGCTTCTCGTAATGAAGAATCCCAGATAAATCCAGAGGAGCTGCAGTACCCTCTGTCCTACTACTATATTGAGTCTTCTCATAACACCTATCTGACTGGACACCAGCTCAAAGGAGAGTCCTCTGTTGAACTGTACAGTCAGGTAAGTGAGCCTTTCTTCAGTTTGGAAAGTATCTTAATGTTCTTCTGGATCCATAAATCTTATTGTACATTTTCTGTATTCAGTCTAGAGTTGGGTACAGTGTACATTTGAACTGGTCACAGTACCTGGAATTTGGAACCTGTAATACCGATGTTACTTTTTTACAATACTTAACAGTCTCTGTAATAACAAAAATGTAACCTCAGTTGTAAAAAAAAAAAAAAGTCAAAACTTTCAGCTGTTGGGCAAAAGTGAAGGGAGAGTTTGTGACATTATAAGCCACCTAGGTTCTAAGATGTAGAAAAAGAAATTTGCTCAGTGCCTTTTTATCATTTTTTATCATTTTATCATCAACCTATTATCAAAAAAAAGACTTGAAGTGTTATTAGATGCATCAGGTTGCAGTTATGCTTGTGAGATGCAGTTAAGATGTGAGCCTGCGTGGAGACGCATGGTGCGCCACGTTCTGGCTGCCTCTTGGTTTTTGTTTTTTCTATTCTTTTCTGGATTAGCTTCAATTTGGCACAGATGATCTGCCGTAAATTGATACTTGGTAGTGACAATGCAATTTGGTTGGTATCCTTAAAACACAGGTTTGTTACCCAACCCTATTTGTGTCAGATCACTGATGGTCATTTTTTCTCCAGGTGCTGCTGCAAGGCTGTAGGAGTGTCGAGTTGGACTGCTGGGATGGAGATGATGGCATGCCAGTTATTTATCATGGACACACGCTCACCACTAAGATACCCTTCAAGGTAAGAATTGCATATGAATAATTAAATTCGGAAAAGAGATGTGAATTGATTGAATAAAAGAATCAATCACTGGCTCCTCTTACTTTCCACTATTCGGTGAAAGTATCCGGAGCCATATCGCCAAACAAAATTGCACTGCTGTATGTTGCTCTTGAGGGCAATATCAATATTATTTATTTTTATGTAAAAGAAGTTCGATTAGTGCAAGCCCTCAAACAGCTTGTGCTTTATAATGGCTCTGCACCAGCGATAGCCGATGCCAGAGGCATTGCATTTTTGTGCTGTCCGTCCATGTGTCCCATTATTGTGAATGAAATATCTCAAGAACACAGGGAATTTCTTTAAATTTGGCACAAACACCCACTTGGACTCAACAATGAACTGATTAGATATTGGTGGTCATGGGTCAAAGGTCAAGGTCACTGTGATCTTGTCTTTCTCATTCTTGTGAATACAATATTTCAAGAGTACTTTGGCTTTTTTTTTTTTTAAATTTGCCACAAATGTTCACTGGTGCTCGATGAACTGATTCGATTTTTGTGGTCAAAGGTCATGGTCAATATGACCATCTGTATCCTTATTGTTAAGGTCATTGCATCCTCATAAAACATGTTTTTGGCCAAAGCTCAAGAATTCCTGCATTCATTATGACAACATTTCAGATAAACGTCTATATCGAAAAGTCAAAGGTCAATGTCACTGCGACATCATAATGTTCTGCAAAACACTTCTCTGGCCATTGTGCAACATCATATCTCAGAAAGAGAAGGGGAGACATTTGGTCAGACACTGAACTGATGACTTTAATCTTGGGTGCCCACCTTTGTGCTTATATAACTGTGTTTTTTTATATATCTTCTGTGATGCTGGGGCAAAGATGTGTGTGAAGCATCTGTTTCCAACAGACGTGGATGTAAGAGAAACTTGAGTGGCGCACGGTGGCATACAACCACAAAGCGATAATACTAATTTGATAATGTTCTTAAGGGTTGTTTTAATAAATTCCATTAGTATTTGTTTCTATAGAGTTTCTTTTATTGCCTTATACTTGACATTGAGTACTATTTCTGAGAATTCTGTTTTTAAGAATTAAATTTCTCCCATCATCCTCCAGGATGTGGTGGAAGCAGTTAACCGGTCCGCATTTGTCAATTCGGACATGCCGGTCATCCTGTCCATAGAGAACCACTGCTCCCTTCCTCAGCAACGCAAGATGGCTGAAATCTTCAAGGTATGACAGTCACATTCTTTAAACTTATGTCTAAAGTTTAGACTCTGCATTAATATACTAGAAATTAATTCCCATATCACTGTCTATAGTTTTGTGTGATTTCCATCGATGGTTACTTTTTTTCAGATTCTTTTTTCAAATTCTGATTTGTGGGAGTCATTGCTGTGTGTAAAAGATGTTACCAATGAGAAAACATTTTTTAGTCATATCACATATTCCATGGTGCTACCTTCTTGTGCACTTTGAAGGATGGATTAATCTGCATTCTTTTCTGGGGAACTATTCTTTGACAAAAAACTTAATTTTAGTGACTGGTACAACCTCACTCTTTCAGGTGGGATTGTTTTCCTTGGTGAGACTTGTTTTAACAAAAATAAAAATCAACTCTATCCTTTCAAAGATTTTCTCAGCTGCTGTGGGCATTCAAACTGGCAGACTTCCATACAGAGGCTTGCTTTTCTAATCTTCAGGCTATTTTTTCTTTTTTTTAAGTTGTATACTCAAGGCCCCACATATCTGGGCACCACAGAAACATCATGGAATATCATCGTGCTTTCATCTAACAAAACTTCCCAGCATCTTTTCCTCCCTGGAGACTGACTTCTTCAGAGTAGCTTGATAAAAACAAGTCTTTCATGTTGAGACAGCTCTGTGTCTCTGGCCAGTTTACGTCATCATGGGCTTGTTTATTTGCGATGTTGTTTCGTGTTGATAAAAGCACTTTTCCTTTCCTCACTTCACATCACAACCTTGTCTGTACCTCACATAACTGGACATCATATATTGACTGTCTGTCCATCACTTTTGAATATTTCTCTATAAGACGGTGATTGGGGAACGTCTTGTGACACGCTTCCTCTTTGAAAGCGACTTCAGCGACGACCCTCACCTGCCATCACCACTGCAGCTACGGGGGAAGATCCTCCTTAAGAACAAGAAGCTCAAAGCACACCAGGCACCAGTGGACATCCTCAAGCAGAAGGTCAAGAAAAAAGAAAGACATCCTGTCCAAACATTTACATAATTTATACTTAGCAGGTAGCATTAGTGCATTCAATATTTAGCAGTGTTGATTAGAGGGTGGTCACATAAATAATAGATGCTAATGGGCTCAAATGCACACCTTATCACACCATTTTCGCTCAGTTTAACTAGCACCCATGATGTGCTTCAGTATACAGTATACACATCCGCTGCAGATAAGAGCTAGTATATTAGCAGGTAATGGATAGATAAAGAGCATATATTTTTTTAGTTGTTGATTTTTAGCTATTCTGGTTAATGCACTACTTGTCTTAGAGAATATTCGGTTTTTTTTGTTTCTTTTTTTTATTGTTTAAAATTACAACATTACAAGTTTTTGTCTCAAATTTTTGAGTTTGTGTAATTTTCCAGTTTAATTTGATTGTCACCCGCACTTCCCTGGCTCTATATTTTTTTATTTATTGGTCCCAATACGCCATTATTGCAATGCTATGTTTTTGTTTGCTTTTTTGTTAGTTTGTTTTTGTAAACAATATTTTAATCCTTTCACAGGCTCACCAACTGGCCCACATGCAGGCCCAGGCAAGCAATGGCTCACCAGGGGTTACATCGCCTAGCAACCACACCAATGAAGAGGAGGAAGAGGAAGAAGATGAATATGACTACGACTATGAGTCTCTATCAGATGGTAAGGAGAGCTGCATTTAGATTTGTCACCCACTTCAAAATCTCAAAACTAACACAACCTGATTTCCATGGACGTTCAGGCTAAAATACCACTTAAATTATACATAGATTCATATGTTGTAACACTTACACCAGTTTCTGTTCACACTTTTATTCTTTTTTTTAACACTCAAGTCTCTCTCTTTACATTGGTGATCTATTTTCACTCCTTTCCTTTCCTATTTTATCTCACCTGTTTTCCACTTAGCTGATGTCCTCACAGCCTCTACTGCCTCGTATGGCCTGGAAGGTAATTGCACGGCTCTGACGCGCCTCTCTATGTACCAGTGTTTCCATCTAATTTTGTTTTGCTTTAGTAGCTGCTGGCCTCTCTCTGATTCATTTTGCTTATTGTTAATACATTGTTGTATCTAAAAATACTACATTTAAACATGTTTCCTAAAATTGAGTTTTAAGACGAAATTAGCATTCCATGTTGCAGATTTACTTTCTGTGGGTGTCTACCACTGCAGAATAACTACAGAGGAAACACTGGTATGTAGGTGTGCACTGGTGATCTGCAGCGTTGGTGCAGATTCTTGTATGTGCCCGCATATTGTAACAGCTGCTAGCTTTCTGCTTTTGTCAAAGTCAGGTCATGTTCTGCTGCACCAAAGCTATCCAACGTGCAAAGCAAGCAGCATTTCGAATATTGCTAAAGGTCTGTTTATTGGTATTTCAAGTCATACAAGATGCATTTAATCAGAAATACAGTTGGATAAACACCAACCTCTATGTTTGTGCTCCAACAGAGCCCCATCACTATGGTATCATTTTGTTATCAAACACAATCAATGTCAACTACATAAATGTATATAATGAAAAAACCTTTTTAGCTTGAATTTTTCAAGGTTTTAAGTGAAAGATCTGACATTTTCTTATGCACTCAATATATATTTCACTCAAATGTTGGTTGGAAAAGTGCTCACTAACACAGATTTTAACAAATATCTATAGAATATATGTGTTGAGTGCATTAAAAAAGTCTTAGATCTTTCACTTAAACCTATAAAAAATAGGAACAAAAACAAAATATTGTATTGAAATCTTTGCTTGGTTTTAATAAATGCAATTTGACAAAAATCATAAGTGAGACACAAAAAATGATATATATGCATCAGATTAAAGTAAAAAAATACGATTAACAACAACATTTAATGAAAATAAGTCAAAAAAGTTACAAAACCACAAGAATTCAAATTAACTCATGACCGCTTTTATAAGACATCCTGCCAACTTTTCTACTGCAGGTAATAAAATAAGGACAACCTCCTGTGTTCCTCAGCACAGAAGTTAGGACAACTCAAAATTCATAATGCCTTTATCAGACTGCAGTGTTATTCAAGCTCATTTATCGCTGCTAGATTGCTAATAATGAATGGTTTGCAACATCAGGAATGTCTGTTATAATGCACACGAATTTATCATCATTACGGAATTGTAATGTTGCAACTAGCATCCTTTACTCAGAGCTTGCTAAAGCAATTTTACCTGTGACTTTGTTAATATGCAGTCATGTGTATCCATCATCAACAATTATTTAAATTCTAAATCATAGTCTGTCACTGTGTTGTATAACTTTGATTTTTTTTTTATAAGAATAGTAATTTTGATGTGAGCTTGCGTTATGTGTGTCTTTATGACTGGCCTGCTTGTTTGTTTTCATTGTTGTTTTTTTGTTTTGTTTTTTTTTTTACAGTATGTTTTTAACATTGTGCTTTAAGACACAGGCTAACAGTACATCAGCCACAACCTTTGTGAATTATTTCGAAAACTTAGCTGTATAAATGCAGTAAAGACTCAGGGTAGGATGGGACCACACAAGCTACCTCTACACTCTCTCTGAAAGACATGTTATCATGTATGACATAAAAATTAGATATGTAGAAAAAAAACATTTTAGTCAGTTTTAACATGATTTCTCTTTCTCCCACAAACACCTCACTTGCTCCTCCTCTCTCTACTGTATTTGTCTGTGACCTCGCCAGTGGCTGGGCAGGCTCATCAGGGAAACAAAACAAAGCCATCTGGTTTCTCAGGCCCTACGCTGCCCTCGCACTAAACAACAGACCAGGGGAAACTACCCTGTCCCGGTTGCAGTCCCAGCACTGCTCTCTCCCTGCCCTCTGCTCGTCCATGTCGGGAGAACTTACCGGTCAAAGACCTTTCAAAACCATTTGTCTCATCTCAACCTCATAGAGCTCTTACATTTTTATAGTTAATTTTTGTCAGTGAAGTATTAACAATTATTCAGACAGCTTGCAAGATATCCTGACAAATTAAACCACCCGTGGCTGTCTCCATTTGACCCAGCATGCTTGTACTAAACATCCACTAACCCAGTAAATACAAAGAACCCCAAACTGCCAAGTTGCCACCATGTCTTGTTTAACAAACGCACCCTCCAGTGACAGTCTGGCCCGTCTGGCTACTGTCTGCAGGGTGACATTCAGGGTTAACTCTGCTGCCAAACCCTTTTCAAAGGCAGAAATTCCAAATGTCAGGAATTAAACAAGTTTTCTGTGATAAAAAGCTTCTGCATTTTCAAGCTGATACGTTTTTTTCTGCTTTTTTGGCTGAAATGACTGTGTAGGAGGAATGGAAGCAAGGGGAAGAACTCCCTACTGTTGCTCCTGTTTACAATTGACAGACATTGCTTTGAATATCAACGAGGACAGGCCATTCGGGGCCTTTGCTTTGGGCTTTGCAAGAGGTCAGAGATACTGACCATTAACTCCTTTTCTCTTTATAATTACTCTGTAACAATCCCCACCTGCAGTCATCTAAATATAGCAAAAAATAAAACTGGCAAACACCATGGTTAAATGCTGAAACTAATGCAGAAGTAGATTTAAGCTGCAGTAAAAGGGACAGTAAGTCCCAAAATCAAAAACATATTTTTCCTTTTGCCTTTAGTGCCGTCTATCAATCTAGATTTGTTTTGGTGTCAGTTGCCGAGTGATGGAGATATTGGCCGTAGAAATGTCTGCCTTCTCTCTCATATAATGGAATTAGATGATGCTTGGCTTGTGCTGCTCAAATCGCAAAACAAAAAGAATAACTCAACAGCGATGTCTCTTTTGAGAAATCATGACCCAGTTACTCAAGATCATTCACAGACCTTGTTGTGAGCAGTTTCATATAGGAACTATTTTCTTTAAACTGAACTTAACCCGCAAAGTGTATCACCATACTGGTGTTCTACAATCCACCCCACTAAAAGAAAAGGGTATTCAAGAGTTTCACTGAGCCAACAAACATTAATGCTCAGCTGTGAAGGACGCCATTAATGACTGATTTGTGGTGAAGTGTCCCTTTTAGTCTTGTGGCTATTAAATGTGCTTGACTTTATTGAAGTAACAAGAAAAACCCAACTCCTCTTTTTAAATCAAGTCAACATTTGTTTTTACAAAAAGTAAAATTCCCAGATGCTAAATTTACTTCTCATAATGTACAGTATGTCTTACCAGTGATTTAACGTACAGTATATCAACTCGGACCCCACCTCCTACACATTCCTACTCAGCAAATATATTTTGAATCCAGGCTGGAACTTTGCCAGTTTTGCCTCAACTCTCCTGTATCATATGTTGTCTGCAACGCTACAATACACTACACTTTTAAAGATGGGATGCATAAATGAATTTAATTAAGAAATGTCCATGTCCTTTAAGAGAGGTATGTTTGGGAGTGTGCTTTCTTAATCAGCGGGTATCTCAATCTGTTACACTCAACCGTGATGATTGCATTTCTGTCTGTGTAACACAGATTTTTCACTGTTTGCTAATTTGTTAACATAACCCAACTAAATAACTTTTTCAATATGTATACAGTTTAAAATTCAAGCAAATTGAATTTGTGCTGTGTACTTAGCTGTTTGTTTTTGACACTTAATTCACCTACAAAAGTTTGCTGAGGATTTGTGCTCTGCCAGACTCCTGCTGCACACACTACTACACGTATTCACACCTGGGAGCTGCTATAACTCATTGTATTTCCTGAAAAGATAACATCCTGGATGACAAGCCAGAGGGGAAGAGCTCAGCAGACAAAGAGGAGCAACCTGTTGATGAAATACCAAAGAGGATGAAAAAGTCTGATAGCACCACGCAGAGCAAAGGAAAGGTGGGAGAGTATAAAATATTCTCAACAAGACGCCAGTTTCATAGTTTCAGCCTTGGATTCAAGTCAGTGCTATTAAGTCAGATATTTTGTTTTTATTTACCTGACTATTTTTCTGGCAGAAATAAGAAGATGTTAATAAAATAATGTTTAGATTTAAACTTTATTGTCCATGTCCTGTGTCTGCCTTCACCTGTAGGTGTTTGACATGGAACTGGGCGAGGAGTTTTACCTTCCTCAGAACAAGAAGGAGAGTCGACAGATTGCCCAGGAGCTGTCTGACCTCGTCATCTACTGCCAGGCTGTGAAATTCCCCGGTAGAGAATATTTCATCATCTCGTCTTTTTGTCAGAGTTTTTATTTTAACACACATTTCTGCGTGTGTCTATGTTCTCTCCAACACCAATTCAAAGTGATTTATTCTCAGTTCGAAATCTTTTCCCCTTTCTCTTCTTTTACTTTTGACATGCTATCATGTTCAATATCTCCTTTTTTCTGTCTTGTCCCAATCTGATCCACGCCCATGTTATATTTAAGAGGTCAACCCTTTCCCTCTGTTTTTTTTTTTTTTTTTTACATTTTTTCATCGCCAGACATTTAATATCCCAGCGTTATACTCCATTCCTCTCCCACACTGGACACCCACAGAGATGACGAATCTATGTCCCCCCATGGGAGAGATATAGTTACTTCACTATACTGTCAGTCCTAGAGCAGCACAACAAACAGCAGAGTTGTTATACAGTATACAATACATTCATGTTTTTGCTGTGTCCTGGTGACTGAGTATAGTTAGTACCCCAGGTTCAAATTTGTCTGAGGGCCTTTGTCACAATTGTCAAAACTGTAAATGTTAAAATGACAATATGTGTTTAATTTTAGATACATAGCAGTTGACTTTGCTTTCTGTAGCCCCATAAAACCGCTCCTGTTGCCTCTTTATTGGGATCTGTCTCCATTCCATGCTACCATTTATCTCAGATATTTCTTTTAGTCCCTTAAATTATCAACCTCTTATCTCTTCTTTCCTCCCTCAAGTGTCCTCTTCTCTGCTTGTCTTCTCTTTTCTTTACATGACATTTGCCCTCATAAACGTGCCTGTGTTTCCACTGGTATTTTATTTGTGTACTGTTTCCAGGGACCTGAGATCTGAGAAAGAGAAGACGGGGCAAGCGGCCCCTTTCAGACAGACAGCAGACTGGTTGCTGCTGTTTGAACTGGTTGCAGACAGACATGCTCACTCTAAGAACTTGTCTACAGATCATCTTAAAAAATACTCAACATTCAGAAAATTCACGGCACATTTGTCATCTTAAACATACATTTGGAAAGGGGACGGGGATTTGACACCAAGTTAGAAATTACCTGAAATTTACAGTATTTACATTAACAACATTTTTTGCATTAAAAGATCATTAAGGTGGAAACAGACATCTTACAACATCTCAACAACAACATCTTACCCCATGTTGGTTTACAAGTGGTATTATTGTTGCTATTGTGGAGACAACTGGATCACTCTCTGTTTTCTTCAGAGCCTAGCAACTGCTAACAACACAGTTCACACAGCATTTTGTTTTCCACAGTTAATTTGGTTCTTCCACTGAACGCCATTTCTGGCACTGAGGATGGTTACGGCAAAGAACTTCTAATGATTTTCTTTGGTAAATGGGAGATGAGACATATTTTCTGCATCTGTGTCATGTGGGTTTGGCCACTACCCTGTGCCTTTAAGGGACTAGCGTCATGTCCCGCATCTTCTCACACCAGTGGGCGATGTCAGTACAAATAAAAACCAATTCCTTCACCCCGTTGTCACCTAAAAAAATATTGGACCCATTTTTCATAAGCTACATATTTTTAAAATATTTTGACACTAAAATGGCTTTTTTTTTTTTCAAACGCACAAATCCAGATAAAATTAACTCTGTTCAAGACCTGTCTGTCTCTGCAACACACACTTGCAAGATCTCGTAACAACTGCTTTTAGCTTGTGTACTCAGTTGATATTAGATATTAAGCTAGCAGATAGAAACAAGCAGCGAAACACTGGATTTGTATTGTATTTGGTGCTGTTTTTCTTTACAATCTATTTTATTTATCCACAGTCCACTTGAAATTTCTTATCTTCTGTTATAGACAATCTTTGTCAATAGCTACTGACCCAAGAGTGCTATCCTCTTCCTGTTTTGGTTGCGCAATTTTCACAATGTTTCATAGTGAAAGCTTGGTTTGTAGGAAACTGTTTACTTCATAATGATAAGTTAAAGCCCAAAATGTGTATTTTTCTACTTGTGATGTAATAATGGAAATATCTATGTGCTTACATGCTGCATTTTCCATGTTTTTTTGACTGATTTTAGGCCAAATCTTGTTGATTGCTTCACAGAATGAAAAAGCAATCCAAATGTTAATTTACAGAACAAAAATAGGTTTGTTTTTAAAATCAAAAACATATTTTTTTGCTAACTTTTCAGCCTAACCTGAAACCAGGGCTGTAAGCTCTAATCCTCTGTGCTCATTAAAACAAATGCACTTGGAGTGACGCCTGGGAGGGCGAAGACCAATTTCCTCATTATGATCGAAAGTGACGGCATTTAAAGAAAAATGATTTCTGGATGTTTCAAAACAAATTGAGAGATACTGATGTCATGAGTGTGGTGTCTCCAGTCTGTCTGTGTTGCATTATTGACCACTTTTCTCTGTCTGCCTCCTTTGTGTGGGAACACAGGCCTGTCCACGCTGTCTCCGGCCGGCTCTGGCAGAGGGAAGGACCGAGGAAAGAGCAGGAAGTCCATATTTGGCACAGCTCCCGCTCGCTGTAGTACAACAGGGGAGGTCATGACCCAGAGCCGCACCCCTGGGAAAGGTACGCAGGGGCGAGGGGTTGTAACTGTTAGTTTGAGGGTGTGTTTGTAGGAGAGAAAGATGTATTAATATATGTAATTTTGTTCCATTTTGTGTGTTTTTCAGAGATGTTTTAAAAAATAGGTGCAACTAAATGGAGAAAATTTGACTGAACAAGTAGCTGAACAGTCGCCACAGTTGCACAGCAGACCAACAAAATATGCCATAATAGGTTAGAAGTGAGGATACTTTTGTGTAAAACATCACAGCAGAGTGAATCAGCTTATTTGTTATGTCTGTGTGTGAAAGACTGTAACCCTGTAGAGGATTTCAGGAGGTATGGTTCTATTGTTGCCAGGAACATTGTTGATTTTCCTACTACAATCAAATAAATAAGTAGCAAGGAGGTCATTATTCAGCAGGGACGGGGTAGTTTGATAATGCAGGATTGATACTTATTGATACTACTCATAAACTCAATTCCTTTAAAAATGTAAAAATTCCTTTAAAAAATGGTTGAAAGTGACATGGGCTGTTGCATCACATTCAAACATTTTCACTGCTTTTGGTTAATGTTTGTGCCAAAACATGGAGGACCAAATCACTCAAATAGGCTGATTGAGCAAGTGGGGCCTTTAAACGTCTGTCTGTGTCCTCCCTCCAGGTGGCTCTGAGCGCCTGAGCTGGGAGGAGCAGCAGACGTCTCCTGTCCTGAACCCCCCCACCTCTCTCAGTGCCATCATCCGCACGCCCAAGTGCTACCACATCTCCTCCGTCAACGAGAACGCAGCCAAGCGGCTATGCCGGAGGTACTCCCAGAAGCTGATCCAGCACACGGTGTGCCAGCTGCTGAGAACGTACCCAGCAGCCACCAGGATCGACTCGACGAACCCCAACCCGCTGCTCTTCTGGCTGCACGGCATTCAGCTGGTGGCCCTCAACTATCAGACTGATGGTGAGGAGAGATTTTTCTTTCAGTGTGCAATGAATGTATGTTTGACTCATGAACAAACGTTATAGTCTTTTATTTTATATATGTTCATATCATTTAGTCCTTAATAGTAATTACTGGAAAATAAGGGAAAGAAAGCATTTTTTTATTCTACACTATCATCTTCCTCTTTTGTAATGCAATAGAAAACAACTTCAAGGCCTCCTCTGAATGATATTAGCCTATTACAACTTTGTAAATCTTTGAATGGCTGAAAGGCTTTCATTTCGCATAAGCCAACACAGCCCTTTACCACCAAGAGAAAAAAACAAGACATTCAGATTAAATGCGAGGAATCTGTTTTATATCTTTGAAAAGTGACTGATAAAATTATCTCTTATCATGCCTTTGATCCCAAGGTGCTCTGCTTTGTCCTTTTCTTTCTTCTCTCAGTATCTTCTCCCTGCCTGTCTATTTCTCATTCCTTTTTCTTTCTTTCTTTCTTCATTTCCTTTTCTCTCATGTGCCTCTGCCTCTTTGTCTCCAGTAGCTCTCTGCTGTCTGTGTTCGCTGTCTGAACTCTTTTTTTTCTCTAAAAAGCATATTACACTAAAAAAAAAAATCTCTCATCCTCCTCTGTCTTATACTCTTCTGATCCCTGTCCCACTCCTTTCCTTTTCTTTTCTTTCTTTGGTTCACTCCATCCCTCATGTTTTCTCTATCTCTGCCTCTGAAATCATTCTTTCCTATTTGGAATCGGAGTTTAAAAAGCACTCCAACAACCAAAGAAAGTTCAGATGGGTCAAAGAGGAAAAATCACTGCAGTTAAAAATACCATAATGGCATAATATTAAATATCTCTTAAGCTAATTCACTACAATTTATTCTCAAGTTTTTGAAAGAAAGTATATTAATATTAATATCTTTGTTTCCCTCCCAGACATGCCCATGCAGTTGAACACAGCTCTGTTCGAGGCCAACGGTGGCTGTGGCTACGTCCTGAAGCCGGCAGTGCTGTGGGACCGTAGCTGTCCGCTCTATCAGCAGTTCTGTCCAATGGAGAGGGATTTGGAGAAAATGAGCCCCGCTGTCTATTCCCTCACTGTGAGTAAAGATGACACATGGAGCAGAGTGGAAGATCAATTATGAAGTCTACTTTATCCTCGGTAGTTTGTCGTCTGCACTTTCATCCCTCACTCCTTGTTATCCGCAAAGTCAGCTTCCTGCCTATTTGTGTACTTTCCTACTTGCCTCTTTTAATTTCAGAAGTGCTGCGTATCAATATTCTCAAGTAAAGAATATTGAATCATATCATTGCTGTTTACGTTTGCAAAGTGTTTGATTTGCAAATACTTTTTGCTGCCTTTAACGTTTGAGTGCAGTAAATTTGTCTCCCCTCTCTGGCAGTAGGAGTAACTATGCAAATATTGTCGACGTGCGCTTATGCCTGAGAGTGAACATGCTGCGTTTCCTCCACCCCAAGGAACGCTCTCACTAAGTCTTTTTTTTTAAAATCCTTCCTGTGAAAGCAGAGTTTCTTTTGTATCTGAGAAATCAACGTTTCTTAGATGCTTCTCATGCTGTGTTCACACAAGTGACAACACAACAGCGTCACTAGCAACTATTATCGCAAGTTGCTTTTCTGGTGTTGCTCAAACACTTGTTAAAATAGTTATTTCATCACAGGGTTGTGTGTGTGTTTCACCATGAACCACCCAAACTAAATGCCATCTAAAGTTTGTATTTGGTAAATACAACAATGTCCTGTTTTAGAATCACAATCAAGAGGTTGAATGTAATAGACATTCATTTATGTTTAAAAGTCCTGCACTTCAGCTTTTTTAAAAAAATGCAAGTGTCCTAAATATTTGAAATTTATTTGTATCCAGATTTGCAGAGCTGCAGCTTCTGAAGTCTCAGGCACTGTGTAAAGCATCCCTGCAATGATTGCTCAGACACACACTCCTAAACACTTATAATAGATCCATTAAGGTGTGTTTGGACAGTTTTATTGTGAAATAGTCTATTTGCGTTCATTATTTGACAGTCATGAATAGGCCTGGGTAAAAAAAAAATCGATTCTTCAATGCATTGCAATATGTTTTTTACCAGTTCAATATCGAGTCATAAAATCGTGAAATCGATTATTTCCGTTGTAATGACGCCCCGCTCCTGCGGGGGCAGTGTGAGTGCCGCCGGCGTGTGATTGACGTTTAGAGGCCCCGCTTGACCCCAAACAACATCTGTTGTTTATTCATAAAAATGGCGACAGTGGCGCGAAGTAGCAGTGTTTTGAAATCAGCGCTAACAACATTAAAAGCCGACGTTTGGATACACGAAGACGATAGTGTGTGAGCCTCGTGAATCAGTGTTAAAACACTGCAACAATACGACGAACTTACGTAGCCGCTTGAGCCGACAACACGCAGATGTTTCGCAACCTGTTGCTAACGCTAAAGCTGTGGATCAATAACAAATGCAGGTAGTCAAATCCTGCATAACTGTTTATTACTTTTGTTAGGTTCGGCTCAGGCAAAAACATAAACCTTTCTGTACTTTAAATTTATTTTAGTTTTAATTTTTATTTAATAAAGAATAATGGTTAAATAAGTTTTGGTGTCAGTTTGTTCTAAATTAATACGGATAATTCACGCTTTATTGAACATATCTGAAGGTATTTGAATGAATTATCCGGGTATTTCTGACAACACACATAATTGAATCGATATCAAAGTAACTGGATCAATATTGAATGGAATCATGACCCAAAGAAACCTCAGTCTCCAGTGACTGTATCTGTTGTTCTGTTTGCATTTCATCATGTATGCCACTCATTGCACATTGTTGATGGAAACAACAATGAAAGCATGAACAATATTGCACCGAATTTGGTCTGATTTCATGCAAACTGTAGATTTTCTTTGCATCGTCACAGAAAAGGCAGAAGAAGTTTCAGTCTCAGCCACTAACACGTTTAAATGTTTCAGTAGTGATTTTTTTCTTAAAAAAAACAAAAACAAAAAACCCCAAACCTTCAAACTTTGTTTCATGTCATCCCAAAATGATTGCTAACTTAAAAGTGAACAGCATTAAAAGCAACAGTGTACATGATGTTGACATAAATTAGCTAGTTGTGCTTTTAGGTGTGTCATGAAGTCAGTAAGTAACAGCT
The DNA here is from genome assembly GCF_008729295.1 of Plectropomus leopardus. NCBI lineage: Eukaryota > Metazoa > Chordata > Actinopteri > Perciformes > Serranidae > Plectropomus > Plectropomus leopardus. The sequence goes on from NC_056481.1 coordinate 14,001,312, forward strand.
TGAGTTAATGTTTGGACGGACACACACAGCAGAGTCATTTTAATGATGTTGAAACGTAATAATAATGTTGCTGCCTTTAAGTAAACAGTTTATGCTCTGACATTCATAATCACCTGTGAGGTTCGGATTATCTGCTCATAGAGACATCATAAATCTGATCTGGTAAAAACCTGCAGTATAAACAAGAGGGATGATCTCACGCTCATAAAACCTGTGTGTGTATGTGTGCGACAGAGAGATTTAAGGTGAAATAGTGTCTCTGTTGGCAGGTCAGAGTGACTTCAGACTGTTGTTTGGCTTCCCTGTCCTACTTTGCTTTGAATCAAATGGACTGAAAATAAGCTTGATTTGGTGACAGTGGAAAGTGTAATAAATAATTTTAACAGCAGTTGTAGTTCAATAGTGGTCAGCTGTCATTACTAAATAATCATCACACCTCTTCTGTCATCCCTTGTGTCTCAGATTGTCTCTGGTCAGAACGTTTGTCCCGGTAACAGCGCAGGCAGCCCCTGCATTGAGGTTGATGTCCTGGGCATGCCCTTCGACAGCTGCCACTTCCGCACCAAACCCATCCACCGCAACACCCTCAACCCCATGTGGAGTGAGCACTTCCAGTTCACCGTGCACTTTGAAGAGATGTGCTTCCTGCGATTCGCCGTGGTGGAGAACAACAGCTCCCAGACTACTGCTCAGAGGACTCTGCCTCTGAAGGCCCTCAAGCCAGGTAGGAGTCTTAGACACAACAGTTGAAAACGGTGGAAAGTTGCTCCCATTGATCGTACATGACCAGCAGATCACTTTCAGATAAAGCCAATTCTGTCTCTGTCAATTTGCTGCATGATGGTATTATATATATTAGTATTATCACACTGAGTGAGAGAAGTTTCTGTAACCTGGTGATGTTTTGGAGAAAAAATAAACGTTATGGTTGATGTTTTACTATGAATGTAAAATTAAATTTTCATTTGATTTTGCCATCAATTACAGTTTTTTAAAAGAAAGAAAATTTAAACTGGCAGGTCAGTCTTTTTTTAAAAACAAAAAAAAGGGATATTGGAATCAGCCAAGAAAATTGCAACTGTTGAATCTCTAGATCTAAGCACCTGTAAATATTTAAGCATGTATCCATCAATCATGTCTGCAGCAAATAAATTATGAAACACACTGAAAGCAAACTCTTGATATCAGTAAACCTGTGTGCTCAGTTTCTTTTAATTCAGAAAAACAACAGAAAATATTTATATTGTAGATTATTTAAATATTTCACATAAAGATTTGATATATAACAAAAAATGAACATAACTGAGGTCTGAGTCCTCTCTCAAGTCTGTTTAAAGTGCCTTTTTATTTCACGGCGTATTGTAGGTTGCTCTGTATAAGCAAAATGTAAACATATACAAATAAATATTAAGTTAAAAAAAAGTCAGACTATTGAGGGTTATGTGTTGTCAAAATATGTTTTCTTGATATATTTTCTTGTTGTGTTTTTCAGGATACAGACATGTCCAGCTGAGGACACAACATAATGAACCTCTCGAAGTGTCAAGTCTGTTTATTTACAGTCGCAGAACAGAAGAATGTCCTACAGGGGGCACCACTCCCTCATCACTGGTAAGACTTGTCAGGTCCTCAAAATCTGAGATTACAGCATTTACAGTTGATACTGTACCTCCACTGTACTTTAAAGAATTCAAAACATAATTAAAATCAATTTTTGAAATACTATAAATACAGTAGATTGTAATGCAAACACAGAAATGTCATGAGGATATATTCTATAATAACCTGCTGCCTCACACCTCTCCACACAGCTGTTCAGTCCTGAGGAGAAATGTGCGTGGCAGCAGCACAGGGTGACGGTGTACGGCGCTCCTGGTCCTGAGCTCTTCACAGTGTTCTGTGTTACAGAACAGACGACTGCCAAGCAGCTGCTCGACACGGTTAGCACTTGAGAACTAAAGATTCATGATGCTTGGATAAAATGATAAAGAGTCTGAGCAGAATTCAGCCCCACATACACACACAGTTTTTTGTCTCTTTTTCAAGTTAAAGGTCTTAATTTATTTTAAATACAGAGAAGCAATGTCATTGAAATTTCAAGTCCCAGGCTCCCTCCAATAGTGCTTATTAAATATGTATGAAAAAGTTAAAAAAAGAGAGAATCTTAATATAGAATAGTGCAAGTAAGGTAAGGGATAACATGTAATTTAAATATAAAAAAGGTAACATAAATGAGAACCCAACTGTAAATAAATAAACGGAATTTATGTAGGAATGTAGTACATGTATTTTAATAATGTTAAGTTCCAATATATTTTTTTTATAAACAGTAGTAAAATTGCATGAAAGGTGAAGTGTCAGTATTCATTTGTCACATTGTGTCATACATACACACACAGGTTCTAGCACCGACAGGAAACCCGTCAGAGTACTTTCTGTGCGAGGAGAAGGTCCCTCTGTTGAAGGAGCGCAGCGAGGTGAAGCGCTGTGCTCAGTATCGTCCTCTAGCGCCCGAGGAGGAAGTGGTCAGACTGGTGTCTGGCTGGAACTCTGAGGAGGGATATGTGGGGAGGATCTGCCTCAAGACGAAAATGGAGGTAGAAACACCTACATTTAGACTGATCCCAAAGTGGATATTATTAGCAACAAGGGAAAGTGAATATTTGGATTTTGGGTGTTTTTTCATTGATATGTTGAATGATTTAAAACTGTTTAACCTCAACCCTCTGACATTTACCAAACACCAAACTTCTTCAAAAAGCAATGCACTTTTTTGTGTGACCCATTGTGTAGACTATAGCTCCCCCTTGTGGTTGTCTTATGCATTTTACACGAAGGCACTATGCTAAAATTCAGTGTAAATACAGTCGTGCATCTGGTTTAAATCCAGGATTCTGCCCCATATTTTCACTGTTACTGTGTTTTTTATTCTTTCAGAACTTAAATGAGAAGAACTCGCTGCTGGAGGGAGAGGAGGAGGTGACGGTGGGAGGTAGAGAAGGAGCAGGTGGAGGTGGAGGAGGGGGAGGAGGAGTAGAGGACGATATGTTTTTTGTTCAGGTCCATGAGGTTTCACCAGAACAGCCTCACACTGTGATCAAGGCCCCGCGCTACAGCACTGCTCAGGACATCATACAGCAGGTGAGGAGAGTCAAGAACGCACCCGATGAAGTTATTGAAGGAATAGCTCTGATTTTTTGAAGTAGGGTTGTATGAGGTACTTTTCCATTGTCAGTGAAATATGTAAAGTAGATGTCTGTTGGCATGCACACAATTAGGAGGAGGACCACCACTGAAGTTGAGCAATGCACTGTTTTGGATGGGGGCAGCAGCAAAAAAAATGTAACCACCTGAAAAAGTCCCAGTAAAAATAAAAAATGATGACAGGAAACTGAAGCTGTTTTCTGTGCTCTGTTCATAGCCAGACTCCACTGAGAAAAACAGTGATTTAACCTCACTGAATATGAGAGCTGCTGGTCTACCACCGCCAAAATCAGTTAGTTTGTGTTATTTGTTACTTCGGTGTTTAAAAGTGTTACTTTGGATTCACCAAAGTCACACAATAACACAAACTAACTGACAGATTAGTGACTTTTGTCACTGGACTCTGGTGGCTTTGAGGAGAGCATAGATCAGGAGCTGAAGCCATTACCAGCTTCCCTGTCTGAGAGGGCAGTCTGACATATAGGTAAAGCAGTGAAAATACCTCTAGTATAGAATACACAGACAGTTATAGATTCCTTTTATCACCACTATTTTCTACTATAGTTAATACACTTACTGTAAATATGTGCCCCATACATCCCCACTTCAGAAAATCTGACCTGTCCCTTTAATTGCATTATAATATATGATTGAAGGATTTGAAACTTTGTGTACCAACCTCGTAAAGGGCTTAATTTGTTTCTCATACAACTCTCTGTCCGTCTGTCTGGCCAGACTCTGTCAAAAGCCAAGTATTCCTGCAGTATCCTATCTAATCCCAATCCATGTGACTACGTTTTGATGGAGGAAGTGACAAAGGACGCTGGCTCTAAGAAGTCCTCCACTGCCAAGCCCATGCAGCGGGTGCTGCTGGATCACGAGTGTGTCTACCAGGCTCAGAGCCGCTGGCGGGGAGCGGGAAAGTTCATTCTTAAACTTAAAGAGCAGGTAGTTCTAAACATAATGACTAATTTCCAATGCTAGAGACTTTTTAGATATTGTTTTCCATGTTTTAATTTTGTGTTTCGTATTTTGTATGCATCATTCCTTTAAGAGTTTTTAATTTGTATGTGCTTGCAAAATCATTGACTGTTTCACTAACATGCTGTTCATTTGCATCTCAATTAATCCACAGTCTGTGCTCGGCTTTGTATTATAACCCTTGCATGAAGCATTTTACGTACTTCTTAAGCTGTCGCTGCTTCCCTGGTTTGTAAGTTTTTTTGTGTGCTTTATTGCTCCGTGTTTGTGATTTGCTGCACAGTGTTTCATTTTATACGCTTATCTTGTTCTAATGTTTCTATATGTTGTCTGTCTGTCAGTATTTATTTTATTTAATACTCATTCTTTAACACTCAAAGCCTTTTGTGCAGGAACACATGTAAGTAAGAATGTTGAATAAAGGTTAAATGATCTTTGAGATTTTAGTGGTAAGTTTTTTTATATGTACATATATATATAATCACAACAATGAGTAACAAAAAGATATGACAAAATAGAAAGTATAAAATGTGTGGTAGAAAATAAACTACATGCACAATTCTTTCTGTTCTTTCTGAATTTCAGTGAATCTATTTCTGCTTCCAGGTGGTGCGGGAAGACAAAAAGAAAGTCATTTCCTTCGCCAGCGAGCTCAAGAAACTGACCAGTCGCAGCCGCAGCATGACGACTGGCAGCGGCGTGGACGGTCCTGCGCAGAGTAAGGATGATAGAGCTGCATGCTGTGTGGCTCTGACAGAGCTCCAGGAGTGAGGCTCACACTCTGCCTGCTGTCTGTGCATGGAAAGACAACAGAGGTACCGTATGTTGTGTCTAACACTTAACATCATAGAAGGACTAGAACAGTTTTAGGTGCCGGCTTTAGAAATGTTACAATTTAAAATACATACATTTAAAGAATGTTGCATTTTTAATATTGGGCAAGCGGGTTATGTATAGAATTGATTCAGATTGTGATGTGTTTGAGATGTTGAATTTGGGTATTTTAATGGAGTTCTTGTAATGCATGAAACTCACTTTTCCTCTTACAAATAGGAAACAAATAAAACAAAATCATTTTTTTTCTCTTTTGGCCTTTGAATTAGGTTCATGTAATGCAATATGTGGTCTCAAAGTATATTAAGATCTTTATGAACTTAATTCAGAATCCTTATTTAACCCTTATCGCTCAAAAATATTTAAACTTAATTTTCACAAAAAAAAAAAATATTCTTGTCTGGCAACAATTTTTGAAAGATAGAAAGACAGATAATATGGACGTACAGTGTGTGTAGAGAGCTAACACTCCTCACTTGTGTGCAGTCAGGTACGATTTGTATTTGTAGCATGTTCTTCAGTCTGTTATTATGATTTATATTAACATGTGCACCCTACATAATCGAATACTTCATTTCCAGCAACATTTCATCCATTGTGTTTAATAGATAGTTTCAATTTGCAGTGTGGCAACAATCCTTTTTGGTTGTGATGTTACTGTAGAGCTGTAGAGAATACTTCCAAACTTCAAAGCTTCATTTATATCGCTGACATTCAAATTTTAAATCAACATTCGAATTCACTGTGCATTAATTCTGCTTAAACTCTACTGCACAGTTGAGGAAAAAGAGAAGGCTATACTAATATCATTAGTATTGGTATACCTATACCAATATCAGAAAGTTTTCTGAAATTTCTCTGATACTGCCTAAAATGCTGGATCGGGTATCAGCGAGTACTTGGATCTGTGCACCATTTTGATGCCACATAATTTATCAGTGAAAGGTAAGTTATTTCACACCTGGACAAAATCTTATTCTTTGCTCTAAAACAGTGGACTACACAGCAAGTTGCACTATGCAGCAACTGGCGACTGTTGTTTTAGAGCTGCAAAGAATTATTTCTATTTGGGTAAATAATATAATAGCCGTGAGCAAAACGTATGAAATTTCCCAATTTCTAGGGCAGTCATTCTCTATATGTATTTTTTCGCGTCTTACAAAGGGTGTAACCAGAGCCATGCATTACAACGATGGTAATCATTTCAAATCCATATAGGGTCACTGCATTATTTTTTCAACGCAGTGGTAACAGATCTGGGACCTGTTATTTGTCGAGTTGCAAGTTCAGTATTGAAATCAGAAAGGAAAAAATGGTATCTTAACATCTCTAATATTAGTAGTATTATACTATGGAAGAATTAAGTTCCATATATTGGAAAAAGGCAGATGTATTTATTTTCAAAATTCCCGACATGTTTTTGTCACTGCCTAAATCCGTCTTCATTTTTATTTAGCCTTTAAAAAAAAACATTTTCACTGCTGTCAAAATCTGTTTATTTTGGCTGATTATTTTGTTCAAGGACGACGTATATCATAAAATATGATGAAAAAACATTCAAAGCTTTATCGTTACTGAGTGCATATTCGGTGCTCCGAATTGTCTTTTAAGCGGTACTCTGTGATCCTCTGCAGGGTATCTGTCTGCAGCTGCAGGTCTGAAGGCGTGGGTGGCAGAGGGCAGGGTGGGGGCAGGAAGGTTCCTGCAGGCCTCCTCCTCCTCTTCGTCCTCCTGCTCATCCTTTGGGGGGCAACTCCAACCTGTCCAGCTACCCACCTTCTCTCTGACCCCTTCAGCCTGGAAGCTTCACCTCCTCAGGAACTGGAAGATCCACAAATGAGGTCCAGATGGAGAGACTTGGGTTGGCTACTTCTAAACTTGGAGGATTCTCCTTTCCAGAAAAATACCAGGTATCCCGACACATTGTGGAAATACGCTCCTCTCGAAGTCCTGAAGGAGTCTGATCCTGCCTTGTGTTAGTTGAGCAAGCGGAGGACAGAATTGAATGGGTTAGGTGACAGATGCTGAGCCCCTTTGCTTGGTCGAATGCGTCACTTCGGAGCAGTGACAGTCATGTGGGGGCGAGCAGCTCTGGCTCTTCTTGGTTTATTGGATGTAGTGTGACTCCGCAGAGAGTCCAGAGTACCAGGGGCAGCTGCTGTTATTGAGGTCATCGGGTATGTGACCAGGGGAAGCTGAAAAATATTCCCTTTCTTACCACAAAGGACCCTTCCCTGAGTCACATTTAAAAGATGAAAAGAAATGACAGTTTAAGCTCCCAAAATTTCTACCAGAAGATACAGTATGAAGAGGGCTCTGGATTGAATGAGTTGAGTGAACTACAATTCTTCTAAGAGTTTATCAAGTGTCCTAGTAAAGACTACAGTATCATGTATTTGGTTTATAAACCAGTATCCATTTCTGGTATTGGAAAACAAAAGCACACAGCAGATAAATGGAGATCTGCTTTGTAAAAACAAAAGGAGAGATGTAGGAGAGTACGAGGGCCTGTTGAGGTGAAACAGTATTCTTCTCTTTCTCAGGTATGGGCTCTTTATTTTATTTTATTTTATTTTATTTTTTTTTATGAGGGCATTGTGAAGGAGGCTGACAAGCTGGCTTGTTTGGTTCTTTTCTTACTGTTCCAGTTTCACAGTACTGTAAGGGCACATTTTAGGCATCACCTACCGGACGAGGTGACAAATTGTGAGACAAAAATATTCACATATTCTGTAACCGGAGCAGCAATGCTTCAGGCAGTTTCTTGGACACTACTGTCACTGCCCTAAAGGTGACATCACCTGAACAGCATTTCGAGGCAGTGTAGATGTGCAATACGGGCAAATGTGGAACAACGTCTTTTTACTGTGTTGACAAAGTCGCCCTTTCATGTTGCCTTAAAGGTGCCGTGTGTAGGATTGAGGGCGATCTTTAGGCTGAAATGGCATATAGTCATAATAATGTTTCCATTAGTGTTTAATCACTTAAAACTAAAAATTGTTGCATTTTGGATACCTTAGAAGGATTTTATATCAACACAGCCCGCCATGTTTCTACAGTGGCCCAGAAGCCAAATAGTGGCTCTAAAGAGGGCCTTTGACGTTTTCATGTCACCTGAGGGCCACAATAGCTTCCCTACACGCTTAGAAGTGGAGGGGATTGCAGTCTGTAACCTCACCACTAGATGCCACTGTGGCTTGTTTCGCAATGTTTTTTAGTTCTGTCATCATTGTCCATGAATATTTGTGTAAACAGGCTTCTGTCAAGCCAACCAAATAAACGAATTATTATCTTTTTTTTTTTTTTTTAAATGAAACAGTTATTCAAAAGAAAATAGTATTTCTAATCTGTATTGTTATTGGCACCGCTGTGGCAAAGACGACAGTATTACTTTCAGTTTTCGACAGTTTCCATCCACAGTTACTTCAGATGTTCCACCGTCCGCCATTCCCGCGTCTGGCTAAAGTAACTGCAGAGAACTTGCACTGATACGCTATGCTAATCAGGGACAGCTACCGCGAAAAACAAATTTGCTTTCCTGTTCCTGTTTTGGTAGCGCAATGGTTGACATGCTTCATTTGTGCCATAAAGTGCTTAGAGATTGTAGCCGTGTCTGACAGAATTTTATAGTTAAAGTAACGCTTCTAGAAAACATTTTTTTCTCTATTCATTACATTTTGCAATCAAAATTTACTTCATAATTATAAATTAAAATAAAAAGCTTGTTTTTTGTCCCTCACTTTTAGGAAAGAAGTGAACGTTTTCAAAAGGCCTCCGCTTGTAAAAGACTGTTACTAAAATAAAATGTTGCTTTAAATTTGCAAAATTATGATTTGAATCCAAAATGATCTTATCTTATCTTAGTAATTAAAAAGGCAAATCTGACCAGACATTTGATTCCAGGTTTCGGGACTCATTGCCCAGTCTTAATGCTAATAGTGCCAACAAGCCATCGACACAAAATAATAAAATGTTAACACATTGATCTCAATGTGACTTAATGAGGAGAATATATCTAAAACGTCACATCTTTCTCCCTGTTTTTGAACTGAACAATGATGATTTTAGAACTAAGATCTTTTGAAGAAACACAGCCGTGTCATCTTCAAACAGCATTTCTGAGATATGACAGGGATTGTAATGAGATGGTCGAGGGTGACTTTTAATTTCAGCCCTCTTGTGAATTTAGTTTTGAGAAAAGCACACGATAAATGTTTGCATTGTTTTTAAAACTCTGTCAGACTTCAATGAATTTCAGTTTATTAGCCTAGATTTAATGTGTTTGATTTTGGTTGCAGTATCTTTATAGATGAGTAGTATCAGTTGGTTGTCAATGATTGTAGGCATTTCTTTATTTCTACTTACTGCTCATTTCAATTTTATTTTCGGAATTTACTATATCTTGATTGTTTCTGGGGCCATTTGTCCCCCCTTTTCTGTGGAAATGCTTCACATTTTCACATTTTTAAAATGTAGATTTTTTTTTTTTTTTTTGGCATTTCAGTGATAAATGTGTAGATCATCCTCTAGTGTAGCCATTCTGATCTTCGAGGAGCCCAATAATATTTTTAAATCTACGCTGAAATGTTTTATGTCAGTTGTTCATGACTAAAGTCAAGAGAAGATCTTAAAGACCTTATCTTACATCACAGAGAGGCCAAGGCCTTGTCTTTCTGGTAGACAACCATTGGACCTTATTTCGGGAAAAAATATGTTCGGTAGTTCATGTTAAGAGACAAATCATTTTCTGATCCTGTTTGAATTGTGCTGTGATTTTGTATTCTCAATACTTGTTTTCAACTGTAACTGACAAACTAATTCATAGAATAATTCAGATGTGATCAAAAATGATTGGTTTCTCTCCGTTACTTACCATTCATATCTTTCTGATAAAACATCCCATAGTGGTCCCCTGTGAGAGGAGGGTTTTGGTCTCTCTGCAGAGACAGAATAATAACATGATTTACTATATTAGAGCTAAGTAAGTGTAAAAGTTTGGTGACTTTTACTGGAAAAAAAGACAAACAATTTGGGGTGAAGAATGAAGTGCAATATTACAAAAAGGTTTTGCCCATTGTTAAAGGAAAACTTCAGTATTTTTCAAACTGCACCCTATTTTTCCATGTTTATGTTTCTAAGTCACAAATGGAGACAACAGTTTTTGAAATTGGTATTGACAGGGATAGCCACGTGATCCCTATGATTGTACACCATCAATTTACATCCACTTTTGGTCCCACATCCAAAAGTGTTTGTTTTTGCCACTGACAGACTCAGAACTCTATACCTCTATACTCTTAGTATTAGACCAATTTCAAAAACTGTCTTCATTAGTCAGCCAGAAATATTGGAAAATAGTACCGAAGTTTACCTTTAACCCACATTCCAACAAAAAAAATTGTAATTTTAAAGTACCTCCCTAAAACCTGCAAAAAAGTAAGCACCTCTTATTAACCTGCAAGTAAAGACACCAAGTAAAATGTTATTAATTTCTGCCCTTTTTTTCTTTTTTTATTATTTTTTTTAAGTAAAACTTTCCTTAGTACCAAGTAATGATATTTGCATTTTAATGTAATAAGTTCTGTCACTTGTTTTTGTTCTACTCCTGGTATTTAACTCTTCATTTTTAGCTCATGACCTTGACTTGTTTAAATCTCATTCACAGACAAGGCTTATCTCTTGTCAGTGGTAAGGCTGTAACATGATTCCTATGGCTAATTATAATTAAGATAAACTAGACAGTGATTCAAGAGGCCACACATTTAATCTGGTGATTACTAACAGCTACCGTGCTGGATATCAGCTGATATGTGAAACACACTGACTTTAAACAGAAAGGGACATTTTCTGTTCAATTGTAAATCCAGAATCAGTGACGCAGCGGTGTGTTTTCTGTTTTCTTTCTCTCTAACCTGTAGACCTCATTTCTGAATGTAACATTTCTTAAATTGTTGAACCTGAGAAAAATGTGTTTGGATGTTATTTATTTTAATGTGAAGCCCTGGTTGGCAATTGTCTGTTGTTAATGTACATTTTCCTGTAAGTAGTTTCAAGTGTTTTGTTTCTTTTTTATTTATTTCAATATGTGAGAGGATAAACTCTCTACTGCCCTAACTTTACTCAAATTTATTTAGAAACGTAAATAAATATTTTACTTTATGTGTAAAATATTCAGTATAGTATTCATATTTCTGGCATGACATTCTGCAGCACACAGCAGCACCTTTCAATACCTTTTATTTTTTAAGCTTTCAGAAATATGGACAAAAGCTGATTAATTCATTTTTGTCCAATCGTTGTATATTTTTTTGTGTGTGTGTGTATTTTTTTATATCTGCTGAGCACGGACATATGTCTGCTGACTGTGGGCTGTGTTTCATCTTTAGCACTCTTTTGTGTCCATAAGATGTGCAGTATACACTTTGACATCTGCTGTCTGTGTCATGATGTGGCTGTCAAGTGAACATTTGTATATTTACTTGAAATTGTGAATAGATGAAAAATGGTGGATATGTTACATATTAGAATTACAATAAAAATACAAATACTTAATTTAGTGTTGCATATCAGAGTTTATCGTTGTGTATGTCTGAGCACAAATCTTACACTTCTAGCTCTTTTTTTTTTTCAGAAGCTGTTTCCTGTTTACGAATTTGGTGTTATTAAAACGGGGGATGAAGTTATTCTTTTGCATGTAACTAACACTACTATACAATTTTCAGCTGTTTTTGGATATGTCTAATTTTAACAATGTTGCCATACTATAGCCTTGCATTTTCGGTCATGTTTTCAACATGCTATATTAAGGTGATTTTGGGCTATTTTTGCAACATGCTGTGCTATGGCATGCATTGGCACACTATTTAAAGTGGTTTTCAGCTCTTTCAGCTATTTTTGGATTTTGTCATATTTTGACATTTTTGCCATACTATAGACTTGCATTTTCAGTCCTTTTTTTGACATGTTATTTTATTGTGATTTTGGCTGTTTTTGCAATATGCTCTGCTATGGCATGCCTTGGCATGCTATTTCAAGTGGTTTTCAGCTGTTTTCAGCTGTTTTGTCAGCTGAATTTTGTCATATTTTGACATTTTTTGCCATACTATAGCCTTACATTTTCTGTCATTTTGTCGACATGCTGTTTTATGATGTTTTTGGTTGTTGCAACATGCTCTGCTGTGCAACATGCCTTGGCATTCTATTTAAAGTGGTTTTCAGCTGTTCTGGATTTTGTCATGTTTTGACATTTTTGCCATACTATAGCCTTGCATTTTCGGTCATTTTTTTGACATGCTACATTATTGTGTTGTTGGCTGTTTTACAACGTGCTATGTTATGGCATGCCTTGGCACGCTATTTAAAGTAGTTTTCATCTGTTTTCAGCTGTTTCTGGATTTTGTCATATTTTGACATTTTTGCCATGCTATAGCCTTGCATTTTTGGTATTTTTTCAACATGCTTTATTATGGGGGTTTTGTTTTCTTTGGCAACTTGCTATGCTATGCCATGTCTTGACATGCTATTTAAAGTGGTTTTCAGCTG